>NC_073229.2:44947000-45248583 GCF_029281585.2 Gorilla gorilla gorilla | reverse complement strand
GGTTACTACGGGACTGAACGAAGGAGGATGAACACAGAAATGAAAACTTAAAACAAAAGAAACTGTTGTAAAGAAGGGATCCAGGGAAGGAGAAGAGAGCTCCTTGCTTCTAGTGAGCAAAGGCAGCCCTGAGCTTCTACAGCCCTTCATATTTATTGGGTAGAAAGAGCAGGGAGGAGGAGGTAACGATTGGTCAGCTGCTTGATGAGTCACAGGTTCACATTATTGCTAACAGGCTTCAGATGTGCCTAATCACAAGAAACACTGTGCTTGGGGTGTGACTGCCCTCAGCATTCCTTCTGGGTGGCAGACACAGCTGTCAGCTTGCCAACGTTCTGCATTTATGAGAACAGTTTGCTGTTTGCTCATATAGCCTCCAGTGGTATACTGAGTTGATCACGACCCTCACTCTTTCAGCTTGCTACACCAGACTTCAGCCAGTTTATAGACTCAGAACCCTTTGAATGGAGTGGCAGTGGGGTCTTCTTGAGGAAGGACCTGGTATGCTACCAAAAATTTATACTATTAATCTTTTTCCAAGCCTTCCTCAAAGGGATCTACCATCTTTTAACAGAGTAACTGAGCCCTGGGAGCAAGGAAATAATCAGACTCTTTAGGGACTATAGTTCTGAGCTGACATTGATTCCAGGAGACCCCAACATCACTGTGGTACTCCAGTCAGAGTAGGGGCTTATAGAAGTCAGGTGACCAGTGAAGTTTTAGCTCAGGTCTGACTCACAGTGGGTCCAGTAAGTCCCTGAACCCATCCTGTGGTTATTTCCCCAGTTTCAGAAAGCATAATTGGAATGGACATACTTGGCATCTGGCAGAATCCTCACATTAGTTCCCTGACCTATGGAATGAGGGCTATTAAAGCGGGAAAGAACAATTGGAAGGCATTAGAACTACCTCTACCTAGGAAAATAGTAAATCAAAAGCAATACTACATTTCTGAAGGGATTGTAGAGATTAGTGCCACCGTCAAGGACTTAAAAGATGCAGGGGTGACATTTTTGCTTTCCCACATCAGAGCTCCCTCCAGGTTCTCAGGCCTTCAGAATCTGGGACTCCAGAGGAGTCACCCTTCTCCCTGGCCCACTGCTCCCTCAGGCTTTGGGACGCAGACCTAAATCACACCGTTTTTCCTGATTCTCTAGCTTGCAGGCAGCATATTGTGAGATTTCTCGCCTCCACAATCCTGTGAACCAATTCTCATAATTCCTCTTATTTACCTTTATATATCCTAGTGGTTCTGTTTCTCTGGAGAATCCTGACTAACACAGAATGCGTATATCACTACATGTGTGGAAAGCTGAGGACAGAACTGGGGGAATATCCATATTTAAGGAACAGGAGGAAGATTCCACAAGACCAAATGAAATCCAGGAAAGACTGGATAAAAGCACAGCCACCTGGAATCATGTATTTCAGACACCAGCATCAAGATGAATGTGTTTTTCCAAACAAGGCAGTTTGTTTACTTTTTGATGAAATTAGGAAGAAATACATACCCAGCCACTTATGTCTGATGTTTCACTGCTGGGGGAAAATTAGCATTTCTTGTTTTCTAGTCAGGTTTTTGTAAAGTAGACAGTGGAGCTCTACACAGAACACATTTAGGTTTCACAGGTGGAGTTCAACAACTTCACTGCCAACCTTGTAGATATCAAAGCTAAGGTACCTGGGAGCACTTTCTGCACATCGATGAACCCTGGTGACAGCTACACAAATCACAGAGAATAAAACCCAGTTTTTCCACCTCCTTGCTCAGTCCCCAAAGAGCTGAAGAATAGTTTTTAAGTGGAGGAGCAAGGGAGGGAGGAAGCTTCATTGAAGCTGTACAGCCTGGCTGTGAGGCCTTCTGACTGAGGAGAAATGAGTTTGCTGGATCAGTTCAATTAGGGTCTTGCTGGATTTCTTCCCTTCTCTGAAATCTGCCAAATATCCCTCCTTGATCAAAGGAATCTTTATGGGCTCACCATGGAAAATTTATCCATTTTAGCTTTTTACTTTAAAGATAAGGGAAAAATGCATTATCGTGAAATGTCTGAAATCGCAATTGGAAGAAAACATGCTCCAGGTGAGGCTCGAACTCACAACCTCGGCATCACCCGCACATATACTGTCGTATAAGTACCGCGCGCTAACCGATTGCGCCACTGGAGCATGCTTTCCTTTGCTTGGCCATGCGCACTCTACAGAGCCATGAGCTACTGAAGCGCTCGACCCCGGCCTCGCGCCGGAGCGGGAGCGCGCTGAGCTGCCCGGGATCCTCCCTTCGCAGCCCCTCGCCTCTTGCATAAAACACAATTTGATCAAGATATCTCCATCTCTCCTGGAAGATGAATGTGATCCTCCCCTTATGCCATCAGGAGCCAAAATTTCCTGGGAATATGCAGGTGCTCTTTTCAGAAAGCCCGAGAAAAGCCGAGGAGAAAAAGGAGAGACTCCGGCTTCTCCTTGCCAACATTCTAGCAAGAACACAGTTTTTGTAGAAGACGCGAGCTATTTGGCTTCTTCGTAGCTTCACCTAGCACCGCCCCGCTGGCCTGTGGATGCTTTCAGAGCCAGGACGCGAAGAAGCGGAGCCCGCCGCCTGCCCCTCCCTCTGCGCGTCTCCCGATACCCGCAGCGCTCCTGGCGGCCCTCCTAGCCTCGCCTGCAGCGCGCCTGCATTCGCAGTCCAGCATCTCTGGGCTGTCTTTCGGGATTCCCCAAAACTCTCCCAGAGCCTGCCTGAAAACTGTATTCGAATTCACAAAGCCAGCTGGTCAGGCACCTCTTCAGGGAAAACTGGCACAGCAACCACTCCTTATTTGTGCAGCAGGTTACAAAGGTCAAGGCGGTGTTCACCCCCAGCGCTCCTGCCTCTGTCTTGATGTTCTTTTCCAGTTCATTGCAGAAAGTTTGGCTCTGTGACATATACCCGCTCAGTAACCTCATCTCTGGGGCCTCAATTTTAAGGCCAACTTTGTTTGTTGCTTGATTGTTCGATTTTGGTCTGGGGGAAAAGGCAGCTGTCAAAGTACACATACACACAAGATATGAAGTCTGTTGGCTTTTATAGAATAATTTCTGTCAACCAGAAGAATTGTGTAAAAGGAATAGCGTGCCTATTCCTGACCAAGGAACACTTAACAAATAGGACTGAGAGTAATGGACCAGCGACTAAGTTTCTCCATACTTTTTTAAAAAAGGGGATGCTTCCATATCTTGATGTCTATTACATAGCTGTTTTGAGATCATTTCATGTGTTTAAAATAACACCTTAAGGTGAGGAGCAGGGAGAAGCAACACAGGCTCCTTGGTAGATGACCACCTCACCAGAGAAGCTCCTACATTCTCACTACACAGTCCCAGAG
Source organism: Gorilla gorilla gorilla (assembly GCF_029281585.2). Classification (NCBI taxonomy): domain Eukaryota; kingdom Metazoa; phylum Chordata; class Mammalia; order Primates; family Hominidae; genus Gorilla; species Gorilla gorilla. The sequence goes on along the minus strand of NC_073229.2, from coordinate 45,245,221 downwards.
GGAGCAACAAAGCTCTGCCTGAACCTCTAGAGATTGTTCCATCTAAATAACAGTAGCTCATAACAGTAGAGCTTACCATAGTGCTACGGTTTGAGTGTTTGTGTTTCTCCAAAATTATATTGAAACTTAACCTCCATTGTGATATTAGGAGGTGGGGCCTTTTGGAAAGTAATTAAGTCCTGAGGGTTCTGGCCTCCTGAATGGGATTACTGCCTACGTAAAAGAGGCTTCAGAGGGCTGCCTGGCCCTCTCATATCTTCTGCCCTGTGAGGATGCAGCAAAAGGCATCACCTTTGAAGCAGAGAGAGCGTCCCTCACCAGATACTGTATCTACTGGAGCCTTGATCTTGGACTTCCCTGTCTCCAGAACTATAAAAAAAAATTATATTCTTTACAAATTATCCAGTCAAAGGTATTTTGTTAATATAGCCCTAAAGTACTAAGACACAAGGGTAAGGCACAGTTCTCAGTGAGCTCTATAAACCTCATAACAATACTAATGATTTTATGTTCCAAAACCAGATCTAGATATGAAGAGCCAGCATTTGGGGAATTATTGTTCTTAAGGGATGAAAACTTATAGGACTCACAGTATGTCACTGGATATTAAACAACTCTTATCAGGAGGCCAGTCAGTGACATAATATAGGATTTATAAGCATAAAATTATGATCGGAGAAAAAGGTGGATGGAAAGCTGAATGTTTTGAATTGTTAATGTTAAAAAAGTGACTGTCTTCAGTTCTCTACCCACTGTGCCATAGAAAACTGACCTGTTACGATCTACACCAATAGACACCCCGGGCCTCTGGCTTCAAGTTGAATTTTTTTTTTTTTTTTTTTTGAGACGGAGTCTCGCTCCATTGTCCAGGCTGGAGTGCAGTGGCAATCTCAGCTCACTGCAACCTCTGCCTGCCAGGTTCAAGTGATTCTCCTGCCTCAACCTCCCAAGTAGCTGGGACTACAGGCACGTGCCACTATGCCCGGCTAATTTTTGTATTTTTAGCACAGACGGGGTTTCACTGTGTTGACCAGGCTGGTCTCACACTCCTGACCTTGTGATCCACCCGCCTTGGCCTCCCAAAGTGCTGGGATAATAGGTGTGAGCTACCACGCCCGGCCTCAAGTTGAATTTCATTAGTGGGAGCACAGCATAAGATCAGAATGAGATTGGAGAAAGAGGCTAGAGTATTTATCTGAATCTCTTTCTGTGGGTCAACTCTGGCTAGTTCATCAAAGTGGACCTTTCCTCCAAATTTCAGTAATGGTTTTTTCCTCTCTCCTTCAGGTCTAGGGGTGTAGACCACTCTGCTATCAGTAACCCTAGAGTACAGCCCTCTTCTTTGTCCTTCCCCCAGCCTGCCCATACCTTTACTAGACACTTTTATTAAACAGTCCCTTTATTAAATCCTTCTAAAATTATTGCAATTAGAATAAGACATCTGTATTCTCTTGAGATCCTGACTGATAGAAATCGTGGTACTATTGATAATGTCATTATGAGTGATTAGAAGTAGTTTGGGGAGGCCAAGGAGGGGGTGGCTCACGCCTGTAATCCCAGCACTTTGGGAGGCCAAGGTGGGCAGATCACCTGAGATCGGGAGTTCAAGACCAGCCTGACCAACATGGAGAAACCCCATCTCTACTAAAACTACAAAATTAGCTGGGTGTGGTGGCACATGCCTATAATCCCAGCTACTCGGGAGGCTGAGGCAGAAGAATCGCTTGAACCTGGAAGGCAGAGATTGCGGTGAGCCGAGATCGTGCCATTGCACTCCAGCCTGGGCAACAAGAGCCGACCTCCATCTCAAAAAAAAAAAAAAAAGTAGTTTTGGGAGTAGTAGTTAATATTATGTTTTGGCCAGTTTTGGGAGGCCGGGCGGGGTGGCTCAGCCTGTAATCCCAACACTTTAGGAGGCTGAGGCAGGAGGATTGTTTGAGGCCAGGAGTTCAAGACTAGCCTGGTATGGTGAGACCCCATCTCTGCAAAAAAAAAAAAAAAAAAAGTTTTAATTAGCCGGGTGTGGTGGCAGTCACCTGTGGTCCTAGCTACTCAGGAGACTAAGGTGGGAGGATCACATGAGCCTGGGAGGTCGAGGCTGTAGTGCGCTGTAATTGTGCCACTGCACTCCAGGCTTCCAGCCTGGGCCACAGAATAAGATCTTGTCAAAAAATATGTATATATATGTTTTAAGTAGGGGAACAAAAACATGAAGGTAAACATGCTGTGCTGTTTTTGCAATAGTTATACAAATATAGAAAAATTACAAAGTCTTTACTTTTCAAGGAGATAAAGATCTGGTATGTCCAGATCTGGTATGTCCAGATCTGCTATGTCCAGTCCATAGCAACTGATATGTCCTATTTAAACTCATCTCAAACAGCAACCATAGGTAATATACTCAAATTCCCTCTCAAAAATATTATGCTCTGTGCAACAATGGCAGGGAATTTTTTTAAAAAAATTATTTAAAAAAAGATGATTCTCAAGGGTCCAAGACTCAGTGCTCTAATCATTTTGTTCCAGAATCAGACATGGCGGTGCCTCCTTTGCCATTTGAGAAAAGTGATAAGCCTTTTTACAACCTGAGAGAAATGGTGTTTACCTTTTGGTGTATTCCTCATCACAAATATTTAAGGATATATTAATAAAGTGAAAATGTTGAAATAGTATTTTAAGCATTTCAGGGTGAACAAGGTTTTTTTTGTTTTTGTTTTTTGTTTTTCACACTCTGTCACCCAGGCTGGAGTACAATGGCGCTATCTCGGCTCACTGCAATTTCCGCCTCCCAGGTTCAAGCGATTCTCCTGCCTCAGCCTCTCGAATAGCTGGGATTACAGGCACTGGCCACTACGCCTGGCTAATTTTTCCATTTCTAGTAGAGACGAGGTTTCACCATGTTGGTCAGGCTGGTGTCGAACTCCTGAGTTCAGGTGATCCACTCACCTCAGCTTCCCAAAGTGCTGGGATTATAGGCATGAGCCGCAGTGCCCAGCCCAAATTGGAGGATATTAGTGCTTGTTTTCAGTTTTTTGTCTAATGAATGCTTAAATGCATTCATTTATAGAATCAATGTATCACCTGAGAACCTTGAAATATATGTCAATTCTTCAGAACTTTTTTTTTTTTTTTTTTTTTGAGACAGAGTCTCACTCTGTCACCCAGGCTGGAGTGCAGTGGCGCGATCTCGGCTCACTGCAACTTCCACCTCCCGGGTTCAAGCGATTCTCTTGCCTCAGCCTCCCAAGTAGCTGGGACTACAGGCGTGTGCCACCACACCCGGCTAATTTTTGTATTTTTAGTAGAGATGGGGTTTCACTGTGTTAGCCAGGCTGGTCTCGATCTCCTGACCTCGTGATCTGACTGCCTCAGCCTCCCAAAGTGCTGGGATTACAGGCGTGAGCCACTGCACCCGGCCAATTCTCAGAATTTTTATTCTAGATTGTTGCCCTTAATAGTTCATTCTTTGGGTGATTCTTTCAAATTTTATGTATATGTTGGGGATTAGAAAAGGATACCCCAAAGTATGGTGCTTGGGCATGCTGAGTTCTTAGACTTAAAGGAAACTGGAAGGCTTAGAAGCTGCCTCAAAATTAAGTCTCTCTGGCCTTCCCTTGTTTCTCCCCTCCAAGAGTAAGTGCAGGCAGGGGCTGTATCTGAAGTTCCCCATACATGACTGAAGGAATTTCTTCCAAAAGGAATGCAATTGTCTTGAAGTTTTTTCCTAGGAATCTCATCAAACAACCAGAGAAAATTAATCACTGAGAGAAGAGGAGATTAAAAGTCACCATGGCCAGGCACGGTGGCTCACGCCTGTAATCTCAGCACTTTGGGAGGCCGAGGCGGGTGGATCACCTGAGGTCAGGAGTTCGAGACCGGCCTGGCCAACATGGTGAAACGCTGTCTCTACAAAAAGTACAAAAAATTAGTGGGGCATGGTGGCGCATGCCTGTAATCCCAGCTACTTTGGAGGTTGAGGCAGCAGAATTGCTTGAAGCTAGGAGGCAGAGGTTACGGTGAGCTGAGATTGCGCCATTGCACTCCAGCTTGGGCAACAAGAGTGAAACTCTGTCTCAAAAAAATGAAAAATAAAAGATAAAAAAATTCTCCAATTTGGTGCGTGGAATGAAAATAAATCTCAGGACCCCAGAACCACTAAGACAAAGGGAAAAGTCAAGCTGGGAAATGCGTCAGGCAAACCTGCCTCCTATTTTAATCCCAAATAAGATAACTACAAAGATGAAAAAGCTACATACCTCCCTCACAGTTTTCCCACAAAAAAATTCCTTGTGGGCCTCAAGATCTTTACCCTAAAACAGTTCTGTTGAATTTTATCCTGACAATGTAAATTGATAGCTTATCATCTTCACAGATGTGAGACAGAAAGTCATCCCTCTGCTCACCTGGGACAAATGCATATCTGATTTCTTCCTCTGCCCTATTGTTTATGTAAAAATGCAGTTTCCCTGAGTGAGACTAAGGCATAAATGACAATTTGCTGCCCCCAGGTAAATTGTGTATTCAGTGAATTGAGTCCTTGATCAAGGACTCAAAAGAATGCAACTGTTTGTCTCTTATCTACCTATGACCTGGAAACCCCCTCCGCTCAACTCCTTCAAGTTGTCCCTTTCCAGACCAAACCAATGTACATCTTACACATATTGATTAATGTCTCATGTCTACCTAAAATGTATAAAAGCAAGCTGTACCCTGACCACTTTGGGCACATGTCATCAGGACCTTCTGAGGCTGTGTCACAGGCATTTTCTGAACCTTGGCAAAATAAGCTTTCTAAGTTGATTGAGACCTGTCTCAGATATTTCAGGTTCACAGGTGGTATGTACACTGTGTAGGGCAGAGGGTGAGGGGGTAGGGGGAGGAGTGGAGGAATGCAGACCAGGAAAAAGTTGCACAGTATCCCTCTATACTAGAAACCCCTCTCCTGCTACACTAAAAAGGGGTACTTGTCACAAGATAGAGCTGTCAAACTTCACTATTTTGGCATCTCCTCTCTGTAGGATACAGTTAGGAGAGTCTCTGGGAGTGATTTTGGAGACTACCCAGAATGAGTGATCTCCAAGAAATAATCAAGGCTTGGCAAGACACAAAGAAAAAAATAAAATAATGTGGAAATAGGGGTCAGTTGCCACAAAGATGCCCAGAAAGTCACACTAAAGCTCCCTCTCATCACTGTGGAGTAATTAGCGTCATATAGAAAGCCAAGTATTAGTCAGGATTCTCCGAGAAACCAGATGAATAGCAAATAGATAGACAGGTAGATAGATAGATAGATACTAGATATATGAGAGTAGATTTATTCTGAAAATTAGCTTGTGAGGTTACAAAGGTCAAGAAGTCCCATGATCTGCTGTCTGCAAGCTGGAGAGCCTGTAAAACCAGTGGTGTAATTCAGTCTGAGTCCAATGTCCTAGGACAAGAAGGGAGGCTCTAGTGTAATCCTACAGTCTGAAGATCCCAAAGCCAGGAGCTCCAATGACAGGAGAACATGCATGTCCCAACTCAAGAAGACAGAGCATTATCCCTTCCTTCACCTTTTTGTTCTTTTCAGGCCTTTAATGGATTGAATGATGTCCATGCACACTGGTGAGGGTGGATCTGCTTTACTCAGTCTGCTGATTGAAATGCTAATCTCTTTCAAAAACACTCTCACAGACATCCAGAAATGACATTTTATCAGCTTTTTTGGGTGTTCCTTACCCCAATCGAGTTAACACACATAATTTGCCATCACAGACCATAAGAACACTAAATCCACTACACCTTTCTCTCTCCAGAAGGAAGGTGAGGCTGGTGATCGGAAAAGATAGGGTTAGTGGAAGGATATGGTCCTAAGGCTAATTATTTCCGACAACCTCATGTTATAGTAGGCTCTAGGCAGACATGAGCATGGCATGTCTGCCTAGCTGCCCCAATCCCCTGCCCCAAGAATGTCAGGTCACCAGCAGGTGATGATCAGGGAGTTGTTAAACTGTCTCTCTGGAATAATAATTGGTCAGCTGGGCGCTGTGGCTCACGCCTGTAATCCCAGCACTTTGGGAGGCCGAGGCGGACAGATCACCAGGTCAGGAGATCGAGACCATCCTGGCTAACACGGTGAAACCCCGTCTCTACTAAAAATACAAAAACTAAATTAGCAGGGTGTGGTGGCGGGCGCATATAGTCCCAGCTACTTGGGAGGCTGAGGCGAGAGAATGGCCTGAACCCGGGAGGCAGAGCTTGCAGTGAGCCGAGATCGAGCCACTGCACTCCAGCCTGGGCGACAGAGCGAGATTCTGTCTCAAAAAAATAAATAAATAAACAAATAATAAATAAAATAAAATAATAATTAGTCATAGCCAGCACCAGGGAAAGGCAGTCTCCCAGTAGAGGCAGTCTCCCAATAGACAGAAAACATTTGGTGTTGGTGATTAGCAGCTTCCCAGTAAGGTCTCGGGAGCTGGGCGAGGGGGTCAAGCATGTGCACTAAGAGGCAAAATGATGGCGTTTAACCAGTGTCTGACCTTCCTCTAGGAACACTAGAAACACTAGACTGCTAAGAGAAAACACCTCAAATGAGCATGTGCACAACTTCAGTAAACACACAGTGCATGTGGCCCCTCCCAAGGGCTGGCAGGCCACTGAGCATGCAGATAGCCCACCTTAAGGGAAAAATCAAAAGAGGAGAAACAGAAACCCCGGAACCATGCCAATGTATAAAACCCCAAGTCAAGGGCCAAACAGCACACGGATCTCTCAAGTTGCATGCTTGGCCTTCTTCCAAGCTCTAAAACTTGCCTTGGTCTCTTACTCTACCTTATGCCCCTCGGACAAATTATTTCCTGCTTGGAGGCAATAACTGAGTTACTGCAGACCCGTATGGAATCGCCACTCCAAACACTCAGACCAACAATTTCACCTAAGCTAGAAGAACAATTTAAAACTGGCAAGTTAGAGTTCTTCCGGTATGACAGTCACTTTGAAATGGCTAAACCAGCTCTACTAGAAGTACATAAGGCATTCACTAAAGATTATAAAGTAGTTCATAGAACACCTGAGTAAGCCAGAACACCAGGCTTGTAGACTATACAGCTAGAAATAACACCCAAAATCACACTACAGAACTGCTCACACTGTTGCCACTACAAGGCAATAGTTCATGGCTTTTATAGGAAAATGAACATATTGGCTACTACCACCACCAGAATGGATGCCTTGTACTGTCTGCTTCTTTATGTCCACAATTTCATTTCTTTTCTTTCTTCCTTCCTTTCTTTCCTTTCCTTCCTTCTTTCGTTTCCTTCCTTCTTTCCTTTCTTTCTTTTTTTTTTTTTTTTTTAGATGGAGTCTCACTCTGTTGCCCCAGGCTGGAGGCGCAGTCTCAGCTCACTGCAACCTCCACCTCGTGGGTTCAAGAGAGATTCTCCTGTCTCAGCCTCCCGAGTAGCTGGGACTACAGGCGTGAGCCACTACACCCAGCTAATTTTGTATTTTTAGTAGAGATGGGGTTTCACTATGTTGGCCAGGCTGGTCTCAAATTCCAAACCTCAGGTGATCCACCTGCCTTGGTGGCTGGGATTACAGGCATGAGCCACTGCGTCCGGCCTATGTCCACAATTTCTGAATCAAAACCTGATGTGGATGAACTTGGTTGGTGAATTCTTTGTCATATGCTTATGCTCTGGATGCAAAGAAAGTTAGTTCAAAGACAAATGAAGGGGGCTTTGTGCTGTGGCTCACGCCTGTAATCCCAACACTTTGGGAGGCTGAGGAGGAAGGATCACTTGAGGACAGGAGTTTGGGATCAGCATGGGCATCCTACTGAGACCCCGTCTCTACAAAAAATTTTAAAAATTACCCAGGTGTGGTGTCATGCACCCATAGTTTCAGCTACTGGGGAAGCTGAGGTGAGAGGATGGCTTGAGTCCAGGAGTTTGAGGCTCCAGTGAGCTATCATCACACCATTGCACTCCAGCCTGGGTGACAGGGAGACCTTGTCTTAAGAAAAGAAAAAAAAAAAAGACAAGTGAAGGGGATCAAAATATGGCATCTCAAAATATGCTACTATAGCATAAGAATTATTTTTAGCTGAAGGCAACTGAGTGAAACACCAGATGCCAGAAATGCTCTCTACCTTCCCCCTTTCTGTCTAAGAGCAGAGCATAAATTTACTTTTGTGAAGGTCTTCCCTCTCCCCTCTCACGCACTGGGAAGAGGAGACAACTCTTATCATTGGAAATGCATCATCTACAATCTGCTTAAACAAACCTTACTTCCATTAACATCTTCCCCCCATCTGTATATTTACCTTACCTTACCTAAAAGCCTAAATGCTTTTCATTTGTCTTGTCAGTTCTCCAGAATTTATCACCCTTTGTTAAATAGTGCATAAGTTCTCAAGCCTAAACACTTCTTTGGGTTTTTACTTTCTTTTCTGTGAGACCCCTGTGTACACATTAAAATTAAAATAATAGCATCAAACAAAGTTTGTATGCCTTTTCTCCTATTATTGTTTTTTGTCAGTTTAATTTCCAAGACTCCACTCACTAAACCTAAGAAAGTCAAGGAAAAAGTTTTATTTCCCCTTATAGAAGATAACAGAATTGAGTGAAAGCAGAGATTGAAGAGCAAAGAAAAGAGTGTGCTATAACAGTAACAGAATTAACAAATCAGAAACAGCAAGTAAAGGAGTTTGTGGTCCTTCCCCAAAAAACTGAGTGGCAAGAAAAGGTTAGTGAAAATTTCAAATAATTCAAAGAAAAAAGACAAACATGTAAAAAGTTATAAATTTTATTGAAAGATAATGGAGAACTAAGCAAAATCAGGTAACGTGTGTCTGAAGTTGAGAATAACTTCAGTGGAAAAGGAAATAAAACTTCAATAGAAATATTTGTAAATATTTATAAAGAAAGCCATGTTCCATGAAAAACAAGTACTTTCAATCCATCAAAACCGATACCTTGGCTGGGCTCTGTGGCTCACGCCTGTAATCCTAGCACTTTGAGAGGATGAGGTAGGCAGATCGCTTGACGCCAGGAGTTCAAGACCAGTCTGGCCAGCATGGCAAAACCCAGTCTCTACTAAAAATACAGAAATTAGCTGGATGTGGTGGCACACGCCTGTAGTCCAGCTACTCAGGAGGCTGAGGCACAAGAACCTCTTGAACAGGGGAGGTGGTGGCTGCGGTGAGCCGAGATTCCCCCATGACATTCCAGCCTGTGTGACACAGTGAGACTCTGTCTCAGACAAACAAACAAACAAAAACAAAACTAAGATACCTTTTAGGTCACCCCAGAATTTAGAAAAAACAAATAGATAAACAAAATGGAGACACATCCTCATGGTTACCAAACTTCTAAATGTAATTGCCCAAAAGGTTCGTCCTGCCAGCTGCCCAGGTGGAGCTGATTTATCAAGACGGGGAATGGCAATGGAGAAAGAGTTTAATACACATAAAGCCAGCTAAATGGGAGATTGGAGTTTTACTGTTACTCAAATCAGGCCCCCTGAAAATTCAGAAGCTAGGGCTTTTAAATGATAGTTAAAAATTAAATTCCTCCCAAAGTTAGTTCCACCTACACCCAGGAATAATAAGGGCAGCTTGGAGGCAAAGGCCAAGATGGAGTCAGGTCAGATCTCTTTCATGGTCATACTTTTCCCACTGTTATAATCTTTGCAAAAGTGGTTTCAAAAATACAGAAAGAGGCCAGGCGCTGTAATCTCAGCACTTTGGGAAGGCGAGGCGGGCAGATCACCTGAGGTTAGGAGTTCGAGACCAGCCTGGTCAAAATGCTGAAAGCCCATCTCTACTAAAAATACAAAAAATAGCCAGGCATAGTGGCGGGCACCTCTAATCCCTGCTACTTGGGAGGCTGAGGCAGGAGAATAGCTTGAACCCGGGGGGCGGAGGTTGCAGTGAGCCAAGATCGCGACACTGCACTCCAGCCTGGGTGACAAGAGTGAGACTTCCTCTAAGAAAAGAAAAAATACATTATTATTTACTAGATATTATTCAAATATAATAAAAGAGTGCAAATGGTGCTATGAAAAAGCATCTCTCACCTAGATTGAGGGCAAAGTGATACATTATTTGAATTCTGAATTAGTAGGACTTAGCTAGAAGAAGGGATGAAATTATTATTGCATGCAGAGAAAGCAGTATCTATGAAGTCATGGAAACATAAAGTACCCTGAGGGCTTTCAGAAAGGAATGATAGTCCTAATGTGCAAGCAACTAAAAGCTGCTCTGGCGGATTTTAGTGGAAATGAATAATCTGTGCCTGTCCTGATTCTTAAGCAATTTAAAGTAGATTTTCCAAACTTAGTACAACAAAAAGTGTTGGATTATTTCAAGAATCCAAATTACCATTTTGAGAAGTGTATTTGTGGCTTGTGGACATTATTATGTTATTCAGTATTTAGAACAAATGTGGTGGAGAGAAACTCCATCATTTTAGTCTCTGATATAGATTACTGATTTTAACAATTTATGTGAGCCACTCAGATGTTATCTTTGGGTGTTCAATTTTGCAGGCAGCTCAATTCCAATTCTAAGGCATAGAGACCAGGAGGATTGGTCACTTTACATTTAGGTAGAATCTTTATCAGGGCTTGCTGTGTTGTTTTCTTTGTTCTATATTTGCTGACTTTGATTTCTCAGGCTTCAGGTAAATTTTCTACCTCCTACGGTATTTACAAACTCATTACATTCTGATTGTCTCTTTCTTTCTTTTTTTTTCTTTCTTTCAACAAGGTCTCAGCTCTGTCACCCAGGGGCGTGACCATAGCTCACTGCAATCTTAAACTCCTAGACTAAAATGATTCTACCTTGGCCTGAAATTACAGGCTTGAGCCACCGTGCCCAGCCTGGTTGTATTTCTTTAGCTGTGCTTCATTCAAGAAACTGTTACTTAGCAGAGACTAGGGTTCATACTCTGCAAGGCTCTGAGATACAATATTAAATAAGATATGATGCCTGCTATCACGGAGCTTACAGTCCATTAAGTAAGCATCATAAAATCGATAATTATAATAAGGTTTCTTTAGGCCTACAATGACTAAATTCGTGGGGACTCCTTAGGTTGCAGGTGACTGAGATTTGATACAAATTAGTTTATCAGAAAGAGACATTTATTAGCTGGTTTATATTGCCACTAATTCTTGTATTGGTAGATCTTCAAAGATTCCCACTGCTGAATTTCGTGCATCATCAACAGTTCAGATAGCACAGCAGTTTCATTTCCATCTGTTATGAGGAATTTTAATTTTAGAATTCCTTACGTTTGGTGATAATTTTGGTGCTGTGTATTTAGTTTTGGTTTTCAGTAGGAAGCAGTGAAGCCAGCTTGCTTCTGCCATTTTGGAACCAGAGTGTATTTCTAGCATTTCCTACTTTTGCTACCAGTACATTCCTGCATTCTGAGAAGGTGGGCTAAAATGGGTGCTTATCGATTTGAATAATTTCCAGATTTAGGTTTTGGCATCTAATAAACGCACCCTTCGGCAGGGCGCGGTGGTTGACGCCTGTAGTCCCAGCACTTTGGGAGGGCGAGGCGGGCAGATCACTTGAGATCAGGAGTTCCAAACCAGTCTGGCCAACATGGCGAAACCTTGTCTCTACCCTAAAACACAAAAATTAGCCGGGCTTGGTGGTGCAGGCCTGTAGTCCCATCTACTCGGGAGGCTGAGGCGGGGAAAAGATCGCTTGAACCCGGAAGGCGGAGGTTGTATCGAGCCGAGATGGCGCCACTGCACTCCAGCCTGGGTGACGTGAGCGAGACTTTGTCTCAAAAAAAACATATAAGTTAAGACACAGGAAGTGTAAGTAAACACCAGACCCCAAGGGGCAGTCTGTTAGGCCCTGGTGAGATTTGAACTCACGACCTCCGGTTTAGGAGACCAGTGCTCCAACCCCTGAGCTACAGGGCCACGGTGAAGTTGAGTTTACTTCCTCTTACTAAAGCTATTTTCACTCTCGACTGAGTTTTGTTGCTGATTTTTCACTTTTCTCCCTCTTCCGATTTTCTGGCTTATGGTCAAACAACACAGATCCCTGCATTCTCTAATAATTTTAGCCTCCCGTCCAATTAGCTTTCGGCCATTGTTAGCCACGCCCCACTGTCTGCAGTACTTTTCACGCTGCTTAACGCCCAGGTATTCTGGACTTCAGTTCTTAGCGCCTTGGGGGAAAAGTGCCTTCATCTGTCTCAAATTCCCCCAAATCATAAATCAAAAGCGCCACACTGACAGGTGAGGGTAAGGGTGAGACAGTAAAGAAGGGGGCAGTGAAGCACCTCCCGGGGACAGAAGCCCAAGAGAGGCTCCGCCTGCTCGAGTCGTCTTTAAGATTGTATCATTTTGGATCCTCCACCCAGGGAGTAAATCCTTGCCGTCTTTCTACTTCTCCACTGAGCGACACCGAAATCCAAATAAAAGAGCTCCGTCCAACGGCGCTGTAGCAAAGAAACCAGAAATTTGTTCTCTTCCACAAGGGGAAAGGGGCTGGGAGGGGCATGAGAAAAGCTATTTGAGATTCGGCTCGGACAAGCAGACCGGGGTAAAAAAGTAAACTAAACCATAAATCTGAAGTCTCCTGTCCCAAGTCGGGGGCCCTGTGCTCATAAAGAAACAGTATCCCTTAAAAAAATACAATAAATAAAAACTTAAAAAGTCCTCGACTACTGACAAATACAAATAACATTAAAACAACTCAGAAAAAAAATGAGAGCCACTGGTTGGGAAGCGGGGAATCCAGGCTCTATGCGCCTGTCTTATCCCGAGGACGCAGCTCTCCCTTCCAGAAGACAGGCTGTGAAATCTGCTGTTTAAGAGCAATCCAGCCAGCTCTCCCAAAGGTCTTAAAGGGTAAAACAATCACACATTCCGCATCCCCACCTTCATTCCCCAAAGTCATACCGGCAAAATAATGCCCGTGTGACCGGAAGTGGTATAAACGCAAACAATAGGAAAACAAAACAAGAAATGGAGGGGTATATTAACGCGGCAGAGAGTGAGAGCGGAGAGAATGCAAGGTCAATTTTATCACTGTTCTCCATCCCGAACTTCTTAGAATCAATGGTTCGCCTCCCAGAGGAGCCAGTTGTTTGTTTCTATTTTCCAAAATCCTAAACTTGCCTGGGTAGAAGGGACCCTTTCTCCTGAAGCTCCTTGTCATCACCCGAGTACCAGAGAAGAGGAGGATGCAGGTCCAAGAAGGATCGTGGAGTCCCAACAAGCCTGTGCAGGGCAGTTTTTGAGAATGTCGTTTTATGTTTAGGTACAGTGTTCGCCTCCTGATTTCTAGTGCCTAAAGAAAAGTATAACCTCCGTGAAACACAGCTCTATTATGTTCAGAGGAATCACTTGAACCTAATTTTTTTTTTTGGTGTGTTTTTTTTTAATGCTCTTAAGGTATCTCAGTAGGCTCTCTTTCTTTCCTTGTCCGCTGAGATTAAGACTTCTGATTCTTAAAGGTATTCATTTAATACAGTATTCAGTAAAGCATAAGCAATCATTATGGGAAAGGTACTATGGATGTCACTTCTTTATCTCAAGGCGTACACAGTAGTTAAGAGTAGGCAGGGCATGCATTCAAATCTCTACCACATAAGGCACTTGTGACACAATACTTAACCTGCAAACACACTATTATATCGCAAGTCTTTTGGCAGCTACGCGAAGGCCTGCAAGTACTGAAATTCTGGAAAAGTACCAGCCTTAATATCTCTTACTTCTCACTTCATTTTCCACAAGTCAGCAGAGGCTTGCACCAGGGAACTTACATGGAGGGTGTCCGGAGCCAAAAGATAAAACAGACCTTCAGTTCTTGATAAAATTAGGTATGGCCTCTTTTACAGAGCTTTTCTCAACCTGGGCTCCTTCAGAATTAGAGAAGACTCATAAGTTAGGGGGTGGAGGGAAGGGGACAGTGGTGAGAAAACAGAGACATAAAGGAAAAATAATAAAGATGAAAGGGAGAATGCTGAAGCGGCGGGAATTAGGAGTGGATAGGTAGCCTGTTCCTATACACATTTCCTCTACCAAATTTGTTAGCCACATTCCCAAAGATGCCCTGACTCCACTGCCATCTCCCAGGCTCAAGTCTCTGGTTGTGAATCTGGATTTTAGAAAATAGGTAATGATCCACCTTTCAACTTATGAACACCACATTATATACTATATACTATATATAGGTATATGTAGGTACATATATGTGTATGTGTATAGGTATATATTGTATATGGAGCTTGTGCCAGAAGGCAAATCAACTATATCACTAATCATCTTTAGTTCCATTGACTCACTGATTGTAGGAAGAGTTCCTCAGTAAAGGCAGCAGTTGTTTAATTATACTTTGGTGCAAGCTTATCTTACCATACCATATCCATATGGAATATCATGCAGCTCTTACAGGTTTTTAGAAGAAACCGGCATTTAATAATACAGAGAAAGTTCATGAACTACCATTGAGTGAACAAAGCAGAGGACAAAACTTTATGAATGATCACAATTTCATTCTCAGTGTATTTGCATAGCAAAATCTTAGAAGGAAATAAATCAGCATACTGATGGCTATTGGTTGACTTTTGAATTTATCTATAAGTCAAATGATTATATTGCAATACTTTCTAAATTATAAAAAATATGCTAAAGTAATATTTCTTTGTATTTGGTTTAACCTTCTAATAAATGTGATTTGAGGAGCTGAATAATTCAGGATTTAGTAAATGTAGGATCTGTCCTTTTGACTCTGTGACACTAAATTAAACAATTAACTTTATTGTTTTTATTGTTATTAATTTCTACTTCCTGTAGGAAGCAGTGGCTCACGCTTGTAACTCCAACACTTTGGGAGGCCAAGGCGGGAGGATCCCCTGAGGGCAGGAGTTCGAGACCAGCCTGGCCAACATGGTGAAACCCTGTCTCTGCTGAAAATACAAAAAATGGCCGGGTGGTGGCTCATGCCTGTAATCCTAGCACTTTGGGAGGCCGAGGCGAGCGGATCACGAGGTCAAGAGATGGAGACCTTCCTGGCCAACATGGTGAAACCTCGTCTCTACTAAAATACAAAAATTAGCTGGGTATGGTGGCGCGTGCCTGTAATCCCAGCTACTCGGGAGACTGAGGCAGGAGAATCGCTTGAACTCGGGAGGCGGAGGTTGCAGTGAGCTGAGATTGCCACTGCACTCCAGCCTGACGACAGAGCGAGACTCCGTCTCAAAAAAAAAAAAAAAGAAAGAAAATACAAAAAATTCGCCGGACGCGGTGGCGTGCGCCTGTAATCCTAGCTACTCAGCAGGCTGTGACAGGAGAATTGCTTGAACCTGGGAGGCAGAGGTTGCAGTGAGCTGAGATTACACCATTGCACTCCAGTCTGGGTGACAAGGGTGAAACTCCATCTTAAAAAAAAAAAAAAAATCCTACTTCCTTCTATTGTAGTATATACCTTTGCCTAATTAGAATGTTTTAATGAGTGTTTTCAGAGCACCCGTTATATTGATTTCTAATTTCAGAGTTATCTTTAAGAGGGAAAATCACAAATGCAGGGAAGTTACTATTCAGGCCATGGACCTTGATGCTCTTATAGACTCCATCTTTTTTTTTTTTTTTTTTTTTTTTGAGACGGAGTCTCGCTCTGTCGTCCAGGCTGGAGTACAGCGGCGCGATCTCAGCTCACTGCAAGCTCCGCCTCCCGGGTTCACGCCATTCCCCTGCCTCAGCCTCCCGAGTAGCTGGGACTATAGGCGCTCGCCACCACGCCCCTCTAATTTTTTGTATTTTTTAGTAGAGACAGGGTTTCACTGTGTTAGCCAGGATGATCTCGATCTCCTGATCTCGTGATCCGCCCGCCTCGGCCTCCCCAAGTGCTGGGATTACAGGCGTGAGCCACCGCACCTGGCCTAGGCTCCATCTTTGAAGCGCCTCCCCCCACTGCGGTCAGGAGAGTAAGGATCAGAAGTGGGCTTGGGTAAATCTGGTTATATTCATCAGGTGGATTGAGGAAAGATTATTGGAGGGCTTCTTTATAGAATTAAGGGAACCAAGAAGATGTGAGGAAATCTTCAGGGATCAGAACAGTGGGAATCTTCACTATTCCTAGGCATTAAGGGAAAAGGGAAGGGGCAGAATTGCCAGAATTTGGCAAGAGTTCCAGCAACGGGAGAGGAACCACCCACTGGGAGCTGTGCTCATGAGAGGAATACAGGCTGTCAGGGAGCAAGTAGGAGAAATACTGTACATGCATCTGCCTCTCTTTCTTTGTGCCCTCTTATCTCCTGCTGCTGTCTTCCATTGGCTGAATCCAAACGGGAGCCAGGGGCCAAGTGATTTCTTTCCAGGGAGAAGAAAGGCAGATAATGGATCTGGAAGTGCAAATGCAGAATAATCTGCATTATCTGATTGTTCTTATAATTATAGTGATATCTTCCAGGAGTTTGTTGGGTGATGAATTTCTGTACTTTTTTTTTTTTTTTTTTTTTTGAGACAGAATCTTGCTCTGTTGCCCAGGGTGGAATGCAGTGGGGCGATCTCTGCTCGCTGCAACCTTTGCCTCCCGGATTCAAGCGGTTCTCTTGCCTCAGCCTCCAGTGTAGCTGGGATTACAGGTGCCCACCACCATGCCCAGCTAATTTTTGTATTTTTAGTAGAGACAGGATTTCGTCATGTTGGCCAGGCTGTCTCGAGCTCCTGACGTCAGGTGATCTACCCGCCTCAGCCTCCCAAATTGCTGGGATTACAGGCGTAAACCACTTCACCCGACCGATGCTTCATAAACTTTGAATGATAGGATAAGTTGAAGCCTGAGTAGCTGATAAAAAATAATATTTACCTGAAGATATTTTTTATTTTCTCACATTGGGAACACCGCCACTGCAAGGAAGAGTATGAATAGGTTTGCCATAAACTGCTATGACGGAGGAAGTCTAGGTTCTTCCCAATAGATGCATCTCAGTGAGACTAGTATATAGAAGGCTCACCTTCTGTCAAAAAAGGGTGAGGAGGCATCTGGCCTGGGGAAGAATGCGATGCAGCTTCTGGCTTTAAGCAATAGCTTGGTTCATTCTAAATAGCTTGATAAGGCTGCAGTGATATTTTCTGGCTTTGTTATCCCAGTTTGTTTTTCTTGGAGACTTCATGAACTATATAAATAATGTTTCATAAATATTTTTCTAATTATACCAATAGAATGAATTCTCTTTTAAAAATACATATGCTGGGACAGGCACAGTGACTCACGCTTGTAATCCCAGCACTTTGGGAGGCCAAGGAGGGTGGATCACGAGGTCAAGAGATGGAGACCATCCTGGCCAACATGGTGAAACCCTGTCTCTACTAAAAATACAAAAATTAGCTGGGCGTGGTGGCATGCACCTGTAGTCCTAGCCACTCGGGAGGCTGAGGGAGGAGAATTACTTGAACCCGGGAGGCAGAGGCTGCAGTGAGCCAAGATCTCGCCACTTTACTTCAGCCTGGCAACTGAGCGAGACTCCATCCTAAAAAAAAAAAAAAATGTTGACTTCCATACAAGTGTTGGAATATCCCTCTAATACTAGTGGTGTGCAAAACTGTGCAGGGAACACAAGTTACTGGTCTACAAAAAGACAAGCTTGCACCAAAGTATAATTAAATGCACTGCTGCCTTCACTAAGAAACTATTCCTACTATAATCAGTCAGTCAATGGAACTAAAGATGCTTAGTGATATAGTTATTTGCCTTCTGGCATAAGCTCCATATCTTGAAACAGACCAGACTAGTAACTAACATTTATAAATTAGCACTGGGTTGCAGACCATGCTTTGAGTGGCTGTGCTTTACAGTCTTATGCCTCATAGTTATTTACGCCAAAACAGAATGTATCCACTGACAATGTCTACATACATTAGTACTACCTTGGATCAGTAGATAGCTAACTGCTTCTATTGGACTAAGAGTTTACATAAAAAGCAAAAAGAAGATTCTGATTTTGTAAACTTTTGGTGGCCAGTGCCTGATAAACAAGACTCAACTAAAATTCATAGCATTTGTCCTTACAGCTAATGCTTGATGAGGCTATTGTAATACTAACTGTGTTGACCTTTGAAATACCTAATAGGTAAAATTTTGTGGAACAAGTACTTTTGCCTCCTTCTTTGTAGGATGAAAAGGGGGCCGCAGGAGCCGAGGAGACATAGATGCATTTCTAGCCAGGCATAAATAACTGAAACTAGGGTGAGGCGTGGTGGCTGACACCTGTAATTGCAGCACTTTGGGAGATCCAGGCGGGAGGATCACTTGAGGCAAGGAGTTCAAAACCAGCCTGGCCACCATGGTGAAACCCCGTCTCTACTAAAAATACAAAAAATTAGCCAGGCTTAGTGGCAGGCACCTGTAAGGAGAATCGCTTGAACCCGGGAGGCAGAGGTTGCAGTGAGCCAAGATCGTGCCATTGCACTCTAGCCTGGGCAACAAGAGTGAAACTCCGTCTCAAAAAAATACAAAAATACAAAAGTTAGCCAAGCATGGTGGCACATGCCTGTACTCCCAGCTACTTGAGAGGTTGAGGCTGGACAATTGCTTGAACCCGGGAGGCAGAGGTTGCAGTGAGTGGAGATTGTGCCACTGTACTCCAGCCTGGGCGACAGAGTGAGACTCTGTCTCTAAATAAATAAATTAATTAATTAATTAATTAATTAATTAACTGAAACTGGGTTCAAAGAGCTTGGAAAGTAAAGTGGTTAGGGAAGTTCATTGGCAAGAATGTCAGGGATTCTATAAATGAGGCATTTTATCTCGGTTCCAAGAAAAGTCAGAACAGAAGAGCAATTGGGCCACGAAGCTCACTTGTATGGGAAAGAGACTGTCTTTATAACCTGCTTAGGTAAATAAAGAGAAATAAGTACTTTACCGTCCAAAGAGGAAGCTGATGGAGCCTCCAGCACATGATTATGGTGGAGGAAAGTATGCCTAGCTCTCTGCTTTCTGTAGATCCCTAAACCCCAAATTTATATCCCACCCCACTCCAGGCCATGCTTGCATATAAGGGGCAACTTGTACAGAATAGAGAAAAATTGTTAGCCCAAGCAGTCTGGAGTTGGTTCCGACTCCTCACACTTATATCACATAAACAACAAACATATGGAAAGACATGGAAATTCTAATCATCCTCCAGAAGAACAACAAAGAACTCAAAGTTATCAGTGCATACAGAATGAAAGGTACAGAACAAAAGAATAGAGCAATAAAGTCATGCCCTTGGCTTCATCTTTAGACCATGTTTTGCTGACAATGCCTTGGGTCTGATGTTTTCCTAGAAGACTTTTTTTTTTTTTCCAGCTAATGTGCCATGGCAGAAGCCTTTTCTTTTCTTCTCTCTTTCTCTCAGCAGAATCAAAGCCTTTTCTTAATTACAGCATTATCTGTCATCTTGAGAGGCTGGTAATGAGAAGCAGTTTTATTTTTGAATATCCAACAAGTCCTAAAGTATTCTTTCTTTAGTTTATCTCCCTGCTCTCTTATTTTACTATAGGCAGCTAGAAAAAGCCAGGTGGCATCTTCAATATATTGCCTGGAAATAACCTTAGCTAAATAAGCAAAATCATAGGTATATTTTCCACTTTCCACATTTTCTTTCTTTCTTTCTTTCTTTCTTTCTTTTTTTTTTTTTTTTTTTTTTTTTTGATATGGAATCTCACTCTGTCGCCTAGGCTGGAGTGCAGTGGCTCGATCTCGGCTCACTGCAAGCTTCACCTCCCGGGTTCATGCCATTCTCCTGCCTCAGCCTCCCAAGTAGTGGGGACTACAGGTGCCCGCCACCATGCCCGGCTAATTTTTTTTTGTATTTTTAGTAGAGACGGGGTTTCACCATGTTAGCCAGGATGGTCTCGATCTCCTGACCTCGTGATCTGCCCACTTTGACCTCCCAAAGTGCTGGGATTACAGGCGTGAGCCACCGCTCCCAGCCTCTTTCTTTCTTTTTTCTTTCTTTCTTTCCTTCTTCTTTCTTTCTTTCTTTTTCTTTCTTTCTTTCAATTCATTAGGTATATTTTATACTTTCCACTTTCTTTCTTTCAAATTCATTAGGTGTATTTTCTACTTTCCACATTTTCTTTCTTTTCTTTTCTTTTTTTGAGACAGAGTTTCACTCTTGTTGCCCAGGTTGGAGGGCAATGGTGTGATCTTCGCTCACTGCAACCTCCCCCCTCACCCCCATCAGGTTCAAGCGATTCTCCTGCCTCAGCCTCCTGAGTAGCTGGGATTACAGGCATGTGACACCACACCCAGCTAATTTTGTATTTTCAGTAGAGACGGGGTTTCACCATGTTAACCAGGCTGGTCTCAAACTCCTGACCTTAGGTGATCCACCCACCTAGGCCTCCAAAAGTGCTGGGATTACAGGTGTGAGCCACCGCGTCCGGCCTACTTTCCACATTTTCACAACAGTGTTGCTAAACTTTCTGTCTCTAGATAACAAAAGTCCGGTTTCTTCCAGCTTCTAGTAACATTTTCCACACTCTCCATTAAGCATCACTGACTTTGGGACTTAGTGACACGCAGCAATTTTCTTCAGGTGTTTTTACTCATATTCTCCTCAAGGTCTTTTCAGTTTCCACTTGCTGCCAAGCCCCAAAGTCACATGGTTCAGAATTTATTAATTTTGGCAGTATCCCATTTTTAAGTAAGAAAATCTGCATTTGCTTGTACCCATTCAGGATTTATTGCCTCTCAGCTCCAAATTCACCCTTTTTGCCTGCTTCGTGGAAATGAATCTTGAGTCCTTAGTTTTCTTTTGCCAACTGGCATTGAAGCTTTGTCAGTAGAGGGCAGTGGAGAGACATTGCGGAAGAAAGTGAGTTTTGCTTCTTGCTTCCCATGTATTACTTGGCCTGCTGCTTCCCCAGTGCCTAGCTCCTACATCATGCATGCCTTTCCCCTGAATCAGTCTCCTGCAGCACCCAGCAACCACTAATTTTCCCTGGCATCTTCTCTGAGTGTTTTGTAGTAGAGTGCCCTCAGTGAGAGACCTCTCCACGAAGAGCTTTTCAAGAAACGCTTGAAGATTAATTTCCAAAAAATTCCAGAGGACAGATTTCAAGCAAATTCTGCTGGCATAGCAGCATGAGCATTTCTCTGCTATTCCGTGAGTCACAGCCATGCTCTCCCCAACAAGGTCTGGATCTTAGCCAGGGGTGGGGTGAGAGGTAGAGGGCACTTCTTTTAGTGCTTTGTTTCAGCCCCAGGTGAGGTCACTTCTATGTTCAAATAACTGTGTAATTTCTCTCTCCTGATTGCACCAAGACTGATACACACCTAACTATTGTTACATAACAAATCATACTAAAATGCAATGGCTTAACTTAAACAACAATTATCATTTATTATCTCTCACAGATGTGTTGGTCAGGAATTTGAGCAGAAAACAGTGGGGATAGCTTGTCTCTGCTCCATGATTTCTTAGGACTCAACTGGAAGACTATAAGGCTGGTTGCTGAAGGCTGGGCATGGTGGCTCACACTTGTAATCCCAGCACTTTGGGAGGCCAAAGTGGAAGGATCCTTTAAGCCCAGAATTCAAGACCAGCCTGGCCAACACGGCAAAACCCCATCTCTTCAAAAATTTTTTAAAAATTAGCTGGGCGTGGTGGTGCATGCCTGTAGTTCCAGCTACTCAGGAGACTAAGGTGGGAGAACTGCTTGAGCCCAGGAGAGTGAGGCTGCACTGAGCCATGTGCATACCATTGCACTCCAGCCTCGGTGACAGAGCAAGACCCTGTCCCAAAAAATGGAGGGAAGCTGGTGGCTAGAAATAATCTGAAGAATCATTCACTCACATGCCTGGCAGTTGCTGCTGGCTATGGACCGGAGGCCTTAATTTTTCTCCATGTGTTCTGCTCCGATGGCCTAGTTTAGGCCTTCTCAGAGCACCATGACTGAGTTCTGAGGGCAGATGTCTTGAGAGAAAGCTGGTGGAAGCCTCTACCACGTTTTATGACCTAACATTGGAAGTCTTGGTGTATCATTTCCATCATGGTTACAGGCCTATCCAGATTCAAGGAAAGGGAATGTAGACCCCCACCCCTCAAGGAAATGTGTCAAAATTGTATTAAAATAAGACAACGTGTGATGAGATATGTTGGTGTGGCCATCTTTGGAAAATACCGTCTGTCTCAAGTATTTTTTTATGGCTGAACCCTAACCACTCAGAAGCCCCTATCACTTCAGATTCAATTTCTTCCTAACTTGTAAAGAAAGATTAGAGAAAATAAAATAAATATTAAGGAGTTTTTTAGAAAATATACTGCCCAGAAGTTCATGAAACATTGACTATACTGTGCCTCACAAGAAGCAGTGTATAAAAGACAATTGGATTAAGACATATTTCAGTTGCAATTTCAGATTCACATTACGTTTTTATATTATTCACTGTCAGGTATCCCAATTTTTTTTTTTTTTTTTGACACGAACTCTCGCTCTTGCTCCTGGAGTGCAATGGCACGATCTTGGCTCACTGCAACCTCCGCCTCCTGGGTTCAAGTGATTCTCCTGTCTCAGCCTCCCAAGTAGCTGGGATTACAGGTGCGTACCACCATGCCCAGCTAATTTTTTGTATTTTTTAAGTAGAGATGGGGATTCACCATGTTGGCCAGGCTGGTCTTGAACTCCTGACCTCAGGTGATCCACCCACCTCGGCCTCCCAAAGTGCTGGGATTACAGGCGTGAGCCACCCCACCCGACCTATCTCAAATATTTTTAACCTAAATTTAGAGGTTTTCATTTCCACAGAAAATGTATACATAGACTTCAACAGGAATAGGGAACTACTAGTGCAAATATTCAACATATGCATATATTAAAATATATACTGCCAATTTTGCATATGATTGAATTGCACTTAGTATATAGGAAAAGTATAGTTGCATTGAAAAGAGTAAAATCTACAAACAGTAATCCAATTTTAAAAAGAGATGTTTCCCGTTTAATTTTAGAGTAATAGATGAGGAAATTACAAATTTAAAAATGATAACTCTCCAGGCCAGGCGCGGTGGCTCACGCCTGTAATCCCAGCACTTTGGGAGGCCGAGGTGGGCGGATCTCTTGAGACCAGCCTGGCCAACATGGTGAAGCCCCATCTCTACTAAAAATACAAAAATTAGCAGGGCATGGTGGCAGGCGCCTGTAATCCCAGCTACTCGGGAAGCTGTGGCAAGATAATTGCTTGAACCTGGGAGGCGGAAGTTGCGGTGAGCCGAGGTTGCGCCGCTGCACTCCAGCCTGGGTAATAGAGCGAGATTCTTCAAATTTGTGTACCATCCGTTTAGGCCCTTGTAGTTTAATTATAGAAACTCAGTGGCACTCCTCGCTACTAGAATTTTAAATTGTTTCTCTCTTTCACAGTTCAATCCTAGAAAAATCATTGCAACAAGGTTCTTTTTCTTTTTCTTTCTTTTCTGTCTTTTTTTTTTTTTTGATGATTTCATTTTCACAGTCCTAGAAACGTATTTTTCAGTCATAAAATGTACACTCTTATCTTTAGAAATAACTGTTGCCGGCCGGGCGCGGCGGCTTACCCCTGTAATCCCAGCACTTTGGAAGGCCGAGGCGAGCGGATCACCTGAGGTCAGGAGTTCGAGACCAGCCTGGCCAAGATGTTTAAACCCTGTCTCTACTTAAAATACAAAAAATTAGCTGGGCGTGGTGGTACGCACCTGTAATCCCAGCTACTCGGGAGGCTGAGGCGGGAGAATTGCTTGAACCCGGGAGGTGGAGGTTGCAGTGAGCCGAGATCGCGCCATTGCACTACAGACTGGGGGACAAGAGCGAGACTTCGTCTCAAAAAAGAAATAGCTGTTGCCTCCCACAGTGGGTAATATTTGCAGAAAAGTATCTGAGAGCTCTAGAGAGAGGAGAGACAGGATTATCACTATAGAGCACAGGCGACCCTACAGGGTAGAAGACAGTGATGTTTACTGAACTGTGTAACGAAATGAAAGATGTAAGGATGACTTCCGGTGGTGAAATCACAGTTCGGATAGGCTGAGGAGAAGGGGGAATGCCTAGAAATCCATGTACAGAACAGCCCCACTCTGTTGCTATGGCCTCCTCTTGTCCAGAAAAGTTCCCACTGGCCCTGGGGCAGCATCAAGTTGGAGCTGCTGCATCAGGACTTAAGTCACAAAGAGCAAAGTGACCCCACAGGGTCAGGGTCGTAAGCAGAGGTCTATGCGAGTCAGGAGGCCTGGGTCAGAGGGAGAGGGCAGGGCCGAGAGCGGGGAGTTACTGGAGGAAGGGGAGAGGTGACGTGGAAACGTCTCCTTCATATCTTGTTCCCTAACTCCCATCTTGGTCTCCAGTACTGTAAGAATTATTCAGTTCCGCACTAACAGTTGTATTCTTCTACCTTTCCATTCTGTAATCAGTGAATTCGGAGCTCCTGTTTAGTCGGGCAAATTCCAGAGATAACTTTTGCGGCTGGGATTCAGCCAGAAGGCGAGCCGTAAGCCGTGATTACTCATCATGTATAGTTTCAAAGATTTTTGTCACAGTGTCAGGATGGCCGAGTGGTCTAAGGCGCCAGACTCAAGCTTACTGCTTCCTGTGTTCGGGTCTTCTGGTCTCCGTATGGAGGCGTGGGTTCGAATCCCACTTCTGACACAGCCTGATATTTTGTTTTTCCCTACCAAATTTGTACCGAAAGTTTCTCCAAGGAATGCCACGATAGTTCAGCCGTTTCTACCTTCAAGATTTCCCTCCCCAACCGATGTTCGCCAAACAGGGTCTCGCAAAGAGAGAGGCATCTCTCTTACATCAAATCAATCGACAAAGGAAAACCCCGCATTTACAGAATCCTGGGATATTTTCAGTGCCATTTGGACGCAGTCCCGCAGCACTGTTGGAGATCCTTTTCTCCTGCGAGAAAGTAAGCAGCGGATTTCCATCTATTGGTCTGTGAATCAGCTAACATAAAAATTAAACAAACAAAAAAAGAAAAGAAAAAAGGCACGAGAAAAAGGTCTCCGTTCTCAGAGAGCCCTGTAGGAATGTTCCAGATTCCTGTATATCGTCTGTCTCTCTGAAAGGGGAATCGGACATTGATCTGACCAGCAACTGTCGTAAACTCACACCGCTGTAGCAACGACGGTAACACCCTGTTCTTTTCCTTAGCCGTTCAACTGATCAGTCATGGGAGGGAAATGACTAAAATCTTCACTGCTTTTCTGCACACGTAAAATAATCTGTTACAAACTTCTACCAAAAGATTTCCTAGGTTACCTTTAAAACCTAAGAGGAAAGAACCCTCAAGATTATGACACTGCTGAAAACACGTTTGGGTCATCAATAACAAAAGAAATAATCATCCTGTTAAAAAGAAACTAAGTTTAAAGCTCCTTCTGAGATTGCTTCTCAGAATTATCTGATTTGGATATCCTTTCTGTCTCTTGTTTTTGAAGATAAAAATTACATTATATGAAGTACTACATAGATTGAAATCTTGGGCTGAAAATTAGGGTCTTAGGTTTTTTTGCAATATTAACATTACCTGGGTTTTCCTCCTGTATAACTTTTAAATTATTACCCAGCAATTCCACTTCTAGGAATCCACCTCAGTGAAATTCCAGCTCAGCTCCATGATTGGCCTTGCCAAGTACAGTCCTTCTAGCATTTTGAGGTAGCAGATTGTTAGAGGCAACCTAGATGTCCATCAGGTATACTGCCTATGGTTTTCATACTATGCAGCAGCCACAAGTGACCAAGCAGGTGTACATGTAGCAGGTTGAGTAGATTTTTCAAACCGTGTTGAGTAAAAGAAAAGAAGTTAGGATTTATTAATTTTTTTTTTGAGATGGAGTCTTGCTCCCTCGCCCAGGCTGGAGTCCCATGGCGCAATCTCGGCTCACTGCAACCTCCACCTCACGAGTTCACGCCATTCTCCTGCCTCAGCCTCCGGAGTAGCTGGGACTACAGGCACCCACCATCACGCCCGGCTAATTTTTTGTATTTTTAGTAGAGACAGGTTTCACCGTGTTAGCCAGGATGGTCTTGATCTCCTGACCTCGTGATCCGCCCGCCTTGGCCTCCCAAAGTGCTGGGATTACAGGCGTGAGCCACCACGCCCGGCCAGAAGTTAGGATTTAAATCACGCAAATCAACAACGTATTTTTCAAGGATAGTTTATTATAATTTTGTCCGGGCGCGGTGGCTCACGACTGTCATCCCAGCACTTTGGGAGGCCGAGGTGGGAGAATCACTTGAGGTCTGGAGTTCGAGACCAGCCTGGCCAATATAGTGAAACCCCTTCTCTACCAAAAATACAAAAATTAGCTGGGCGTGGTGGCACGCGCCTGTAATCCCAACTACTTGAAGGCTGAGGCAGGAGAATCGCTTGAACCTGGGAGGCAGAAGTTGCAGCGAGCCAAGATGGCGCCACTGCGCTCCAGCATAGGAGACAGAGTAAAACTCCATCTCAAACAATAATAATAATAATAATAGGCCGGGCGCGGTGACTCACGCCTGTAGTCCCGCCACTTTGGGAGGCCTAGACGGGAGGATCACTTGAGGTCAGGAGTTCGAGACCAGCCTGGCCAACATGGTGAAACCCTGTCTCTTCTAAAAATACAAAAAAAATCAGCCAGGCATGGTAGCGCGCGCCTGTAGTCCCAGCTACTCGGGAGGCTGAGGCACAAGAATCGCTTGAACCCAAGAGGTGGAGGCTGCAACGAGCCGAGATCGCGCCACTGCACTCCAGCCTGGGTGACAGAGTGAGACTCTGTCTCAAAAATAATAATTTTAAATATTTTAGAGAGGGTGCCTGTATGTTGGCAGAGAGGAAAGGGCTGTATGGTGGGCATGACAAAGAAAATCAAAAAAACAGTAAAGGAAAAAGAGAGAGAGAAAGAGAAAGATTTCATTGACTGATAACAAAAATGAGCCATGGACAGTTTGATTAATTTACCTCTCCAAACCTGACGCCTCTTCTTCCTTTCTTACCCTCCTCCATGATTAATTCCACTTTTTCACTCTTCTCACCTCTGCACATTCACAAGCACCTACCACCCTTTCTTGCTCCAGGAACCTCTTAAAATGATAAAATTATTAATTATTTTTCTCCCTTCTCCACCTTCATCTTTTCCAACCATTCTTTTGAATTGGGACAGTTCATTTTTCTGTTACTGATTTTATTTCTGCCTCAAAGTATTCACAGTGTATTCTGGGCTAGGTGGGGAAACCGGAAAAGTAAAAATAAAAATATTGCATGACTTTTGTTTCTCTCTACAAAGCACCTGCTTAGGACGCTGAATACTGAGCTTTGAGGGTCCCTCTAGCCAGGAAACTGTTACGGAGCCAGATGGTAACTTAGGAAGCACTGTTCTGAGTATTTGCCACTTTCCCTATTGTTTCATTTCTGAATTAACCTGAAAGATAGCAACATAAGGTATTTTGATGATGCTATTTTTAGCATCATTTAGAATAGCACCGGGCAAAATAATAAATACCGTTGTGAAAACCAGGAGCGTACGCCACCCATCCGAGGTCTTTTCCTCCTTTGTCGGAGTCAGCGTCTGCTGACTACGAGTTACATAATGAAACTTAAGCGGAAACAGTACGTGTCAGGATGGCCGAGTGGTCTAAGGCGCCAGACTCAAGTTGCTACTTCCCAGGGTTGGGGCTTCTGGTCTCCACATGGAGGCGTGGGTTCGAATCCCACTTCTGACACAGCTATTTTGCCCCTTTAATCCTAGGATTGGGGGACTGGGTGCCGTGGTTTACACCTGTAATCTCAGCACTTTGGGAGGCCAAGACAGGTGGATCACCTGAGGTCAGGAGTTCGAGACCAGCCTGGCCAACATGGCGAAACCCCATTTCTACTAAAAATACAAGAATTAGCTGGGAGTAGTTGTGGGTGCTCGTAATCCAAGTTACTTGAGAGGCTGAGGCAGGAGAATCGCTTAAATCCGGGAGGCGGAGGTTGCAGTGAGCCGAGATCATGCCGTTGCATTCCAGCCCAGGCGACCAAGCAAGACTCCCTCTCAAAAAGCCAAGAGGAAAAAAAAAAAAAAAAAAAAAGCAAAAAACCACTAGGATTAGGGGACTAAGCGGGGAGGATTGTTTGAGCCCAGGAGTTCCACCCCGTCTATACAAAAAATGAGCGGTGCGTGGTGGCGCGTGCCTGTAGTCCCAGCTACCTGGGTAGGAGAATGGCTTGATCACTTGAGCCCAGGAGCGCGAAGCTTCAGTGAGCTGTATGATCGCACAACTGCACTCCAGCCAGGGCGACAGCGCGAGATCGTGTCTAAAACAAACAAAAACAGGAGAAAAGGGCTTGAGATGTAGATTTTACCAAAACCATTTTGCAACTGCCACCTTTCAGGAGCTTTCCCCAATGCTTCCGCCCACATTTTAACTTAACAAGCCCGTGAGTGGGACTTACGTATTCCCTGTGTAATTATTTTCAGCCTCTTAATGGTTTCTGCGAGGGTATGCGATAGGCTGGAGTATTATTGCATAATCGTCTGGTTTCCTTCCTCAAGGTCAAACCACCACCACCACTTCCCCCCACCCCCTCCCGCCTTTCTTCTTTCCATGTTTCCCCGTTCTTCCTCTCCCTCGCTTATCTAGACCCCCTTTGATTCTTTCTTTGGTGATGGGAGAAGGGATGTGAAGTGAAGGGACAGGATGTAGGTTATTACGGGACGCATGTAAGAGAAATATAAGACCATGATGGATGAACAGAGAGATCTTCGTCTTGATTTAAAACTCTACCGAGTAATATATATATATATATATATATATATATATATATATATTTTTTTTTTTTTTTTTTTTTTTTTTTTTTACAAATCCCTCTTGTTTTGTTAAGGTGGGAGACATACATCCAATATTTACTTTCCATTCTGTTCCGTAGTAATGTTTTCAACTACTGCCCCAAATTAGCAGCTTTCAGAAACTTCATTTCCTACAGAAATGAAACAACGAACATACACGCAGAAGACAATCCGAACATACTCGAATGTACCGGCAAACAGCTATTGCAAGATCCTATTTTATGTACCCAACGATCAGGGATGAATTGTTTTTTGTTACTGTTGTTTTTGTTTTTGGTCTTCAAATGGAGAACTTCAAATGTTACCGGGAAGTGCGAAGTCCTCCGTTCTTGTTTTTTGGTTAAAAGAATTTAAGCAAGAGGCAAACAACAACGAAGATAACACCTTAAGGCAGTTTATTGCAAAAACGAAAGTACACTGAAAGCTGAGTAAGAGCAGGCTTCTTGAAGATGAGACAGCGCCAGCTGGCACTGGGGATACCCCCTTTTTGGGATTCTTTTTTAATTTTAATTTTATTTTATTTATTTATTTATCTATTTATTTATTTATTTATTTATTTATTTATTTATTTATTTGGAGTGCAGTGGTGCGATCTCGGCTCACTGTAACCTCCGCCTGCCAGGCTATAGCAATTCTCCTGCCTCAGCCTCCCGAATAGCTGGGACTACTGGAAAGCGCCACCACACCCGGCTAATTTTTGTATTTTTAATAGAGACGGGGTTTCACCATGTTGGCCAGGCTAGTCTCCAATTCCTGGCCTTGTGATCCGCCCGCCTCGGCCTCCCAAAGTGCTGGGATTACAGGCGTGAGCCACCGCACCCGGCCGGGAGTCTTATATGTTTATTCAAAAAGTGGCAGGCGGGAGGAGGTGTGACTAGTAAGCATGTTTTGGGTGATCCTCTGGGTGCACATGCGCTGTGGCTACACATGCTAGTACATCCATTGCATGTCTCATTAACATCTTAAATCTCCACCCAGGGGTATGTTTTTTACTATTATAATGAGCAAAAGGTTACTTTTGGGGCAAGCAAAACTGTAGCATACTATACTCTGCTTGCCTTCCTAGGGTGGAAAGTCCCTTGTGGTGTTAGTTCCTGCTTGAGCCAGATAAGTTCAACTGCAAGAAGGGTCCAAGGGCTCTTGAAGTCTCAGATGCGGCTGATGTGTTACAACTGTCATGGCCCCTTTCCTGGGTGTGCCAGAGATGGAGGCCAGCCTGGAGCCCACCTCCCTGTTCATATTTAACTGTTGTTTATTATTATTATTTTGAGACAGTGTAGCTCTGTCGTTCAGGCTGTAGGGTAGTGGTGCGATCTCGGCTCACTGCAACCTCCGCCTCCAGGGTTCAAGTGATTCTCTTGTCTCAGCCTCTCGAGTAGCTGAGATTACAGGCTGCCACCACCACGCCCAGCTAAAACCCGACGGGGTTTCACCACCTTGAGCAGCCTGGTCTCCAGTGATCCCGTCGCGTCTGGATCCAAAGTCCTGGGATTACAGGCGTGAGCCGCCGCGCCCAGCCAAACACAGCATTGTTTTAAAGGCAATGTGCAATAGTAGCAAACATAAGCCTCTTGAATCAGATATATGTGTTTAAATTCAAGCTCCATCACTTCCGAAAGTAAAATGTGTGGTGTTTTATATTATTTAGATCACTTGTGAAACTTTTCTTCATCTGCAAATGTAGGGAAAATTCTTCAAAATTCTTTGGGTATTGGCCGGGCGCGGTGGCTCACGCCTGTAATCCCAGGACTCTGAGGGGCTGAGGCTGGCGAATCACCTGAGGTCAGGAGTTCGAGACCAGCCTAGTTAACATCGTGAAACCCTGTCTCTACAAAATTACAAAAATTAGCCAAGTGTGGTGGCGTGCGCCTGTAATTCCAGCTAGTCTACTCGGGAGGCTGAGGCAGGAGAATCACAGGAACCCGCGAGGCAGAGGCTACGGTGAGCCGAGATCGCGCCATTGCACTCCAGCCTGGGCCACAGGGCAAGACTACGTCTCAAAAAAAAAAAAAAAGTTAAAAAATATTTTGGGGATTAAAGAGAATTTGAGCAGTTACTCAAGAGACCATTCAGCTTCATATTTCTATTTACTGCCTCTGACATTTTTACCGATTTGCAACAACTCAAATTCTCTGCTCCATCGCCATTTCTGGACCAAGGTGTCCTACCTTCCAAACACTTCAGAAAATGTGCTCGGAGTCCCTTTTCCTCTGACAATTAAAATCTTTCAAACTTATACCTCACACCCCATCATGTGCTCGTCATCCAGCATTTGACCTCCCTGTCGGGACTTCTTTCGTCCTCTTTTGAACTCCCAAAATGTACTGGTGTTGTCAGTCACATGAAAAGCCGAAAACCTGACTTTCATACAAACATAACATGAATGTAATGTTTAAGATTTCATATATCTCACTAATTACTAAGTCAACTGAGAAAACCCCTTCAAAGATGAATTTGAAGAACAAACAACACACAAGAGAAAGGCTGAAAATTGTATCTCAACTGAGTAAAATCTTCGGGTTAATGTAAACACGAATCACTTGCGTTATTATCACTTTTCTATAACTTAACTTCTACCATCACAGAGCTTAGCCTAGTGAATAGAAAGTCAAAGATGCACAGCTCTAAAAAAATCAGATACTTGCTAGAGGGTCTGCCAGACAATGCCAAGCACGTCACTGAAAGGAAGGACCCAGTAATTTCTGTTGTCGATTTTTAAGTCTGACAATTCTTTCTGACACATATGACACATTATAAAAGTTGCTTTGAAGTAAACATGGGAGAGTGTTAAAGGAGATGGAGTCTTGTTGTTTGTTTGTTTGTTTTGAGGTTATTTAGTTCTGACCTTGGTCTTCAGTTTGCCAATTTATACAACTAGGTGTGTATATATTTAATTTTAATATTTGACGTCAGGCGGAACATTTAAAAATCTTTTATGCTTTCCTTGGTTTACATTCTTTCTAATGGACTCTTTATATTTCCAACATGAATAACAATGAATGTATTATTTTACTTTTGTTCTGAATCTTTCTTCTATATCTCCCTACTTGATTATTTTTATTTAAAATGTCAGCTGTATTATGTAGTGTAAAGGGACTCCAAAATCCGCAAAGTGCAAATAAGGTATTTCTTAGGCTCAATACAATGTGCCAGTCAGTTGAGATGTTCAAAATCTAGCAGACCAGAGATATTCTCAAGGTTATTAAAGAGCCCAGAATTTGATTCAAGTAACTAACTCCATATTAATCTTTTCGGGGAAATTTTTGAAGCTTTCACTTTTAAAGATGTCTTTTAGGATAGAGAGCAGTAGCAATATATTTTCTACAAACTCTATCAATGCACTTGAAAGAAGTCATTTTAAGAGCTCCTGAAGAGACCCTTTATACCATAAAAAAGGTAGTTTGTGATGGCAGCTGTCTGTGCAAAAGTCACATAATTGTCTTGTAAGCTAGGGGTCAATGGAATAAAAACTCTGATGCCCACCAGCAACCAAATCCTATGAAATCAGTTTGTCTGGGGGGAGGGGGGTAGAAGCCTACAAAAATTAGTACAGTTAGCCCTCCATGTCTGTGGGTTTTACATCTGTTGATTAAACCAATTGTGGATCAAAAAAATATTTTTTTAAAAAAAGGATGATTGCATCTATACTGAACATTACAGATTCTTATATTCTTGTCATTATTCCCTAATCAATATAGTATAACAATTATTCACATAGCATGGACATTGTATTTTAGGTATTATAAGCAATCTAGAGATAATTTAATGTATACAGGAGGATGTGCATAGGTCATAAGTGTAGGGAAGAGAGATCAGACTGTTACTGTGTCTAATTAGAAAAGGAAGACATAAGAAACTCCATTTTGACCTGTACCCTGAACAATTGCTTTGCCCTGAGATGCTTTGCCCCAACCTTGAGCTCAGAAAAACATGTGTTATATGGAATCAAGGTTTAAGGGATCTAGAGCTGTGCAGGACGTGCCTTGTTAACAAAATGTTTACAAGCAGTATGCTTGGTAAAAGTCATCACCATTCTCTAGTCTCGATAAACCAGGGGCACAATGCACTGCGGAAAGCCACAGGGACCTCTGCCCTGGAAAGCCGGGTATTGTCCAAGGTTTCTCCCCATGTGATAGTTTGAAATATGGCCTCATGTGATGAGAAAGACCTGACCGTCCCCCAGCCCGACACCCGTAAAGGGTCTGTGCTGCGGTGGATTAGTAAAAGAGGAAAGCCTCTTGCAGTTGAGATAGAGGAAGTCCACTGTCTCCTGCCTGCCTCTGGGAACTGAATGTCTCGTTATAAAACCCGATTGTACATTTGTTCAATTCTAAGATGGGAGAAAAATCGCCCTATTGTGGAAAGTGAGACATGTTGGCAGCAGTGCTGCCTTGTTATTCTTTACTCCAGTGAGATGTTTGGGTGGAGAGAAACATAAATCTGGCCTTCGTGCACATCCAGGCATAGTAACCTCCCCTTGAAATTAATTATGACATAGATTCTTTTGCTCACGTTTTCTTGCTGATCTTCTCCTTATTATCACCCTGCTCTCCTACCTCATTCCTTTTGCTGAGATAATGAAAATAATAATCAATAAAGACTGAGGGAGCTCAGAGACCGGTACCAGTGCAGGTCCTCCGTATGCTGAGTGCCGGTCTCCTGGGCCCGCTGTTGTTTCTCTATACTTTGTCTCTGTGTGTTATTTCTTTTCTCAGTCTCTCGTCCCGCCTGTTGAGATATACTCACAGGTGTGGAGGGGCAGGCCACCCCTTCAATAAGCAAATACTACCTCCTTTTAAATAAGGAACTTGAGCTTGCATGGATTTTGGTATCCGTAGGAGATCCTAAACCAATCTCCTACAGATACCAAGGTACGACTCTATTTTTAAAGATCCTGAAGTGTGATTCTAACGTGCAAAGTTTGAGAACCACTGTTCTAGGCTATTTCCGTATCATTGGTTACCCTTTTTAAAAAAAAAAAAAAATGTGGAATGCTTCGCAAATTTGCATGTCATCCTGCACAGGGGCCATGCTAATCTTCTCTGTAGAGTTCCAATTTGTGTATATGTGCTGACGAAGTGAATACAATTCTAATTGCTGCTTGTATACATATAGTTTTTCATTTTATATATAAACAATCAAAGCCAATTTTTATAGTGTAAAGAAAATCCCTTATCATATAGTATAAATCATATTTAACACTACCCTCTAACAAAGATTAAAGTAACTGTGTTTCTCCTTCACATCAAGAATGCCAAAATGGGGCAGGTGCAGTGGTTCACGCCTGTAATCCCAGCACTTTGGGAGGCCTAGAAGGGCGGATCACCTGAGGTCAGGAGTTTGAGACCAGCCTGGCCAACATGGTGAAACCCCATCTCTACCAAAAATATAAAAAAAAATTAGCCGGGCGTGGTGGCTGGTGCCTGTGATCCCAGCTACTCAGGAGGCTGAGGCAGGAGAATCGCATGAACCCGGGAGGCGAAGGTTGCAGTGAGCTGAGATCACGCCATTGCACTCCAGCCTGGGTGACAGAGCCAGACTCTGACTCAAAATAAAAATAAAAAGAAAAGAAAAAAAAGGAATACCAAAATGTACAGCGAAGATAGTGTTTTAAATCTCGCCCAGGCGTGGTGGCTCACGCCTGTAATCCCAGCATTTTGAGAAGCCGAGGCAGGCAGATCACCTGAGGTCAGGAGTTCGAGACCAGCCAGGCCAATATGGTGAAACCCCATCTCTATCAAAACTGCAAAAATTAGCTAGGCGTGGTCATGGGCACCTGTAATCCCAGCTACTCAGGAAGCTGAGGCAGGAGAATCGCTTGAACCTTGGAGGAGGAGGTTGAAGTGAGCCGAGATTGTGCCACTGCACTCCAGCCTGGGCAAAAAGAGCAAAACTCTGTCTCAAAAACAAACAAACAAACAAAAACAAAAAATACTTATAAAAATATGAATATTTTCATTGGCATCTTTCTTAGCTCAAATTTATTAAATTATGTGTTATTTATATATAAAAAGCAAAACACATGGTGTTGGTGTTAAGGAAAACATTATTCATGGCAATTGTTAAAGACAGTAACGAAAACTTTATTAGAGAGGGATTTTGCAGTAGGTGAGAGAGACCGGGCTCAACTTTGCATACAACAAGGAAAAGCGGGAATTTATAGCCAAGGATCAGAGTGGGGAGATGAGGTCACTGGATGGAAAATTACTGAAAGGAAACATCACAGGTAAGGGGGTTTCTGGCTAAACTGGCCGGATAGGATTCTTGAAGGCAGGCCAGGGTGATTACATCACTGGAGCATGGTGGAGGATGAGGAACCTGATCAGATATGAAGGGTGATCAGATAATAGAGGATGAGGGATTCTGGCTAAACTGACTTAGCACGATTATTGTTAAAAGTGGGCAATGCAGAGCTACAAACATTTAAGTCCAAAAGTCAGGGCTTTTGTTGAGAAGAGCCTTCAGAGGAACCTGACTAGAGTTTGGTCATGAAGAGAATCTTTGTCACTGTTCAAAAAATGTCTGATAAGTAATTAAATTATTAGAGATTAGTTGATATATTATCTAAATGTGTTAGTAATTTAAATCGTTTGGCATCTTTTCTGACTTGAATTTTATAATATTTAGATAATGTAAAAATAGAAACTTGTAGCAGTATTAAGCATTGGGGTTTCAAAATGAAGCCTCCAAATTCTTCCCTTGAGGACTCCAAGCTCCA
Source organism: Gorilla gorilla gorilla (assembly GCF_029281585.2). NCBI lineage: Eukaryota > Metazoa > Chordata > Mammalia > Primates > Hominidae > Gorilla > Gorilla gorilla. The sequence goes on along the minus strand of NC_073229.2, from coordinate 45,209,710 downwards.
TCTTTAAGAATCCAGGGTCTGATGTTTCTTTCTTTCTTTCTTTTTTTTTTTTTTTTTTTTGAGACAGAGTCTTGCTCTGTCGCTCAGGCTGGAGTGCAGCGGCGTGACTTGGCTCACTGCAAACTCCGCCTCCTGGTTTCAAGCAATTCTGCAGCCTCAGCCTCCCTAGTAGCTGAAATTACAGCCATGCGCAATCTCAGCCATGCCTGGCTAACTTTTTTGTATTTTTAGTAGAGACGGGGATTCACCATATTGGTCAGGCTGGTCTCGAACTCCTGACCTCGCGATCCATCCGCCTCGTTCTCACAAAGTGCTGGGATTACAGACGTGAGCCACCGCGCCCGGCCCCCAGGGTCTGATTTTTCAAGTGTGAGAACAAGATAGTAAAGAAGACCGAGGGGAGCCCAGCAAAGAGAACCAAACACCACTGAAATTTGGGGAGCAGAACCAACTACATATTTTGCAGGCCCAGTGAAAAATTAAAATGAGGGAGCCCTTGTTCAAAAAGCAGGAAGACAATGCGTTATAATTATGAATATATACTGATATGGGTGTGAGCTGCAGGCTCACTCCCACCAAGACACCCTCCTAACTCACCTGGGCGCTGCCAGTCTGCCAGCCAGTGTCGGGAATGACAGCCATTATGCCACACCCCAGAAATCCCGGGATTAGGCTGCAGGAACTTAATCCCTCTTCTGTAGACCCCCTAGGGGACTTTACTGCTGGAGGCAGGTGGGGAAGAGGGGTCGGGAAAGAGAGTGGGGAAGGATGTCAGTTAGCAGGGCAAATTCGTTGCTGAAAACCCATCCACGGGAGGCAGAGCTCTTGGGAGCCAACTCTTGGGCAGAACTCTTGGGAGCCAACAGACCCCCATGCCTAAGCATGCTACATTGTCATGTTGGCTATAGCTTACAAAACATAAGTTTAAGGATAAAACTATTGAGAACTTCAAGAGAGTCATTACAAAACATTAAACCCCAAGAGTAGGGCTGAGTGTGTGTGTGTAGGGGTGCTCAGGGGATGGTGGTAAATTGTGCGACTGCATAGATCTCAGGCCCATGAAGCTCACCCCATTGGGGAGCTTAAATTATACACAGAATCTTTAAAACAGCTTTGCGCAATTCCTTGGCTGGAAGAACCAAGACTGACAAAAACGGGTCCACAGACGCACCTAGAAAGCGATCTGAGCCTCAGTTTTCCGACCCAGTGTCCAAAGGCCAAGTGGACAACACACACACGCTCTCCTTGTAGTTAGGAATACCCATCATGATCTTTGTGAAAGAAGTTTCATTGTGGTGGGGACGCAGAAAACTGAATCTTCTTTGAGTAGGCATGTCGTCTCCACGTCTCCCTCAATTCCGCGAGCAACGATTTTCAGAAGTACATGCATTTCCTTCTCTTCCGTTCGCTGCATCTTCAGTTTCTCCTTAGTCCCTCCAACCCGGCCGAGGACAGGGCCACACGACCACACAGTGCCCTTGTCTTACCAGGGACACGGAGGAGTCAAGGTGTTCCAAATGCAGACAGTGAGTGCACTATGGAAGGCGCGGAAAGCAAGCAAACAAACAAACGAACAAGCCCTGAATTCTAAATCCAACCCTAGAAGTCGGTGTATGAGAGCCTAACGGTTTGAAAATCAAGTTCCTAGGATTTCAGTCGGTTTTCTTAAGTTGCAAAGGAGCAGACGAGTTGTAGGTGACTATGTTGAGAAGGAAACGTGAGACAACTCGAGGATGAAAGACAGAGACTAGAGAAGATAAATGGATAAGGAAGAAAAAAATATTGACGCAGCTGGACAGCGGTGTTAGGAGATGCTTAAGTTACTTGGAGATAAGGCACAGAGGCACAAGGGCACAGCAGAGTGGCGCAGCGGAAGCGTGCTGGGCCCATAACCCAGAGGTCGATGGATCGAAACCATCCTCTGCTAGGGGGTCTGGCTTTTTTCCTCCAAAACACTGGATCTTGCACTTGTTAGAGGTGCTTTAACACCTGTCATGAATGACTGAAGACCTACAGTGACCGAGGGAGTAAACTCTGTTTTAACTTCCTGGTGCTTTCTGAAACCTAGTGCTTCACTTTCAAAGAACGGAAGCATAAGCGGAGAAATGAGTGAATCTGCAAATGGGAGGTCTGAAAAATAAGGCGGTAGAGGAGCAGAGACCGGTGTGAAGAAGTGAAAGACTGAGGAAGAGGTGAAGAAAAAGAGAGCGAAAGATGAAGACTAGGTTGGGCGACCGGGAAAAAGATATTACAAAATTTTGACGTGTGTTTTGAAGAAGGTAATTCCCCAGACAGACGCGGGTGTCACATGTGTGTTGCTCTGGCATTACGATTCCAGGAAACTTCATCTCTTAAAGAGCTAGGAAAACACCGGAGGAAACAACGGGAATTGAACTACTTCCCTTGTGACATAACAATCTTTCTTTACCCAAATGTTTGATACTTCTGAAGTTTCTTCCCACTTATCGAAGTCATTGTTGAAATGCGTACCTTCTGCCTCCAACCTTCTGGTAAGCTGATGAAGAAGCCTGGGCGTCCGCTCTAAAGCCGCCTTTACCAGCCAGCTACGATCTCTAAGGGCTGCTGTTCGCGATAATGAGCTGCGGGATTATTCACTACCGAAGGGGTCCCACTCTATTCTGAGCCCGATTTTCTTCGTCATTTCCCATGTAATAAATACTACACAATAATTTTATATTTAACGAATAAACAGTTTGAGGTTTAAATGAATGTTTAATATAATAAAGCTCGGCTGCAGTGCTGAGGCACAGGTATATGACCAGAACGCTTGGAAGAATCTAATAATTACTGAAATCATGAGCCTTATTAGCACTTCTGAGTGAGTTGGAGTCCCTCGTATACAGCCTGGATAGCTCAGTCGGTAGAGCATCAGACTTTTAATCTGAGGGTCCAGGGTTCAAGTCCCTGTTCAGGCGAAACTCATATATATTACTTCAGTTAGGTCTAAATCCCATCCCATTTGGGAACATTTTGTGAGGAGAAGGAAATATCACAAAGGCCGAAACAGACAAATGCATCGCTTTCTTCACTAAATTATGCTTTCCCAATATTATTTGAAACGTATCCCCAAGATTTCATGAGAAGTGGAAAAGGACATGATATAAAAATAATAAACTGGTGATGGAATGACTGGGAAATGGACCATTTTAAAACTCCCTTGAAATGGCTCATTAATCCAGGCATGGGGGGAGCACTTTGGGCAGTCTTGATTAAAATCCAAAATCTTTAAGAGCAGTGACCTTTGCATAGTTTGTCTCTGTGGTTCCTTGGAGTTTAGACCAGCTCTTCTTTCACAGAAAATTTGACCACTTTGCAACAGTTCCCAGTTGAAAAACTCATTTCCAGACACTTTTTGAAATAGAATTTTCTGTGTTTACATTATTTCTGTCATTATCCTGGGATTTGGATTATGGTTAATGACCTTGATCATGGGCTTCTAGTGCATGGCTTCTGTGGGCAGCACGCTAAACAACGCCACTGTGAAACAAAGGTACCAAGAGTTCAACGTTGTTGATAGTTTTTTTTTGTCATGTCTCTTTTGTCTTGAGCCTGACAATATTCAGTCCAAACACTGCATTTGGATCCATTTTGTAAGGTCTCGCCCTTTCTTTTTCAGTTATGTGATTCATTTGAAGTAATCAGGTCCATTTTGACTCTTTCCCCTGACCCTGTTTATTTTTTTTTTTTATTTTATTTTTTTGAGACAGAGTTTCACTCTTGTCGCCCAGGCTAGAGTGCAATGGCGTGATCTTGGCTCCCTGCAACATCCACCTCCCAGGTTCAAGTGGTTCTCCTGTCTCAGCCTCCCAAGTAGCTGGGATTACAGGAGCGCTACCATGCCAGGCTAATTTTTGTATTTTTAATAGAGACGGGGTTTCACCATGGTGACCAGGCTAATTTTGAACTCCTGACCTCAGGAGATCCGCTCGCCTAGGCCTCCCAAATTGCTGGGATTACAGGCATGAGCCACTGTGTTCGGCCTATTTTATTTTTTGTACATACTTAAAACATAACATCATTTTAAAAGTTAGAACTGTGCAAAAGAGACATACTCGAAGAAATATCACTTCCCTTCATTGCTTCTTTTTCTTTCCTTCTCCAGCTTTTTCAACTCATTCTCATCTACTCCCTATAGGTAATCCATCTTACCAGTTTCTTTTTTATCCTTCCTGCACCTCCTTTTGAATAAGCAGGCAGACACATACTTATTTATTTATTTATTTGTTTATTTATTTATTTTTAGACCAGGCTGGGGTGCAATGGCGCGATCTCAGCTCCTGCAAATTCTGCCGCCCGGGTTCAAACGATTCTCCTGTCTCAGCCTCCCGACTACAGGCGCGCGCCACCAGCCCTGGCTAATTTTTCTATTTTTAGTAGAGACAGGGTTTCACCATGTTGGTGAGGCTGGTCTCAAACTCCTGACCTCGCAATCCACCCACCTCGGCCTCCCAAAGTGCTGGGATTACAGGTGTGAGCCACCACGCCCGGTGATACATACTTTTTAAAATGTCCTCTTCTTTCTCAGACGAAAGATATTATACTATATTGTATATATATTGATTTACAGTATATAGATATTGATTTGCTTTATATATTGTATATATATTGATATCTATACAGTATCTATAGATATATACATATTATATATATAGTATCTATAGATATATACATATTGTATATATAGTATCTATAGATATATACATATTATATATATAGTATCTATAGATATATACATATTGTATATATAGTATCTATAGATATATACATATTGTATATATAGTATCTATAGATATATACATATTGTATATATAGTATCTATAGATATATACATATTGTATATATAGTATCTATAGATATATACATATTGTATATATAGTATCTATAGATATATACATATTGTATATATAGTATCTATAGATATATACATATTGTATATATAGTATCTATAGATATATACATATTGTATATATAGTATATGTATTGATTTACAGTATATAGATACTGATTTGCTTTACTTTTTTTGTTTAGCAATATATCTTAGAAATCTCTCCATGTCAGTTCACAGAGATCTTTTGTACAGCTGCATAAGTACTCCATTGTGTGGAAGTAGCAATCTAATCATTCTTTTATGCTTAAGCATTTAGGTTGTTTAAAAAATTTTGCAATTGCAAGCAATGCTGCAATGAATAAATATGCTGATGTATATTTTCATTTTGTTGGATGTAGATTTTCAGGGTAAATTGTTAGACTTGGGATTTTTGGGTGAAATGATTAATGTATATATAATTTTGTTAGACATAGTCAAATTCCCCTTCATAAAGATTATATTGATATCAATGTGCTTCCTTACCAGAAATAAATGACACTACCTGTTCCTGTATGCACTGACATACTTTTTAAAATTTTACCAAGCTGATAGCAGAGAAATAGTATCTTCATATAGTTTCAATTTGCAATTTTTTATTACAGAATTTAAACATATTTTCATATGTGCAAATATATATATTAATTATCTGTTAATTTTTTTTGCCCATTTGACTATAAAGTTTTGGCCTTTTTCTTCAATTGTTGAAAAATGTTTCCGTATTAAGGATATTAACTCTTTATCTGTGATACACATTGCAAATAGTCTCCCGGCCCCCATTCCCACCATTTGTTAACTCTGTTTAGAGTCTGTTTATCATATTTTTTTTTTTTTACCATATTTGTAGGTACTTTAAGATATTAAATTTTCTTTTATTATATCTACAGTTTAAGTTATAATTAGGAAACTTTCTATATCCAGGCTACAAGGGAATTCACACATGACTCTTTTTAATACTTGTAGGTTTCAGTGTTTGCACTTAGATCACTGATTCATTTGGAATTTATTCTTGCATAAAGAGTGAGGGCTGAATTTCATTTTAGCTCTAATTGGCTAACAAATTGTTCCTGAACTACTTGTCAAAAAGTCCATCTTTGCACCTATGGCTTGAAATATATGCTTTATCAAATATTAAATACCCGTATGTGATTTTGTTTACTTCTGGACTTTGTATTACATTACTAGACTGTTTTTCTATTTATTTGTGAATGCTATAGTGCTTTAATTATAGATGCATGAAGAGTATTTTTAATATCTGATAGGGCTACCCCTCTCCACAGTATCAAAGCTCCATTCTCATAGCTTCAAGGAGTGTTGACTGCTAAAGTGTCATTTCGCCTCAAGGAACAGCGCCCCTGCCAAAGATTGTACTCTCTCAGGACTAGACGCTCTCTCTGGGGCAAACAGTATCCAATGACCACATTTTTGCTTCAGTTTGGGACAGTTCTGAAGGGCATCCTACCAGAGCTCCTGTGGCTTGGCTGAAGCCTCTGCTGTAACTGCTTTGCAGTTTTACTTTTTCATCTCTCCAATTCTGCTTTTCTCTCATTCTTCTACATTTTCTTCTGTGTACTCTAATAAATTATGTGCACATAATCTCTGTCTCAGATAATCTGTTTCTTGGGAACCCAAACTAAGTCACTCTGTGAGACAGAGTCTTGGCTTTAATATTATTTCCTTTTTATTGGTAGAAGTATTGTTTCCTTTTTATTTTTATTTATTTATTTTTTTGAGACTGAGTCTCGCTCTGTCGCCCAGGCTGGAGTGCAGTGGCGCTATCTTGGCTCACTACAAGCTCCGCCTCCCGGGTTCACGCCATTCTCCTGCCTCAGCCTCCTGAGTAGGTGGGACTACAGGCACCCGCCACCACGCCCGCCTAGTTTTTTGTATTTTTTTTAGTACAGACGGGGTTTCACCGTTTTAGCCAGGATGGTCTCGATCTCCTGACCTTGTGATCCGCCCGCCTCGGCCTCCCAAAGTGCTGGGATTACAGGCGTGAGCCACCGCGCCCGGCCATTTCCTTTTTATTAAGTCTACAAGTTTTCCTTTGATTACTGCTTTAGTGTTATCGTGTGGAGTCCGCTACGTAAGATTTTCATTGCCTTTGTTGTATAGAAATTTTATGCTTTTTGTTTATATTTTCCCCTTGGCCCTAGTTTTTTGTTGTTGTTTTTTTGTTTGGAGATGTAGTTTTGCTCTCTTGCCCAGGCTGGAGTGCAATGGCGTGATCTCGGTTCACTGCAACCTCCACCTCCCGGGTTCAAGCGATTCTCCTGCCTCAGCTTCCCGAGTATCTGGGATTACAGGCACCAGCCACCATGCCCGGCCAATTTTTGTATTTTTTAGTAGAGACAGGGTTTCTCCATTTTGGTCAGGCTTGTCTCGAATTCCTGACCTCAGGTAATCTACCTGCCTCGGCCTCCCAAAGTTCTGGGATTACAGGCATGAGCCACCGTGTCCGGCCGGCCCTAGTTTTTAAAAGAAAATTTTATAATTTTCAAGGGTCAGAAACTGTTGATTTCTACTATTTCTACATTTTAGAATATATTGAGGATTTTTTGTGGGATTAGAACAGCTAATACATGAATAATTGTCATGCATATATTATGCATACACCATGGGAAATTTTCTCATTTCAGAGAGCAGACTTCAAAAATCTTTGCATCAGGCCTTTCACACATCAACCAATGAGCATCTGAGTTGTTTCCAGGTATATTTAATATTGTCAACAGTTCTATGAGCAATTATGCACATGTGGCATGGTACAGAGTTATAAGTACTTTGAGTGTGTGTGTGTGTGTGTGTGTGTGTTCCTAGAAGACAAATTGTTAATTTGTTACATTTTGTAAATGTTTAACTTTTTGAGATAATGACAAACCATTTTCCAGGGTTGTAAAAATGGATGCCTCTCTTGGCAATGTATTAGGGATACTACTACATATCCAAATAGTCAACTGCTGTTATTTTTGCACATTTCGTTTTAATTTGATCAAGTGGAGGTTAATAGTATCTTATTGTAGTGATGGTTTGTATTCCCTTTATCACAATGAGGTTGAACATATCTACATATGTTTGGATTTGTACATTTGAATTTTCTTCTAAATGTCAGTTTATTTATCTATTTGATTATTTCGTGTATATATTTGATTTATTTACATGTGGAAGTCTTGCTACATTTTTTATCTTCCCCCTTATCTAATCATTCCTTGCAATTCAATTACTTGAATGCAGTTTAATCTTTCTCAGTGTAACTTGTGTTTTCAATGTAATCTGTAATTACTTTCATAAATATCAAGGTTTTCTTAAACCTGGAGCATTTTTGTATCTTGTTTAACCAGTGTTTCCAATCTTTACTTCTTCCAATACATATTCTCATATATGTGGTAACCACTGCCTCTTGCTTCTCAATTTCTTTCTTCACCCTTCTCCTGCACCTTTTTCCCACATCAAAGGGGGCTGAACTCAGACTGTATTTCCCAAGCCTACTTCACATTTATCTGCAGCTCAGTTTAGTCAATAAAATGCACTGATGGGTGATAGGAGAGTAAAAGAAATAAAGAAGTCAGATAATTTCCACCACTGTCTGCCTGCTTTGGGCACCCTCTATGGGAACAGCTGCATGTTCTCCTTCACTTTAGCTCTCACTGGACAGGACTAGTACGATTAAACCTTAAGCCAGATAATTTCAATTCCTAGGGTCTAATAATGCTGTCTCTTCCAGAAAGTGTGATGGTATTTGCTTCTCTTTTCTGGGGAAGTTTAAGGATCTCTTCATGTGCAGAAAGCATTAGTTTTTAAATGTGAGTTACATATTGGTAAAATGCTGAGATTGGATGTTGAGTAGCAAAAGAGGTAGACTTCACTTAGCTGTTTTTGCTCAGACTTATTCATCACCCGTGCTCTTTTGTGCTCTATACTGCAATGACGTTGTTGTAAACTGCGTTTCCCAGACTCCCTTGTCAACTGACTTCTGGCTGGACTTAACCAATGTTAGGCACTGAATGGAGATGAAAGGGAAAAAGGAAAAGTGGAAACAGGGTATTGCTCATCCCTCCTGGGTTTCTGCTACATCTTAATGTGTCAAGTGCCTGACGGGTAAGCCTGCTGTGGCTTCAGGTTCTTCCAGGTGGCGGAGGCTTTTGGCCTTTAGTGATTTCCCGTTCTTGCTAATCTCTGTACCATTTGTCATATCAGTTTCTCTATCACTAGTGTAGCCAATTTATTGTATTAAATGTCTCAATCTTACTACCTAACTAGTGTATACAAGGTCCTGATTGATTTGTATAAATACTACTAAGAAATTGTAAATTTTGTTTTTGACATTTATGTCCTTGATCTTCATGGTGTTAATCTTTTTTTCTTTCTTAGACGGAGTTTCTCTCCTGTTGCCCAGGATGGAGTGAAACGACATTATATTGGCTCACTGCAACCTCCACATCCTGGGTTCAAGCGATTCTCCTGCCTCAGCCTCCTGAGTAGCTGGGGTTACAGGCACCAGCCACCACACCCAGCTAATTTTTTGTATTTTTAGTACAGATGGGGTTTCACTATGTTGGCCAAGTTGGTCTCGAACTCCAGACCTCAGGCGATCCACCCGCCTCGGCCTTCCAGAGTGCTGGGATTACAGGCGTGAACCACTGCGCCCGGCTCACGGTGTTAATCTTTACTCAATTTCATGTTTCCCCTCTATAGGAATATTATATTCCTGGCTTCATTTATTAAATACCCCCAACTCTCCTCTGATCTAGCATAACCCTCTGTCGATATACCAGAGTTTATATATGTATGGGCTTTTTAAATGAACTCTTTTTCATATTTTGTCAACTCAAGATTTTATATCAGTACCTGTTTTAATATACGAATTTCTGGAATGTCTAATAAGTCCTGCAAGTTTGTTGGCAATTCTCTCCTTATTTTTAGTAAGTGTTCTTGCTATTATAGTTCCTATGCACTTCCATATAATTTTACAACAAGTTTATCAAGTCCTTGGAAAAACACTTTTGGAATTTATGTTGAAATTACACTGAATCAATAGATTAGTTTGGGAAGAAATGATATAGTTGAGATATTAAGCCTTCTTTTCTGTAAACATGATATATTTTTCCAGTTATTTAGGTTTTCAGTTTCTATTTTGAAAACAAGCTATTTTGTCATTCTACCTCTTCTGATATTTTTGAAAGTTTATAGTTTTTAATCTATTAGTTATCTTCATCATTACATTATTATTTAAGGGTTTGGTTATTGTGTTTCTTTGGACAATCTCTTTGTTTCCTTACTTTGAACAATAACAATGCAAGATTGCATATTCTTCCTCCCCACCTCGCTTCACTCTCACCTACAGCTAATTTTAGTCAGTAATTTTACAGCTCTTAATGTTTACTTTGGTGTAGTTAATTAAGCTCATGCATATAACGCTTCTTCATTCTTAGTTGTAGTGGATTAAATAATGTTGCCCCCAAGTTTGTGTCCATCCAGAACCTCAAAATGTGACTTTATTTGAAAATAGGGTCTTTGCTGATGTAATTAGTTAAGATGAGGTCATACTGGATTAGGGTGAGGCTTAAATCCAATGACTCGTGTCTTTATAAGAAGAGAAGGCATACAGAGACACAGAGAAAAGAAGGCCACATAACAACAGAGACAGAGATTGGAATTACGCAACTACAACCCAAGGTACACTAGAGGTTTCCAGGAGCCACCAGAAGCTAGGAAGAGGCAAGGAAATATTCTTCCCTAGAGCCTTCAGAGAGGGTGACTGCAGACACTTTGATTTCAGACTCCTAGACAACAGAACTGAGAGCAAATTTTTATTGTTTTAAGCCACACAGTCTGTGACATGTTATGGCACTGCTAGAAAACTTGCTGATTTTCTCTCAGTACACACTCAGATTTCTGATGCACATCAGGTTGCCTTTAATTCCCTGTTACATCAAATTGGTACAATGAATATCTTATTTCTGTGAAGCCATTTATTGAGCTCAGCTGGAATTTCACTGAGGCACATTCCTAGGAATGGGATTTCTACTACTAAACGGCTATGCAAAAATAAACACGCATTTAATGTCACCGCTGCAAAATCTAAAACCTAGACTTTAAGATCTTTCCTTTATGAAAGAAAATGTAGAAATTCATATATGTACGATTTTTATCATGGTAAACAGAAGCAGAGGAAGGGCATCTAACTCACATTGGTCCGAGAAAAAATCCTGGGGGACGGTGACCTTGAGGTAAGCCTATAACGAATAAACTTGAGTTGAAGAAGAAAGGAGGATATTTCGAGCAGAGGAAGCTTTTTAAGTTTACTGTACTCCTTACTATTAATGAACATTTCTTTGCTATTCATGACCTAGAACTATTTTCAGCAAAGTCATAATCTTTTGCAGAACTGCCGTTTTCAGATTTTCGAAGCGACATGGGAAATCTGTTTTACAGAATATTATAACAACTTTTTAATATGAAGATTAGCATATTTTTAGGAATTCTCTGCCAAGAACAAATTCAGTAGCCAATGTATGAATGCCATTTCAATTGAGTTTCTTTTGACAATTTTTTTTTTTAAGTCTTCCTCGTTGGTATAGTGGTGAGTATCCCCGCCTGTCACGCGGGAGACCGGGGTTCGATTCCCCGACGGGGAGACGAAGCAGTTGCTTTTGATTACAACCTAAACAATACCAATCTTATTGAGGGACTCAGGCCTTAATAAGGCCAGTCTTACAAAGCAGCTCTTCCTGGTTTTGTTTTTATTATTTATTTATTATTATTATTATTTTTGAGACGGAGTTTCACTCTTGTTGCCCAGGCTGGAGCGCAATGGCGCGATCTCGGCTCACTGCAACCTCCCCCTCCCGCCTTCCGGGTTCAAGCGATTCTCCTGCCTCAGGCTCCGGAGTAGCTGGGATTACAGCTATGCGCCACCACACCCGGCTAATTTTGTATTTTTAGTATTGATGGGGTTTCTCCATGTTGGTCAGGCTGGTCTCGAACTCCCAACCTCAGGGAATCCGCCCACCTCGGCCTCCCAAAGTGCTGGGATTACAGGCGTGAGGTACCGCGCCTGGCCCTGGTTTTGTCATTTTAAGTCGGATTCCCGCGTATTGGTTTATCAATGGGTTCACGCAGCAAGCGATCATCTGATGGAAGTCCACTGCCACTTTCTCTCTGGGAAGAGAGATCACCGAAAGCGCCAGGATTCAAAGTGTTTTCAGCTGGCTCTAGAAACACGCCAGGATCTCTAACTGGGAATTTTCATTCCTCGTTTGTTTGGTTGGGAGCAAGAAATGCGTTTTTCTTTGCCTTAGTGTGTTCCAAGCGTGCTAGTTGTTGAGAATCGTTTGAGGCCTGCCTCCCACGGGAGTGACTTTGAGGTAGAAAGGGCTGAACTTTTGGGGCGGGTAGTGAAGTTTACATTTAGGCTGCATCACTTGCAAATTGGGCGATGTCTTGGGTTATTTTGTCCTCTCCTTCCATCTGTGAATTTAAGATAATTTGTATTTTAGGATTCTTGGGGAAATTAATAGGTAAATGATATATGGAAAACTGATTAATAATCTATACAGGACAGGCCGGGCGCGGTGGCTCAGGCCTGTAATCCCAGCACTTTGGAAGGCCAAGGCGGGCAGATCACAAGGTCAAGAGTTCGAAACCAGCCTGACCAACTGGTGAAATACCGTCTCTACTAAAAATACAAAAATTAGCCGGGCGTGGTGGCGCGCGCTGGTAATCCCAGCTACTCAGGAGACTGAGGCAGGAGAATGGTTTGAATCAGCCCAGCTACTCGGGAGGCTGAGGGAGGAGAATGGCTTGAATCTGGGAGGCAGAGGTTGCAGTGAGCCAAGATGGCCTCACTGCACTCCAGCTTGGGCGACAGAGAGAAACTCTGTCTCAAAAATAATAATAATAATAAAATAATAATAATAATCTATACAGGAGAGTAAAATGTAATATCTGGGGTACAGGAGAGTAAAATGTAATATGTGGGGTTATCTTTTCTACTGGAAATTAATTATATTTCTATTCGACAAAATTTATTTGAGTTGGTATGGTCTAACGTCATTTGCATTACTATCAGTTATCTACAAGTCAACTTTTCTCCTGTGGAGTCCTCGAACAGTTTAACAAATAAAAATTTGGTCAAAAGTACACACTCAGAATCAAGCAATTTCCGGAGGTCCATTAGACAATGCCCAACACTTCACTGAAAAGACACCCAATCATTTCCGTTGCCCATATCCAAGATTCTGACAATTTTTTGTAACACATGAAACTTTAAGTTGTTATGCACTGTTTCAAATCGAGTTAATGAGGTGTTAGCAGAGACAGAGACACCTTTAACCAGGTCACTTAGTTCTGTCCCTCTGTTTATCCAGTTGTAAATCTGGTCAGTGTATGTTTTTAACTTTAGTACCACATTTGGATGGGATATTTTAAGGTCTTTCTCTTTCCTTATACTGTTTCTTAAGGATTCTTCATATGAACAAAGATCAGTGAAAATAAATGCATTCTCTGGCAGTTCTACAAGATCTTTCTTCCATCACTCCCTACTTGCTCTCCCTCATTTAGAAGATCTGTTGTTTGTGGTATGAAGAGACTTCAGCAGGCATCAGTAGATGCCATTAATATTTCCGGATGCATGTTGCTTCTGTTGTCCAGGTCTAACAAAAAGTCCACTGAGTCAACTGAGACAGTCAAAATCTGCCAGTACAGAGATATAGCCAATCTAAGGCTCTGCAATCCAAGTGACTGAAGGAACTCACACTGCAGCCTCAACCGCTTGGGCTCAAGCAATCCTCCCACCTGAGCCTCCCTAGTGGCTGGGACCACAGTCATACGTCACCATACCTAGCTAATTTATTATTGTTATTTTTTGTAGAGACAGGGTCTCACTATTTTACCCAGGCTCTCACTATTTTACCCAGGCTAGTCTCAAACTCCTGTGCTCAAACAGTCCTCCTGCCACGGCCTTCCAAAATGCTGCGATTGCAGGCATGAGCCACTGCACTTGGCCCTCATTACTTTTTATAGCTACATATTACACCATTATGTGTGAAAAAATAGTTCAATCAATAAATATCCTACGTTTGGTAGTTTAGGTAGTTTCCAGTATTTTGCAGTTTCAAATAGTCTTGCAGTTAATGTGTGTAGATAGTTTCATATTGTTGGAAATGTATTTTAACTATAAATATTTCAAAGTGCGAGTGCTAGGTTGAAGGATGAGTAAGAAAGCAAGACGTTGATTGGCTTGTGGCTTGAGGTGTCTGTATTTTATAATGCTAAAGGACTATCCAACTATTCTTAAGAGTGTCTTAGAAAGTGGTAATAATTTTGTCAAAGTTCAACATCTAATAATAAAGGAGATAATTATACAATTTTACTTTTGCACATGAGGGGCAATGGCCCATCCCTTTATTGTGAGGGCCTATGTGAATGTTTGTATGCCTTTTTTTTTTGAGACAGAGTTTCACTCTTGTCACCCAGGCTGGAGTGCAATGGTGCAATCTCGGCTCACTGCAAACCCCTCCTCCTGGGTTCAAGTGATTCTCCTGCCTCAGCCTCCTGAGTAGCTGGGATCACAGCTGTCCACCACCATGCGCAGCAAATTTTTTTATTTTTAGTAGAGACGGGGTTTCACCATGTTGGCCAGGCTGGTCTACAACTCCTGACCTCCAGTGATCCACCCGCCTCGGCCTCGCAAAGTGCTGGGATTACAGGTGTGACCCACCACACTCGGCCAAATGTTTGTATGTCTTGAATGAGTGTGTGTGTCAAATAAGTCTCCGCAGAGAAGAATGTCATCAATGTAATATCACACCTGTATTTCTGGAGAAAGTTGGATGCAGTTAAGATCTTGCCAGCAAAGATTATGTGCTATGGCAAGCCACATGAGATATCCCATGGTAGGGAGGTAAAGGTGTACTGTGTTCCCTCACAGATGCAGGCAAACTGAGAAGTTTTGAGGCATTGAAATAGCCACTAAACAAAACATAGTAGGGAAGTCTATGACTACAGAGTATATACCAGTTAGTAATTAGATGGAGTCAGTAATTACAATAATATTTGGTATAAGGACCTTAATGGGTGGGACCATGGAATTAAGGTTGCAATAATCTTCCATTAGGAGGCATTCATGCTTTCCAAGTTTAATAACAAGCTAACCTGGGCTGTTCAATAAGAAACTGCAGGGATAATCACCCCTTCTCTAAACAGAGCTTATACAATGGGCTCAATACTTGAAAGTCCTGTTTTAATTTATATTATACTGTATTAACTATTTTAATTGACAGGGGTAAAGGGGAGGTCCACGGGGTCCCATTTTGTCAAGTTAATTGTGACAAAGTCTTAATTATCTTATCTTAATTATTACTCATTGGCAAGGAGTGTGCATGCCTACCATGGACTATTTCAAGGCAATGTGTGCTATAATCATAGAGAATGTAAGCAAAGCAATAGTTCTGATGGTTAAAGTGAGGCATACCTGTTTGTCTGCTATTTTACTTTTAGTAACTCCCCTAAGAGTATAAGGCAACTTGTTTAAATTTAATGGGATTCTCAGATATGGGGTACCTTGTTTTCAGTTAGTGGCATAACTGTAATTTGAGCAATATACTAGAGCTGTAGTAAGAAATTTAAGAGGAGCACTGGGTAAGAATGAATACAGGATGAGGGAAATGCCGTGCTTCCTAAAGAAGGCAAGGTGAAACAAAGACTGCAAGAAGTCTCTTTTACCCAAACATTTGTGCCTCCCCCAATAATGCCACGTGGCATAATATAAACAAAATTTTTGACAACACAAAATTTAAACCTAAGTTTTCAAATTCTACTAACAGATTAATCACCTGAACAGTCAAATATCCCATTACATGTAGCATTTTTAAAATCTCTTTTCTACCATCTGTTAATACTGGTAAAGCAATTTCCACAATACTCACTTTGACAAGGCAAACGCTTACCTGAGCAGAAAAAGCCAGAGAATGTAAAATTTGGGAAGGAAGAAAAACCTGAATCTAGTGTTCCCAGGCTGCAGAAAACTCATGAAATCTTAGAATTAACTTGGGTTCCATCTCCCTTTGTATAGCTTTCACCCTTACATGCTCAGGGCTATGCCTATACTCACCCTCACATCCATCTCATTCTTTGGCCAGAGGTTGCTAGTACATAATATTCAGAGAAGAAAGAAATGCAGGAGACTCGTGGGATGAAAGGGAGGGGAATGGAGGAAATGAATGAAAACAGAAGGAAAATAAATCAAGAATGAAGAATAAAATTGTACTTCTGTGTTAAGCTGAACCAATTTATGTGAATCCATAGGACTGTTTTCCTGGCAACTTATGCAAAGTCAGATTGCACAGCAGATGCATGCTGGACCTACAACACAGACCTCGATGAGTGAAACCATACTAACATTTTCAATACGGCACTTGTGGACTCCAAAATTATTCTGTTTTCCCCAACTCTGAGTCCTCCAGGAGAGAAGAACAATGCAGTTTAGGTAAATCACAGCCACTGCTTTCTGTTTCCTGCCCTGTCCCATACTTGACAAAATCTAGCCTTTCATCATTTTCCATGGTTTTTATTTATTTATTTATTTATTTATTTATTTATTTATTTATTTATTTAGAAACTGACATTATTGCGGGAAACATTGTGAAGTCTCTTGTTGTCTTGGTTCTTACCTCATTGCTTCCTTTCTTCTTCTGCAAAGGTGCTCAACCATGTCTCATGCATGACTGAAGGCTGAATATGACTGTGGCAGCAAATATTACTTTTTCAACGTCTAGGTCATTCTTGTCTTTGAATGAGATGGAACTTAAGATGTGATGAAACGTATTAGAAGAGGACATGTATTAATATGGAATCTCTGATGTTCAAGGTGGTGCATTACCAAGTGATTCATTCAACTTTGCCCTTATGGATGGGAAAGGAAACACTTAAGTAGCAAATGAGAGGTAACAGAGAATGAAAGGTAGAAGAAAAGAGAAGACAAGAGGGAAAAGAAGAAGGGCCTAGGGAAAGGTGAAGGAGAGGAGAAAGGAAAAGTTAGCACTAGGATGGGTGTGCTAAAAAGGGAGAAGCACAAGAGACGTGGGAGGTGTTCTTCTACGCCTGCAAAACCCTTGGAAGTGGTCAGTCATTCCACTTCCCACCCCCACCCAACCCTAAATAATCCAGGAAATCCCAACTGTGAAAGTGCAGAAAAAATGTCGAAGGGGACAACAGATTTAAATCCTCTGTCTTGTAAGTTATAACTTTCATTCTTCTTTCCCTATCTTTTATTTTTATTTATTTATTTATTTGAGACCGAGTCTCACTCTGTCACCTAGGTTGGAGTCCAGTGGCGTGATCTTGGCTGACTGCAACCTCCACCTCCCAGGTTCAAGCAATTCTCCTGCCTCAGCGTCCTGAGTAGCTAGGACTACAGGCGCGTGCCACGACGCCCAGCTAATTTTTGCATTTTTAGTAGAGATGGGGCTTCACCGTGTTGGCCAGGCTGGTCTTGAACTCCTGATGTCAAGTGATCCGCCCACCTCGGCCTCCCAAAGTGCTGGGATTACAGGGGTGAGCCACCGCACCCGGCCTCTTTCTGTATCTTTTAATTCCTCTGAAGAGGAAACCTTGTTCACTCCAGTCATTACTAAATTGGACACGTCTCCTCAAGTTCAGGAAGAAACATGAGTCCCCAGGTGATTGAGACACGCTTTGGGAGACCCTGAAAGTCTTTGAAACCATGAATTCCTCTCACTCTTCTTTTTCTTTTTTCTTTCTTTTTTTTTTTTTTTTTTTTGAGACGGAGTCTCGCTCTGTCACCCAGGCTGGAGTGCAGTGGCGCGATCTCGGCTCACTGCAAGCTCCGCCTCCCGGGTTCACGCCGTTCTCCTGCCTCAGCTTCCCAAGTAGCTGGGACTACAAACGCGCGCCACCACGCTCGGCTAATTTTTTTTTTTTTTGTATTTTTATTAGAGACGGGGTTTCACCGTGTTAGCCAGGATGGTCTCGATCTCCTGACCTCTTGATCCGCCCACCTCGGCCTCCCAAAGTGCTGGGATTACAGGCGTGAGCCACCGCGCCCGGCCGCTCTCACTCTTCTTACAGATCTCATCCTTTGACCAGCTGAATTAGGACCTAAGAGAGAGCTGGAGGTTCAGTCTGGGGAACAGCAGACTTTTGACCTTTCAATACCTGTTTCTGCTAAAAGAATACTTCATTTTTATGTCAGGTGCATCCAGGGACTGACGATTCCTGCTGCCCTGCCTACTTACTGAAGGATTTCTGAGGTCCACTTTGAAGGCGGGAAAACTTCCACAACTTTTCAAACACAGGGTTTCTCTGATAGAAATCTCCTTAGCTCTACTCCTCTTCTCCAGGATACATATGACTTAGTGAAAATGAAGGAACCAGTCATAAAGAATATGCACTTACTGTGCTCACAGTATAAACCGGGTAAAAACCTTGACTTTTTGTCCAAAACCCATTTCAAGTCTTATAAAAGTCTATAGAGCTGTACACAGAAAAAATGCACAAAAGCCCATTTCTGGGTTTTTTTTTTTTTTAGTAGATTATATCTTAAAGTGAGGACAGTAGTTTTGTAACTAAAGCGCAAAATGGATGACTAACAATTTCGAAGTCTGTCTGGATTTTAGTTTATAAGTGTTTCTTGCAGGGTTTTGTGTACTACCAACTCTCAGAGTCTACATGCTACTAGGGTCCTCCCAAACTGCAACACCCTCTAGAATGCAGTTGTTATCCCCCACCAGGTAAGGGAATTTGAAAGTGGCTGTCCAATAACTCCAGTGCAAGTTACTTGTTATAATATCTTTACCATAATCCTAGATTTGCTTACAAATATGTGATTTAGTTAGTCTCTGGAGGGTATAAGTAAGTAAAGCTAGTAAAGTGTACGATTGTTTTGCCGCATGTGGCAGAAGTTTTCTGTTTTGACTTCTCTATGTGGCAGAAGTCAAAACTACACCCAACGCCTGGACAGGGACTTGAACCCTAGACCCTCAGATTAAAAGTCTGATGCTCTACCGACTGAGCTACCCAGGCTCTTTTACGAAAACTTTGTTCATTCTTTAAATAATGTAATCCCATCAGTAATCGGATCGCCAAGAAAAGCTGCAGGAAATCCATAGTTTCAGAAACTACCAGGGTTGTGGCTCAATCACCTAAGCCATTTTATCACCAAGCAGATAATTTAACCTCCACACTGTACTTTCATTAAACAGCCTATTAATGTGCACAATTGCAGGGAGAATGAAGATTATTCCTATATTGCCAAAGGGAGTTCGTTGCTCTGGGCAGGGGGATCCTTGGAGACCGAATTTGCAGGCTCCCTCGCCATCTTCGAGAGAGGAACCAGGAGGAGGAGACCGTTTTAAGGAACGATTGGCCTAATTGAGGAGAATGCTCGAGAGAATTAAAAAATGTGGAAGGAAGATGAAGGTTCTCTGTTGCCCCATTTGGTATTTTTCCCACACTTTCAGAAATGGAATGTCTAGGTTCTTCAGAGCTAGGAGGAAATAAAAATACAAGTCCTCCTCTAATTTTCTCTTCGCATTTTGTCTGGAGCCCCAACTCATTCAAAGACAAGAATGGCCTGAGAGTTCAGGAAATAGTGCTCGTGGTTCGTTCAGTATTCATTAATTCGTGAGACACTTTGAGCACCTGTACAGAGGGACCATGGGGACAGAAACCCCACAGCAAATGTGGCAGAAGAGGAAGACAGGAAGAGACTTGTTCCATGAGGAGCTGTGCCAGACCTGGACTGCCTAACCCAGGACTATTTATTTTTGAGTCAGTAATTCTATTATTTAAAACATTAGGCCGGGCTCAGTGGCTCAAGCCTGTAACCCCAGCATTTTGGGAGGCTGATATGGGTGGATCACTTGAAGTCAGGAGTTTGAAACCAGCCTGGCCAACATGGCGAAACCCAGTTTCTAATTAAAAAAAAAAAAAATAGCTGGGCTTGGTGGTGGGCACCTGTAATCTCAGTTACTTGGGAGGGTGACGCAGGAGAATCGCTTGAACCCAGGAGGCAGAGGTTGTAGTGAGCCAAGATCGCACCATTGCCCTCCAGCCTGGGCGACAGAGCGAGACTCCATCTCAATAAACAAATAAATAAGCTTTTCTTTTCTCTTTTCTTTTCTTTTTTTTTTTTTTTTTTTTTTTTGAGACGCAGTCTTGCTCTGTCGCCCGGGCCAGAGTGCAGTAGCGCGATCTCAGCTCATTGCAAGCTCCGCTTCCTGGCCTCCTGGGTTCAGACCATTCTCCTGCCTCGCCCTCCCAAGTAGCTGAAACTACAGGCGCCCGCCACCACTCCCGGATAATTTTTTGTATTTTTTGAAGTAGTGGGCAGAAGGGGAGGCTGAGGTAGGAGAATGGCGTGAGCCCGGGAGGCAGAGCTTGCAGTGAGCCGAGATTGCGCCACTGCACTCCAGCCTGGGCGAGAGAACAAGACTCCATCTCAACAACAACAACAAAAAATTACCCCCACTTCCTGACAGTATCCAAAGCATGGCAAAGCCCTACTTTCTTAAACCCTCTCCAAAATCACCCCGCCAAAGTCTAAATTTTATAATTTTTTTTCTAACACCCTATTAGCGAGACACCCGTGGTTTCCACGGTGTGTGTTCTCCCTCACTGCAACATGTAATAAACCCAACTTGTTCAACTCCAGGTGTATCCCTGGAGGCCTTTGATGAGAGTGCGTTGGCACCAATTAGTTTGATGTATTTGTCTGTCTCCCTCCACTGCTCTACTTCTGTATCTTTGGTACCAATTACAGAATCAGAACCTGGCTATGCATTCAACAAATATTTGTGAAATGAAAGAATGAATGAATGAATGAATGAACAAATCAATAAAGTCAGCTTTGCCCACAGGAAAGCAAAAGGCTACATTCCTGAGCAGGGCAGGCCAAGAAAGCAGCAAATCTTGCCATATGCCTGGCTTCCAGAAAGGCTGGATTAGCGCAGCTGGAATAAAGCAGGCTATCATTAGAACATTGCCCTTCTTTCAGCTCTTTTTGGACCAGTGTGGTTTAGAAATCCTTTCCCTCTTTCTTCTTTCCTCTGTCCTTTCAATAAAAATTACGTATTTACAAATTTCTACATGGAATAATAGTAATAGCTCAGTCTTAAAATCTAGGTCTTAAAATATAGATAAGGAGAGGACTATAAGTTCCTATTTTCAGTCCTTTAACTTCTCTGTGAGAGTAAGTGGCAGGCATTTTGAGCATTCTTCCATAATTCTGCATGTCTTACCGTCTCCATTGTCCTCACCAGACCTTCTTCTTTTTCTTCACCTGCTGGCCTTTTTCTTTCCTTCCTCACATACCTTCTCCCCATCACTTTACTCTACCGGCCTAGTGGTATGGTGGGTGAAGTAAAGAGATCGATGTGATATATTCTAAGATAAGAGAGATGTGAGAGGCAGAAGAACAAGAACAGTGGTTCTCAACTAGGAGTGATTTTGCCAAAGTCTAGAGACATTTCCAGTTGTCACACTGAGGAAGGGTGCTACTTGCATCTAATGATTAGTTATCAGGGATGCTGCTAAACATTCTACAGTGCATGGGACAGCATCTGCAACCAACTAAGAATTATCTAGCCTAAAATGTCAGTAGTGCTGAGAATGGGAAACCCTGGATTAGGAAGAACCTCTCTCTTTGTTTTATAATCACTATTAAGTAATAAGTCATTTATTTGTTTCCTTTTGCTATTGCAACGTATTACCACAAACTTGGTAACTTAACACAAATTTATTCTCATACAGTCAGAAGTCCAAGATCAAGCAGGATTTTGTTCCTCCTGGAGGCTTCAAAAGAGAATCTGTTTCCTTGCCTTTTCCAGCTCTTAGCAGCCACCTGTATCCCTTGATTCAAGGCCCAGTCCTCCATTTTCTTTTTTCTTTCTTTCTTTCTTTCTTTCTTTCTTTTTTTTTTTTTGAGACAGAGTCTCACACTGCCGCCCAGGCTGGAGTGCAATGGTGTGATCTCGGCTCATTGCAACCTCTGCCTCCCAGGTTCAAGTGATTCTCCTTGCCTCAGCCTCCCAAGTAGCTGGGATTACAGGTGCCTGCCACCACGCCCAGCTAATTTTTTTGTATTTTTAGTAGAGATGGGGTTTCACCATGTTGGCCAGGCTGGTCTCAAACTCCTGACCTCGTAATCTGCCTGCCATGCCTTCCCAAAGTGCTGGGATTACAGGTGTGAGCCACCGTGCCAGGCTAGTCCTCCATTTTCAAAGCCCATACATCACTCTACCCTCTGGTTGCATCATCACATATTCTTTTTCTCTCTCTCTCACTCTTGACTTCCCTTTTATTATATTGGGCCCAACTGGATCATCCAAGATACTTTTCTCATCTCAAGATCCTAAACTTAATTACTTTGCAAAATCTCTTTTGCCATGTAAGGTAACGTATTCACAGGTTTCTGGGATTAGCATGTGGACATCTGTGAGGGGCCACTATTCAGCCTATCACAAATGGTTTCCTGACTTAACGTGAAAGATGTTCATGCACTGGTCACTTTTCATACTAGTATTTATTAGCTTTCAGAGGCTTTCATTTCCCATGAAAGACAATATAAATATTATAAGCAACAATTGGCATTCGGGTATCTAATTTTACCTATTTTGTGTGTGGTTGGTGATCTGGTGGTGTTTTGTTTGCTTAGTTTTGCCTGCTTAATTAAATTTGTTTGTTTCTCAGATAGAATACCCAGAATATTACTTTGAAACAATGTAGAGAAGTAATACCATGAGAACTTTGAGCCAAATATCAGGAATTTGAATTCAAGTCCCCCAAATGAACTCCTCTAAAAGGTAAAATTTTCTTGTTCCTAGAAATGTCATCAAATTC
Organism: Gorilla gorilla gorilla; assembly: GCF_029281585.2. Lineage (NCBI taxonomy): Eukaryota > Metazoa > Chordata > Mammalia > Primates > Hominidae > Gorilla > Gorilla gorilla. The sequence continues at coordinate 45,186,969 of NC_073229.2, read as the reverse complement.
CAGTAGCTGACAATTTCAACTATTCCTGCCCTACTTCATATTACCCTAGTCCAACATGATCTATGTTATGGGTCAGCCAATGTTTTCTGTAAAAAGATCAGATGGGTCAAGAGGAAAACTCAAGGGTATTCTGTAAGTTTTATATTGTAAGAGAAAAAACAACATTTGTTTGTTTGTTTTGAGATGGAGTCTCACTCTGTCGGCCAGGCTGGAGTGCAATGGCGCAATCTCAGCTCACTGCAACATCCACCTCCCAGGTTCAAGTGATTCTCCTGCCTCAGCCTCCTGAGTAGCTGAGATTACAGGCACCCACCATCAAGCCAGGCTAATTTTTGTATTTTCGTATTTTGTAAAGACAGGGTTTCACTATGTTGGCCAAGCTGGTCTTGAACTCCTGACCTCAGGTGATCCACCCGACTTGCCCTCCCGCAGTGCTGGGATTATAGGCATGAGCCACCACGCTCAGCTGAGAAAACAACACTGTTAACAAAATTTAAAATATAACTATAGAATTGAGCAATATTTTTTCTAGTATAGGCCTACTAATGAAAAGAATGAGATTCTTTTGGAGGGAATAATGTTTCAGTTACTTGAAATTCAAAGTTAGCACTCCCTATTATCAAGTAAACTAAACAGTATTGGTAACATCTATCCATCTATCCACACATCAAGAGCCAGGGGAAATCATTCAAAGGCATTTGCCTTTGTTGCAATTGACTACTAACATTACTCACAATGTTTTCAGCTCTTAGCAGAGCTCTGTTCTAAAGGTTGGCTGTTCAGGTTTCTATTGGAACTAACTCATAGGATAGGATTGCTTTCTCTTCTTTCCTTCTTTCCATCTTATTTCCAACCAAATTTTAGTGTCTCTCACTCTTTGCTTTGGTTCAGTTAAATAATCATAGGCACAGAATATTTGTCACTCTTAAATAATACTTTTTATCTTAGTTATTAGAGATTGTACAGTGAAATTAAATTCTGCAGTATTGCTCCATACGCCTTCAAATTTTTAGTTATACCATCTCTATATTGTCATAGCATATACCGTTTCCATTTTCTCTAGTTATTGTTATCTTTCTCAGTGTTTTGGTAATCTGCAGTTTAATATATTCAGTGCCCCATGTTAATTCTTTTGTTGTAATTTCCCCAGTCATTTTATGTGTTTGTTTGTTTGCCTAGAATACTTTGAGTAGTTGTTTATTGAAGGAAAATCTATGTGATCAATATATCCTGACCTCTTGCATTTTTAAGTGTTTAATCCAGAATATTTGACTTAAAAATGCAGCTTATCTGAATATATACAACCCCTTATTCACCCTATATTTCCTTAAGTGTATAGTAGGTGTTGCTCTACTGTCTTTAGGCATTTGATGCTGTTGTAGAGAAATCAGATGCCAATACGATTTTCTTTCCCCTGGTGTTGACTTGACATTTGTAGCTGCTACCCAAATATTTTTTTATCTTCAAAGTCAAATAACAATACTAGAAATTATCCTATTTGAGATCAATTTTCTCTGGTATGCTTTGTGATCTTTCAATAGATACATTCAAATTTTCTTTTAGATTATGAATATTTTATCATGTAATGCAAATTCTGCTCTGTTTCAATAATTCTTATCTTGGAGGGGGGAATTCCACTTATGTGGGTTTGTTGTTGTTGTTGTTGTTGTTGTTGTTGTTGTTGTTGTTGTTGTTCGAGACAGAGTCTCACTCTGTTGCCCAGGCAGGAGTGCAGTGGCGAGATCTTGGCTCATGCAACCTCCACCTCCCGGGTTCAAGCGATGCTCCTGCCTCAGCCTCCCAAATAGCTGGGATTACTGGCGTACACCATCATGCCCAGCTGATTTTTGTATTTTTAGTAGAGAAGGAGTTTCACCATTATGGCCAGGCTGGTCTCAAACTCCTGGCCTCATGTGATTTGCCTGCCTTGGCCTCTCAAAGTGCTAGGATTACAGAGGTGAGCCACCAAGTCCCTCCACACATCTGTGTATTTTTAAAATCTCCCTTGCCTATATTCTGCATTAGTAGTTGGCAAAATTTTTCTGTAAAAGATCAGATAGTAAATATTTTAGGCTTTGCAGGCCATATGGTCTGCAGCTACTCAACTCTGGCACTGAGAAGGGTAGCATGAAAGCAGCAACATATAATATAATAGCACATGAATGAGTACGACTGTGTTCCAAAAACCTTTATTTAAATAAAGCTTAATTTGAATTTTAAACTGAAAATAAAATTTTATATCATTTTTATATGTTATAAAATTCTTTTCATTTTTTGAGCCATTTAAAAATAGAAAAAACATTCTTAGCTCAAGGCCACACAAGAATAGGTGGTAGGCTTGATTTGGTCCACAGCTGTAGATCATCAACACCTGCTCTATATCTATAATTATTTTTACAATTAATTTGATTACATTTTTGTTGTTCTTCTATTTTTCATGTCTATTCTCACTATCCACTTACATGTTATCAGTGGTACCCGCCTTGTGCTTTTTGTAATTTTAGTCTTCAATCCTGAATATTTTTTTCCTTTGTCTCTATGAGTTCTGTAATTTTCTGTTTCACAGTCTTTATTTTTCTTATCATGAAATATTTATTTCTGGCAATGTATTTCCTGAATTCTTGTGTTTCTGCTTTGTGTTTTTTTTCTTTATAGCCATTATTGCTTCTGTTTAACCCAAAAGTATCTGAGACAGGTCTCGATCAATTTATAAAGTTTATTTTGCCAAGATTAAGGACACACCCATGACACAGCCTCAGGAGGTCCTGACGACATGTGCTCAAGGTAGTCGAAGTACAGCTTGCTTTTTTTTTCTTTTGAGAAGGAGTTTCACTTTTGTTGCCCAGGCTGGAGTGCAATGGCGCGATCTCGGCTCACCACAACCTCTGCCTCCTGGGTTCAAGTGATTCTCCTGCCTCAGCCTCCCAAGTAGCTGGGATGACAGGCATGCACTACCATGCCCGGCTAATTTTTTATTTTTTGTATTTTTAGTAGAGACGGGATTTCTCCATGTTCGTCAGGCTGGTCTCGAACTCCCAATCTCAGGTGATCTGCCAGCCTCAGCCTCCCAAAGTGCTGGGATTACAGGCGTGAGCTACTGTGCCCGGCCTTACAGCTTGCTTTTATACATTTTAGGGAGACATGATGTTACCGGAAAGGAGTCCCAATCCAGACCCAAGAGAGGGTTCTTGGATCTCGTGCAAGGAAAGAATTCTGGGCGAGTCCATAGAGTAAAAAGCAAGTTTTTAAAGAAAGTAAAGGAATAATGGCCACTCTATAGACAGAGCAGCAGCATACGCTGCTCTGCAGCTTATTCTTATAGTAATTTCTTGATCATATGCTAAACAAGGGGTGGATTATTCCATGACTTTTGCTGGAAAGGGGTGGGCAATTCCCGGAACTGAGGCTTCCTCAGATCATACAGACCTCATAGGGTAACCTCCGGAGGTTGCCATGGCATCTGTAAACTCATGATGCTGGTGGGAGTATCTTTTTGAATGCTAATGAGTTATAATTAGCCTATAATGAGCAGTGAGAACGGCCAGAAGTCACTCTCCTCGCCATGTTGGTTTTGGTAGGTTTTGGCCGGCTTCTTTACCGCACCCTTTTATCTGTGAGGTTTTTGTGACCTGTAACTTGTGGCGACCTCCTCTCTCATCCTGTGACTAAGAATTTCTGAACCTCCTGGGAATGCAGCCCAGTAGGTCTCAGCCTTATTTCACCCAGCCGGTATTCAAGAGGGAGTGGCTCTGGTTCCAATGCCTCTGACAATGAGCCATCAATCAGTAGGTGTAAGATGCACATTGGTTCGGTCTGATAAGGCAGGACAACTAAAAGTAGGGGGTTAAAAGTCGGTAAGAGACAAAAGGTTGCATTATTTTGAGTCCTTGATAAGCCTTCCGCTGAAAACACAATTTAGTCTGGCTCAGTGAATCTGCATTTTTACGTAAACAATAGGGCAGATGAAGCAATCAGTTACACGTGTCTCAGGTGAGCCTCAGAGGGAGACTTTGAGTTCTCTCTGTTCTTTGTCCACAAGGAATTTCCTTGTGGGCGAATTGTGAGGGAGTTATGTACCTTCTTATCTTTGTACCTATCTTATTCAGGAATAAAACGGGAGGCAGGTTTCCCTGACATAGTTCCCAGCTTGACTTTTCCTTTGGTTTAGTGATTTTTGGGGTCCTGATATTTATTTTCCTTTCATACCTCCTTATAATTTTTTATAAATTAATCATGAATTATGTTATTTTATATTCTTCTTTGTAGCCATATTTTTGGGCAAACTTGTATATAGAAAGATCAGACTGCAATTTTTGTATTTATTTTTATTGCAGCTATCTGTGGATACCAGCATACTTCTTTTGTGTGTGCGTGTGATGGAGTCTCACTCCGTTGCCCAGGCTGGAGTGCAATGGCACCATCTTGGCTCACGGCCACCCCCACCTCCTGGGTTCAAGTGATTCTCTTGCCTCAGCCTCTGAGTAGTTGGGGTTACAGGTGTGCGTCACCACACCTGGCTAGCTTTTGTATTTTTAGTAGAAATCAGGTTTCACCATGTTGGCCAGGCTGGTCTTGAACTCCTGACCTCAGGTGATCCTCTTGCCTCAACTTCCCAAAGTGCTGAGATTACAGGAGTGAGCCACTGCGCCCGGCTCAGCATACTTCATTTTCTGTTCAGATATAAGTGAGACAGATTTTCCTGAACTGGTAGCATAGGCCCCTGTGAGAGCAGAGAAGGCAGGGTAACTGTGTAGACTTCAGATGTCAAAGATTCTCCATTGTGTTGCTTCAATAAAAGCCTGAGGTTGGCACCTCTGCAATCATGCTTCTCTTGGCTTTCAAAACCTAGCCCAGGTCTGGAGGGTTTTTGCCCACAGCTCTGAAATACTTAGACTTCTTTTTACGGACAAAAGTAATGAATGGCATTGCTTGATGTTTCAAGACGAAGTACCAATTCAAACACAAGCATTTTTTTTTTTTTTTTTTTTTAATGAGACGGAGTGTAGTCTCCTTCTGTTGCCCAAGCTGGAGTGCAGTGTCATGATCTCAGTTTACTGCAACCTCCACCTCCTGGGTTCAAGCAATTCCCCTGCCTCGGGCTCCCAATACCTGGGACTACAGGCGCGTACCACCACGGCCGGCTAATCTTTGTGTTTTTAGTAGATACGGGGTTTCACCATGTTAGCCAGAGTGGTCTCGAACTCCTGACCTCAGGTGATCCATCCGCCTCAGCCTCCCAAAGTGCTGGGGTTACAGGTGTGAGCCACTGTGCCCAGCAACACAAGCACTTTCTAAACTTTCCTACCCTCCTTCAGCCACGACATTGTCTGGTATAATCTCAGTTCCATTTGCAGAAATTTCAGCTCAGGGTTGGTTCTCTCCTTCTAGAAGAGAGAGGCAGCTCAATATTTCTGAAGCCTGCTCCCTATCAGATTCCTCTGCGTTTCCTCTTCTCTGGGAACTAACTCCATTTGACTGCTATTTGGTTTCCTAGGCATGCATTGTGAAGTTATCAGGCGTTTAAGGTGTTGTAGATTCACTGTTTTGTTCCTACGTAAAAGTTCTTTGTGCTCTTTATGATATTTCGGTGGGGTATCTGAAAGATTTCAAGCTAAGCGGCTGCCACACCCCTCCCAGCTACTGTCCTTGGACCCAGGCAAGCCAGGCTCCTGCTCTTGTCCCTCGCCGGAGGGAGCGCAGCGTTTTGGAACACCTTCCTCCAAATTCCAAGTCTGCGACTCTAGTCTTTAGCACAGTCCCGGCACTGGGGTGGCTACCCGATCCGAGAAAGAGACCCAGAGCGTGGGTCGCTCCTATTGACAAGTGTGGCATTTCTTACATGGGATCGTCAGAAATTTGGCTGCCAAAACGGAACTGACGCACTGATCTAGGGTGACCTTCACTCACATCGGACACAGTTTGGGTCTCTGGGCTACCGATGGGCCACCGCCAATTCTTGACCTTCAGCCGCAGTGTGGATTCATGCGGCTGCTCTCACCACCCGTGTTGTCACCTGGAGGCTACCTCGTGTCTGCACCCGACAGCAGAGGGGGAGCGGTAGCAGGAGTCTTTTATACCCTGTGCTCTATCCCCACTTCCGCCCCTGGCCCCATGGCGGTCGCCCATCCCCGCGACTGGCTCCACACCTAGTGTCAGGTTGTCCCCAGGGAGGGGCAACACTTCTCTTTCTCTCGAGGACTCTTGAGACCGTTGCCTCACGGCGCCAACAGGCCCATATGACTGATGTCCCCTCTTGACGCCAATCAATGTGATGACATCATTCTAGACAAGGGCAGACATTCCTTGCATGAATAGGACCGCTCTTCTAACTCCACCTTCAAGACCTTTGCCTTCTAGTGGCCATGTATGGAATGCAGCGTGCAATGCAATCAACAACGGAAAGAAATCACATTTTAAGAATGTAAAACTTTGTTCTTCGTTTTCGCATTAAAATTCTGACAAGAGATAAATGTAACTCGACCAGAAAAACGAACAATTGTTCATATTATCCTGCATATTCTGGGTAAGACTTGCCTTAGTGGTCATTAACAAAGCACAGTAACAACCTTTCCGAGAGTCACTATAAACTGGCATTTATTGGTAACAGATGGGCACACTCCTTCACTGGAGGTCACACCTCCTTTTAAGGTAGCCCTCAAGACTCTATCCTCCTGGGTTCAAGTAATTAAACTATCCCCATGCCTTTTCTTATACAGGGGCGATACCCCTACCGTTACTTGTCCTGGAGAACTATCCCTGAGGGTTTTTTCCTACCTTGTAACATCTTTATAAGTATTCCCAACATTAAAAATAAAAACTAATGCATTCTGTATGTCTCACTAGAAGTTCCTTTAGTATCCCTGTAGTAGTTTAAAATGTACAGTATTACTAGAAGGTTTGCTGTGAAATACATAAGCCTCACTGTCCCCTGATTTCTTACATCACCCTAGGTAGATACCAATGAAATTAACATTTGTTTTTCTTCTTGGATTTACAGACTTGTAATTTCCTAAATAATATGCATAACTGATATTATTAATTGATTTAGACAATTAATTGATTTAGACAATTTAGGCCTAACTGGCAGAGATCTGAGAGAGGGTGAGGGAAAAGTGCTAATCTCATCCAGAAATCTCCTCACAGACATACCCAGAAATAATGCTTAATCTGGGTATCCTGTGGTCCATGCAAGGTGTCACATAAAATTAACCATCACAGATACATACTATGAGGTATTGATTTTGGCATTTAAATGTTAGATAAATAAAATAATGATGATTGTGGGAAAAGTCAGAAATTGAATGATATGTACATAAAATATAATTTATAGAATATAAAAAGACATGCACAAAATATCATTACATATTCTTCTAGAAAACATTATCATAAAATGTAAACACTTAATTCATTAGAATGGTTTCCTATGAAAAAGAATGATATAGGGAATAGGCTATATAGATAAAAATAAATTAATCAATTGATTAAGATGGTCTTAGATTAAGTAATCAAAAAATTTAACAAAATACTATGAGATATTCAAAATAATTGGTGATCTCTGTGGTGCTTTTTTTTTTTTTTCCTTTGTGACAGTCTTGCTTTGTTGCCTAGGCTGGAGTGGTGCAGTGGCACAATCTCAGCTCACTGCAACCTCTGCCTCCCAGGTTCAAGCAATTCTCATGCCTCAGCCTCCCAAGTACCTGGAATTATAGGCATGTGCCATCATGCCCAACTAATTTTTGAATTTTTAGTGGAGACATGGTTTCACCATGTTGCCCAGGCTAGTCTCCTGAGCTCAAGTGATCCAATAGCCTCAGCCTCCCGAAGTGCTGGGATTACAAGCATGAGCCACCTCGCCTGGCCCGTGGTGCGTTTTTTGAAAATGAAAATTCTGCTTCCACTCGTGAAAAATGAATTGCTAGGAGAATTGTCCCCCGGCTATAAAAAAATTAGAAAAATAGAAAAAATATATAATACAGCTCTTAGATACCACTGTTTTGGAAACAGACAGTGCCAGCTCGTAATACTTGAGAGAAGAGAAACAGAAAATGTGAGCCGGGTGATTACATCAGTCAAGAGAATTTTGAAGAAGGAAAAGATAGTGGCATTTACCACACTAAGTATCATGACTTATTAGAAGTCTCAAGACATTCAGAGCATGCATTGTTGGTGCAAGGATAAACAAAATGTCATAGAACAGAGAGCTCAGAAATCATCTGCACATATGTGTAAATTTAATACATGATAAAGGTGGCATTGCAGCTGGAGTAAGAGAGTATAATTTACTGAGAAATCTATACAGGAATAAATAGGGGTAAGAAGCTGCGAATCTATCACACCCCCTTTCATTGCCTGACTAGATGTAATTTATATCATAAGAAGAGGAGTGTGTAGTGGATAATAAATATTCTACATATGGTGAGTCATGACATTAGCTGATCTTAGTGAAAGGGTACATCATTTCCAAATTGTTGTGCAAGGTGGGGGGGAAAATCCACCATGTCAAATGGCATGTTTCTTTGTTTGTTTGTTTGTTTGTTTTTGAGACGGAGTCTCGCTCTGTCGCCCAGGCTGGAGTCTAGTGGCGCAAACTTGGCTCACTGCAAGCTCCGCCTCCGGGGTGCACGCCATTCTCCTGCCTCAGCCTCCCGAGTAGCTGGGACTACAGGCGCCTGCTACCAGGTCAGGCTAATTTTCTTTTTAATGTATTTTTAGTAGAGACGGGTTTCACCGTGTTAGCCAAGATGGTCTCGATCTCCTGACCTCGTCATCCACCTGCCTTGGCCTCCCAAAGTGCTGGGATTACAGGCGTGAGCCACCGCGCCCGGCTTGGCATGGTTTTTAAAAACGGCTTTATTGGGGGATTTATTTTGTTAAGTAAGCAAAGGCACAGGTTGATCAATTCTCTCTTTATTCCACATGGGAGCATGCCAGGCACAGGCATTGCTGGAAATACAGCAGGTCTGCGGTCGACAAGAAGGTATCTTTCCTCTATTTCTCACCCTCCACAAACAGAAGAGCCTTTTCCAAGAACTGTCAGTGACAGTGGGCCAGACCACCTGATGGCAGGAAATCTGGATTTAAGGTGCGACGTGTTTGTAATATAATAATACAATCCATGCTATGGCATATTACGTAATTCATATAAAGAATGAAATAACACTACATAAGTTAAATGATATCACTACAGTCAAAGATGAGTGGAGATATACATCTATATATGTATATATGTGTGTATACATATATGCATATATATGTATCTTCCCAGAAATATATTACATATTATTAATGTTAACATACATATAAAATTTCTGGGAAGATGCACAGGATACTTGAAACTAGGCACCAGTGGAGGGAATTAAGGAAGTAGTGTTCTAGGATGAAAAGGAGACATTTTCCAGCTCTATTTGTACAGTTGGGTGGGGGGAGGACTTTTACCAATCTTTGTTTTGGATCAAAATCGGTGCTGGACATCCTCATCCATAATATTTCATTTAAAAGCGAATTTAATTTTAATTAATTTCTTAGAGCTGAAATATTTGCACTACCAACGATCACTTATTAAGGTTCAGGATGAGATGAAGAGCAGACTTGAGTTTTGAGTTTTCACCAGCTAGAAAACTGGCGTGTTTCCAAATGGAAGCTGCAGAATTCTTACAGGCACAGTTTAGAACATCTGCCAGCGATTCTCAAGCAGAGGCTGGGATAACAATAAGTTTATCTGCCCCAGAAAGTTGTTTTTCATAAGGAAGAAACAGTTACTGGTATTCATTTTAATATCCAACTTTTATTATTTTCCCTTTGATTTGGTCATCTAGTGACTGCAGACGTCTATACGTGGCAACGTTTCTGAAGAAGCTCCTCAGATGTTAACACTACAAGCAGAAAATAAATTACAGGAAAATGGGATTCGCTGACTGGGTAAAACGTCCAATTAATTAATATAAGGAGAAATTACTGGTACAGGTATCCACTCAGATCACAAAATTCACCATGCGACTCTGGCGGGACTCGAACCCGCAACCTTTGAATCTCTTGATTTAGGCTAGAAGTCCAATGCGCTATCCATTGCGCCACAGAGCCTGCTTGAGCTCCCTCCTTTTGTCCTGAGGTTGGTAATTAATTTGACTATTCATGTAATAAGTTTCCTGAAAACATTCTGCTCCAGTCACCGTGAAAGTTCAATAAACACAAAAATGAGACAACACAAGGGATACGCAATCCCTGACACGGAGGAGTTACTAAGCCTTTCAATAACTATTTTCACTTGTGCCAAGAAATAAAGAAAAATTTAGCGAGATTCCGTCTCAAAAAAAAAAAAAAAAAAAAAAAAAAAAAAAAAAAAAAAAGCGAGACTCCGTCTCCAGAATAATTGGAGAGCTTCCGGACAGCTGAACACGTGGAGGTTTCTGGAGGGTGGCAGGCCCAGAGAGTGCTTGGAAGCTCGGCGCCCCTTCTCCCATACCTTGCCCTGCTTGCCTCTTCATTTGTATCCTTTGCGATATCCTTTATAATAAACCAGTAAACCCTATAGCCTGGCGCCCGCAACATGGGAGGTGCAGGTGGCTTGCTCCGAGGATGTGGACTTGCCCTGCACCGTCCCCTGGGAACCGCAGGTGCCCTACATGGTCTCCTGCGTCAAGCTATTGGAGGGCGGTGAAGAGAGGGTGGAGGCACCCCAGGAAGATCTGCGCCTCAGCACAGCGCTATCATCAGAAGGGCCAAAATGGCTCTTCTGGGTTCCCAGTGAAAGACCCTATTCCCTGAAGATCCGAAACACTACCAGCTGCAACCCGTGGACATACAAGTGCACTCTGCAGGCACCAGAAGGGCAGAGAAACCTAAGTGGCAAGGTGATCCTGAGAGTGATAAGATGCCCTAAACACCGTAGAGAATTTTAAGAAATACAAAGCTGGAGCCGGGCACGGTGGCTCACGCCTGTAATCCCAGCACTTTGGGAGGCCGAGGTGGGCGGATCACTAGGTCAGGGGTTCGAGACCAGCCTGCCCAACATGGTGAAACTCCATCTGTACTGAAAATACAAAAATTAGCCGGGCATGGTGGTGCGCGCCTGCAGACCCAGCTACTCAGGAGGCTGAGGCAGGAGATTCGCTTGAACCAGGGAGGCAGAGGTTTCAGTGAGCCGAGACTGCACCACTGCACCCCCAGCCTGGGTGATAGAGCGAGACTCTGTCTCAAAAAAAAAAAAAGAAAGAAAGGAAAAAAGAAAAAGAAACGCAGAGTTGGGATTTTGCTGTTGTTGTCTCTGGTTGTTTTCTACTTAACACTCACCATTTTCACTTGTAAGTTTGCATGATTACAGAGTATTTACCCGGATTTTTCTAAAACCGGCATGGAATGAGCTTTTCTCCCAGTTACCTCCCCGAATAAACATTTGGGGCCAGTAACTCTTTGCAAGACAGAACTTGTATAAGTAGGATTTCTACAGATTTTTTTTCCTAAAGCTGAGGACTCAGTGGTATGTCTGTCACACTGGAGAAGAGAATGAGTTCTACACTGAAGAAGTGTGAAGTCCTGTGAAGTCCTTCATCTGAGTGAAAACACTGGGAAGTGGATCATCCCACCCCATTTTTCTATGAGCAGGCCTTGAAAATCATCACATGACCATATAGCTTGGAGTCACCGCTATTTCTCCATGGCTATCTTTTTAGCGATTTATGCAGCTATCCAGTCATATAAAAGCTATGCTGAGATGCAGCTGGAAAAGGGTCTTGGGGAAATACGAAAGCCCCCAGCTGGCCCCGTGACAGATCCTGAGGATAGCTGTCCTCTTCTACATCTGGGGAACATCTTTTTTAATGTACTGTGTTTCATCATACCAGCCCAGATGTTTTATGTCTGGGAAAAATTGACAGATCAAGCTGTGAGACAGTGGGAAATATTTAGCAAATAATTTCCTGGTGTGAGGGTCCTGCTATTACTAAGGAATATTCTGTGTACAAAGAAATAACAGTTCAATGGATTATTCCCCAGCAGGACTGGGGAATTATTCCAGCAGGATTATTCCCCAGCAGGGTGTTTTCATCTGGGAAAGACATCCATAAACAAGCAATAAAGAAAAGTGCCACAATTATTTTTGCATCTTTATGTACTTGTCAAAGAAGGATTTGTATTTTTCTCCTTTTGAAAACTATATAGTTAGATTGCGTTGTGAACTGACAAGCAGCCTGGATATGGAGAGTGAGAAGTCCGAGAAGGTGACAACAGGATAGAGAGGTATTTAGTGATGGGCTGGAAATGCTGGGCCAACCATGCACTGTGGATGCTCGCCCCACTAACTGGCTGTATGATCTAAGGCAAGTTCCTTATGGTTTCTGCTTTCTTTGTTGTAAGTCAAAAGGCTATTGCATGGGCTGATTAAAATACCATACATGAGGCCAGGCGCTGTGGCTCATGCCTGTAATCCCAGCACTTTGGGAGGCTGAGGCGAGCGGATCACCTGAGGTCAGGAGTTTGAGACCAGCCTGGCCAACATGGCGAAACCCAATCTCTACTTAAAAATACAAAAATAAGCCGGGCATGGTGGCGCCTGCCTATAGTTCCAGCTACTTGGGAGGCTGAGGCAGGAGAATCGCTTGAACCTGGGAGGCGGAGGTTGCAGTGAGCGGAGATGGCGCCACTGCACTCCATCTTGGGTGACAGAGCCAGACTCCATCTCAAACAAATAAATAAAAAATAAAATAACGTGAAAATGCTTTTAAAAAGTATGAAGCATTATGCAAATTGGAAACTTCCATCTTAAGTTTATTAGAAAAAAACATGTACATGTTAAGGTTATTAGAAAAACATAAAAATACAATTAAAAAAAGAAACTCCATTGAGTCATTATCCTCGCTATTATGGTGGTGTTCTGGGGATGAGAGGATACCTTTCACTTCTCATGTTTTCCATCATTCCAAACAAAGAAGATCACAAAGAAGCTTTTCCCATAGTCTTCTGCAGGAATTCCTTTGGGGGAAGCTAGGAGGCTAGGTCCATGGTCTGTTCTTGAAGCACCAGCCAAAAGCATTCCAAGGTATGGACATATGGGAGCCACTGGCAGAAGGGACTTCACTAAATGCTGCACTGCCATTTTAGCAATTGCTGGGTTTCTCTGTTCAAGCTTGGGCCCTTCCCTTCCTGTTTTCCAAAGACATTTTATTGCTTTAGTTGTGTGTTCATTGCCCCCACTAATATTAGGGTGTAAAAGGGATACTAAGTTCATTTTGTGTTTTTGCATCTTTCATAGCTTTCATGTTATTAAATGTACACATGGTGGGAAAAAAAAGAATAGTTCGACCAAGGATCAAAATCCATATCTCATTTAATCTGGCCTCTCCAACTCCATGCTTGGGACAGTTGATTTCACAGAATGGAATCTGAGGAACTTCCAACATTTGACAATGGATGCATAGCCGAGCCCCGTAAGTCCCTTTCCTCTAGCTCCAGTCCAGAGTTTTCTCTCGAAAGATAGGCCCTTCTTGTTCGTTCTTTTTCATATCTGTGTTTTTGTTTGTGTTTAAGAAGGAGTTTCGTGAGTTTTGTCAACAAGCTCACAGAGCAAACGATGACATTGTGGCACAAATTTACTGCGTCCAGGTGGCTTTAGAACTCTCCCAGGTTTTCTAACTTGGGAATTTTCTTTTAGCGGCTGTTCGGACTGAGATGTAAAAACGCCATTTTCTTTGCTTTTCCGCCTTTCAGTGACACGGTGTGGCCCAGCGGTACTTGCTCCGTTAGGGGCGGTCAATTAAGTGGCTTCTTGTCGTCCTGGACAGAAAGGAACGAAGTCGTTGAAAGTGACGCTCAAGCGCGGGAGAATCCAAGTTTGGCGAAATGAAACTGGCGACCATTTGTGGTCTGAGAAACGGGAGGAGAATTGTGGAGGGAAGAGAAGAAATCTCAGGTGATCTGCGACCCAAAGATGGCTTGGTGCAATGTGACAGAAACAAATACGACCGTCACTGGAGGGTTGGAATCCATGCCTCCACGGCGAGATCGAATCCAATGGTTAAGAGCTTTAAGGTCATTCATTCGTCCCTATACGCTAGTTAACTATAGACAGTGAGGAACTTCTCTGGCCCGATGACCTCTCAACTTTATATCGCATCCAGAAAAGAAAATACTGTAATTAATTCTGAAATTTGCAGGAAGCAAAACAAACAAAATGCGAGCTCTGAACTGTTTGCAAAAACGCAACGCAGAAAGGAGTTTTAAACCGGAGCTGAAGATTGAGCTGGGGGGAAAAGTTCTTGCATCCCTAGATCCTCGAAGCCCAGGTTACTTATCACGGGTTTCGGGGCACACTCGCTTCCCACTCCCCTCTCCCCTCCCGGCCGGCATCTCTTTCTCAGAACTTGGTTTCTTCCACGGACCACACTGCCCATGAAGAACTTAGTTTCTTGGAGAGGAACCACCCTTCCTTCTTCAGAATTGAAAACCAGCCAATAAGCCTCCGAATCTCTTTTTCTTTTTACTGAGTCTTTTATGAAGCCCACAGAAAGGCTCTCATTCTCTGAAGTGATGGAGGAGGTAGGGAGGGTACAGATTACATCAAAGAATTTCCCTCTGTGGTCTCTACGCTGCAGAAGGGAGGCATTTGACATAATTCTTACTAACATGAAATTTGAGGCCAGGCGTAGTGGCTCACGCCTGTAATCTCAACACTTTGGGAGGCCGAGGAGGGCGGATCACGAGGTCAGGAGATCGAGACCATCCTGGCCAACATGGTGAAACCCAGTCTCTATTGAAAATACAAAAGTTAGCCGGGCGTGGTGGCCGGCACTACTCGGGAGGCTGAGGCACAAGAATCGCTTGAACCCAGGAGGCGGAGGTTCAGTGAGCCGAGATCGCCAGTGCACTCCAACCTGGCAACAGAGCGAGACTCGCGAGACTCCGTTTCAAAAAAAAGGAAAATATATTAGAGCTATCTAATTTTTAGTGGATTCACTTTTGTTTGTAAATTTTTAAAAATCCAATTTCTTTCCAATTAAGTGTGGTTTGACTCTCATTTCTCATCAACTTTGGGACTATGACTCTGATGGCATTAACCTGGGCTGCTTCTTCCCTAGCTCAAAGGATTACTATGTATTCAAAAGTGCAGTTGAGGCCGGGCGTGGTGGCTCACGCCTGTAATCAAAGCTATTTGGGAGGCCAAGGGGGGCGGATAACTTGAGGTCAGGAGTTTGAGACCAGTCTGGCCAACATGGTGAAACCCCATCTCCACTAAAAATACAAAAACATTAGCTCGGCGTGATGGTGCGCGCCTGTGATTCCAGCTACTCAGGAGGCTGAGGCACGAGAATCACTTGAACCCGGGAGGCGGAAGTTGCAGTGAGCCGAGATCGCGCCACTGCACACTCCAGACTGGGCGACAGAGTGAGACTTCGTCTCAAAAAACAAAC
The DNA here is from genome assembly GCF_029281585.2 of Gorilla gorilla gorilla. Classification (NCBI taxonomy): domain Eukaryota; kingdom Metazoa; phylum Chordata; class Mammalia; order Primates; family Hominidae; genus Gorilla; species Gorilla gorilla. Next base: position 45,171,568 of record NC_073229.2, on the reverse strand, counting down.
AGACCAAAAAACCCCAAAACAAAAGTGCATTTGAAGAGGAAAGCCGGCAGAGTCTGTGAAGAGCTGAGCAGAGGAGCCTAACTGAAAAAGGAGGATTCTGTGACTGTCTCTCCTTCAGAAAAATTTCACGCTCTGCTCCTTAGTGAAGGAGTGATGGGTGTTCCAAAGAAGTCTCTTTCCAAGGGAGGGAGGACATAGGAGCCAAAAGAACACGCACAGTCCCAGAGAACAGGTTTTCCAAGAAGCTAGTCTAGCTCTGTTTTTCCTCCTTCTAGATAAGATCTGTTAAGCTATCTAATTACAGAATTCCCCACTGCTTTCAGACAGCATCTAATCAAGAACAATCTCTGCTTCTTTAAAACTTCCCCTAAAATCACCTAACACAAGATGTGTAGATCCTGTAAGTATTTATACTTTATAATAATCTTACCGAGATGCCCTACGCTTCCTTATGGTGTGTGTTCTTGCTTGCTGTAAGGAATAATAAACCTAATTTATTCAACTACAGGTGTATTTCTGAATATTTTTGGCTGGAGGATGTTGGCACACTTTATATTCTATATGACTTCAAAATATGGGGAGAGGAGGAAAAGAGACCAATGTGCTACTATTGCTGGTTTCGGGGAGGTGGGATTATGAGTGTTCTTTCTCCTCCCCTCCACACCCCCAAGTGTGAGTTAGCTATCATTACGCAAGTTTTTCTTTTTCTTTCTTTCTTTTTTTTTTTTTTTAGAAGGAGTTTCGCTCTTGTTGCCCAGGCTGGAGTGCAGTGGCACGATCTCGGCTCACCGCAACCTCCGTCCGCCTCGCGGGTTTAAACGGTTCTCCTCCCTCAGTCTCCCGAGTAGCTGGGATTACAGGCGTGCGCTACCACGCCCAGCTAATTTTTTTTGTATTTTTAGTAGAGATGGGGTTTCTCCTTGTTGGTCAGGCTGTTCTCGAACTCCCGTCCTCAGGTGATTCGCCCACCTCAGCCTCCCACAATGGTGGGATTACAGGCGTGAGCCACCGCGCCCGGCACATTTTTCTAATTAATTAAGATTAAGACCGGGCGCGGTGGCTCACGCCTCTAATCCGAACACTTTGGGAGGCCCAGGGGGGCGGATCACCTGAAGTTGGGAGTTCGCGACCAGCCTGATCAACATAGAGAAACCCCGTATCTACTAAAAATACAAAATTAGAGGGGCGTAGTGGCGCATGGCTGTAATCTCAGCTACTCGGGAGGCTGAGGCAGGAGAATCGCTTGAACCCGGGAGACGGAGGTTGCGGTGAGCTGAGACCATGCCATTGCACTCCAGCCTGGGCAACAAGAGCTAAATTCCGTCTCAAAAAAGAAAGAAAAGAAAAAGAGAGAGAAAGAAAGAGAGACATTTATTTCACATATTGACACAAGAAAGATGAACCCTCGAAATGTAGATCCAAGGACTTTGATGTCGTTGAATGTTTTCCTTAAGTAGTCCTTGGTTTGATCAACTGTCTTGTTCAGTAACTTTCACAATCATATGCTTTTTGAATTTGTTAGTTACTGAAATAATTCCTCTAATGAGCATGTTACCTCTAATGAGCATTTAGAGGTTTGTAGAATTCATGAAGCCTTCTTTGTCCTTCTCACCTGAGAATATTTAATCGAACTTTAAACATTATTTTGCATATATATTTTGATTAAAAATTCTTATAAACTTTTTATTCATAACAAAAGATTGCGACTTTCAAATAATTTTTCAGAAACCCTCATGACAGAGGCCTGCTCCAAAAATAGTCCTAAAAGGACAGGCAGAAAATAAATAAATATTTATTTATGTATTTATTTTTGAGAAGGAATTTTACTCTAGTTGCCCAGGCTGGAGTTGCTGGAGTGCAATGGCTCAGTCTCGGCTCACTGCAACCTCCGCCTCCCGAGTTCAAGCAATCCTCCTGTCTCAGCCTCCGGAGTAGCTGGGATTACAGGCATATGCCACCACGCCCAGCTAATTTTTGTATTTTTAGTAGAGACAGGGTTTCATCTTATTGGTCATGCTGGTCTGGAACTCATAACCTCAGGTGATCTACCCGCCTCGGCCTCCCAAAGTGCTGGGATTACAGGTGTGAGCCACCGCGCCCAGTTGAAAATAAAGATTTAAAATACATTATACAATCTTTTAAAGCAAATGACTGCACGTTTTCCAAAGATGGCCAATAGAAAAACACATTAGTAATGCTCTGGTTCGATATAAAGATCTATATATAGAAAGTAAGGGTGAAGCATTCTTACTTTCCATGGCCACATTTATTCTGTTTATCAGTCATGACATAATTAACCTTCTTTAGGTACAGATAAAAGGAAATTATTTGATTTTGAAAAAGATTCAGTTTTCTGGAAAAAAACTTTCTCCGTGATTTATGAATTAAATAGAATGCTATGTAAAAGGCACTTTGTTACTTCCGGTTAAATATAATATATTAAAACCAAACAATTAGCTTTCTCAAGATGCAGCAAATTCATTTTGCCGATCAACATTTTTCTGACCATAAAGTGGGATCTGTACATCTATGCATCTTGGGATCTGGCATCCACATTTAGAGTTTTTTGTTTTTTGGTTTTTTGTTTTTGTTTTTTTCATTTCATTTCATTTCTACAGAGCATCTGGACATTCTGCTAAAGGAACTGGCGAGTTACAAACGTAAAAAGGAGAACTGGAAATGTGCTTTATTGGTTAAATTGGTTTGATCAACCATTGCATTGTTCACAAAATTAAACCAAGTAGTCAATTTTTTAGAAAGTAACTAGGATCTGTTAGGATCTAGGATTTTCCAGGAAAAGAACTCACGGGCCGGCTTTACTTGCAAATTTCTTCTTAACCCGTCTGGAAAGTGAGAGCGCATTGTCATTTGCAAAACAATTTCCCAAACACAATGAGATAAATATTTTAGGTTTACATTTAGGGGCTTAGGGACACCAAGTGAGAAGATCCAGAGGTTTTCTGTATCGTTTTTCTCTCCCTCAGCTTAGCTGAGGGATGATTTCCTTTTCTGAAATCCATTAAGCAACAGTGTCATTCAGTGAGGAGAGATTGGTCTCCTGGAAGTTCTAGCAGAAGGTCCCATCGTCTAGCAGAAGGTCCCATCGTCTAGCAGAAGGTCCCAGGTTTAAAACTAGGATTAAGGCCGGGCTCCACCTCCGTGGTGAGTAAATTTGTTTTCAGTTTCGAGGACTCCAGCAACCAACACAGAGCCAAACTTGCCCCCAGGGGAGCTGGTTTCTGAATTGACCCGGTTTGTTCAAAATAAAGATGCTCGTGTGGTGGATACACTCATCTTAGTGCTTCCGAAATTCTGTCATGTCTGTAGTCGTGCTGTCATGTCTGTAGTCGTGGCCGAGTGGTTAAGGCGATGGACTAGAAATCCATTGGGGTCTCCCCGCGCAGGTTCGAATCCTGCCGGCTACGTTTGAAATTTTACCCTAAAATGGGGTCAGGTTAATATAATACGGAAAATACAGGAGAACTTGTATCATCTTTCACCCCTCTGGTTAATGTAAAGCGGAACGCACAGGAGCACTTATATCATCGTTAGCCCCTCTCTAATTCTACCCTGGCGGTGTATGTGTTTGCTGTCAAAATGTCGCTGAGCTGCCCGAAGTAAATAAGCTAGTAACCACAGTAATCCTCCTTCACTGGCAACGTGCAGTGCTCCAGGGTCTCACCGGGTTTTCTCTCCTCCAAACCCTGCTCAAAGTAAACTCTTTCAAGAGCTCGGTGAAAGTGTTTCTCACAGAAACCATGGAGAATGTACAGTCTATGCCACAAATGGGAGCTATCTGTATTTTTAAAAAGTATTAAGTAAAATTGACTTTTAAAAAGCACTTACATGTATATACACATAGCCATTACCATATCAGGATACACACCAGTTCTATCAATCCATAAGCCTCCCTAGCATTGTTCCTTTATAGTCTCATCCTAATCCCACACATAGCAGCTGACAATCATAAATACTCTTTCCATTTGTATATTTTGGCCTTTTGGAAAATGTCGTAGAAATGGAATCATACAGTATGTAACTTTTTGAGATCAGCTTCTTTTGCTTGGCGTAATGCCTTAAGACTTACCCAAGTTGGCTGGGAGCGGTGGCTCACGCCTGTAATCCCAGCACTTTGGGAGGCCGAGGAGGACGGATCACGAGGTCAGGAGATCGAGACCATCCTGGCTAACACGATGAAACCCTGTCTCTACTAAAAATACAAAAAATTAGCCGGGCGTGGTGGCGGGCGCCTGTAGTCCCAGCTACTCGGAAGGCTGAGCCAGGAAAATGGCGCGAACCCGGGAGGTGGAGCTTGCAGTGAGCCTAGATCGCGCCGCTGCACTCCAGCCTGGGATACAGAGCAAGACTCCGTCTCAAAAAAAAGAAATAAATGAAGATTTTCCCAAGTTGTTACAAATATCAAAATTTCATTCCTTTTTGCTCTTGAATAGAATTCCATTGCACGGATGTACCACAGTTTATCCACTCATTGAAGGACATTTGTGTTGTGTGACATTTGTTTCCAGTTTGGGGCAATTGTGAAAAAAAAAAGTTGCATTTCATAATGGCTAATGATGTCAAACATCTTTTTGTGTGCTTATTTGCCATCCTTAAACTCTGTTTGGTAAAGTGTTTATGCCTTTACCCAATTTTTATAGGGTTGTTTTCTTATTGCTGAGTTTTAAGGATTCTTTATATATTCTAGATAAAATTTCTCTATCAGATACATGACTTACAAATATTTTCTGCAGTCTTTATTTTTTTCAATGTCTTAACAGTTTCTTTTGCAGAGCAAATGTGTTAAAAGTTGATTAAGTCCAATGTATTTTTTTTTTCTTTTTTGGAAAGTGCCATATCTAACAACCCATCACCCAACTCAAGGTCATGTGGATATTCTGTTATGTTTTCTTTTAACAGTTTTATAGTTTTATGTTTACATTTGCATATATGATCAATTTTTTAATTAATTTTTGTATAAATTGTTAGATTTATGTTAGGATATCTTTTCTTTCTTCCTTCCACTTTTCCTTCCACTTCTTTCTTCCACACCTTCCTTACTTTTTTTCCTTCCTTCCTTTCTCTCCTTTTCTCTCCTTTCTTTCTTTCCTTTGCATATGGATAGCCCATTGTCCCAATATTATTTGTCGAACAATTTTAATTTCTTCATTTATTTTATTTGCACCTTCGTCAAAAATCAATTCGCCATATTTGTGTAAATTTATTCCTGGAATCTCTGTTCTGATTAATTGATCTACATGTTTATATTTCTGCCAATACCTTACTATCTTGATTACTGAAGTTTGTATTAAATCTGAAAATCAGGTAATGTGATTATTCACTGCATTTTTTCCAAATTGATTTAGCTATTCTAATTCTTTCATCTATCCATATAAAGTTTAGAATCAGCTTTTCTCTATCTCCAAAAAATTCTACTGGAATTTTGATAGCAATTGCATTACATCTATACTCAATTTGGGGAGAACACATAGGATAATTCTGGTGTTCTTTTTCCATCCTTACACTCTTTTGTTTACTCTTTTATTATCAGAGTCTTCAAATAGTGATTTCATGCATTCTGCCCATAACTTATAGTTGTGTTTGATAGGAGAAAAAATGTAAAACACACTTCATCTCACCTGGAAATAGTAACTTGGGGTACTATCTTTTTACGATAATGAAACAAGATCTCCTAGAAATAAAGAATAAAGTAGCAGGGGAAAAGAAAAACATTTAATGAAGAATTTGGAAGTTACAGTTTAGAACTACTTCAAAAACAGTAGGAAAACATCAAAGATGGAAAATAGTAGTGGAAAGAAAATTGAACAACCCTTTCCAGAGATTCAATACCATCTGATTACTGGGAGTTCCAGCAAGACAAAGGAAAAGTGGAGGATAATTTTACCAAGAAATATAAGAAAAATTCTCAGAACTGAAGGACTTGAAGATCTAGACGGGAAGGATTGCCCTTTATGACTAACGCTTTTAGCATCAAGTATAGAAAATATTTCCTTGGGTCAAAGTCATAAAGATATTCCCCGATGTTGTATTCTACAAGCTTTGTTTGCTTACTTTTATATTCAGATCTACAGTCAATCTGGAAATGGCTTAGTGGATAATGTGAAAGAGGTAAATTTAATTTTTGTCCTTGTAGATAATTATCTGATCACTTTTTTTTCTTCTAGATATTCACCATTTATTCAAAGACTAGATTCTATGTCGTGGTATTGTCTATCTTTGGGCAATGTCATGTTTTTAAAAATTATGTTATCTTTCTATCTTTCTGTTTGGTAAAGTAAGTCTGCTAACTTTGCTTTCCTTTTTCAAGATGAGTTAGGCTACTTTAGTCCTTTTCACTTCCATATTACTTTTTGATGAGTATATCAATGTCTTTCCAAAAACCTGATATTATTGTTACTAAAAATGCAGGGGAAATGGGGACTTATTGGTTAACGCGTATAGGGAAGATGTAAAAATTTCTGGAGATAGATGGTGGGGATGGTTGCACAATAATGCAACTTACTTAATGCCACTTAACTGTACACTTACAAACGGTTAAAGTTATAACTTTTATGTTTTGTGTATTTTATCAAAATAAAAATCAAAAAAGATAAAAAGATGGCCACTTTATTGACTTTGCTGATCATCTCTATTTCGTATTAATGTCTGCTGTTTGCATTAATAGTGCATTAATATCTGCTCTTTGCCTCATTATTTCTTTCTCTAAAATTCTCTTGGGAGTAAATTATTGATTGGTCACTAATTTCATGTAATACATGCTTAGATCACTAATCTTATTTTATTTATATACTATAGTATTTAAGGATTTCTTAGTGCATTTCTAGCTGCATACTACATATTTTGATATGTACTATTTTTATTATCATTTATTTCAAAATAGGTCCTAATTTTGATGGATTTTTTCTTTAAACCATGAATTATTTAGAAGTGTTTTTATCATTTTGCAAATAAATACAATTTTTAATTTTTATGTTTTGATTTCTGACACAGTTTTATTGCTGTGAAATAGTAACATGTATCTAACCCTGTTATGTTTTTGGAGCATTGCTTTATGGTCTGGTAAAATGTCAAATTTGAGATAATTCGATGGATGTTTGAAAAAAGTTTGAATCCTGAAGTCGATAGGTGCACTGTTCTCTATATATGTATGTTATATGAACTGCATTATTTTGCTTTACAGTTACTTTTCCATTTATGTTTTTATTAGTTTTTCAGAGAGGCATATTACACTAAAATATTACACTATAATTGTGGTTTTATCTGCTCCTCTTTTTACTTCCATGAACTCCTGGATTTTTTTTTTCTCTCTCTCTTTTTTTTTTTTTTTTTGAGATTGAGTCTCGCTCTGTTGCCCAGGCTGGAGTGCAGCGGCGCGATTTTGCCCAGGTTGGAGTGCAGTGACACTATCTCGGCTCACTGCAACCTCCGCCTCCTGGATTCAAGGGATTCTCCTGTCTCAGCCTCCTGAGTAGCTGGGATTACGGCTAATTTTTGTGTTTTTAGTAGAGACGGGGTTTCACCATTTTGGTCAGGCTGGTCTCGAATTCCTGACCTCGTGATCCGCCCGCCTCGGCCTCCCAAAGTGTTGGGATTACAGGCGTGAGCCACCGTGCCCGGCCTCTCCATCTCTTTATGTCCTAGAAACCAGAAATTCTGGATAGAGAATGACTTAAGTAACAGCTATAATTTGGAAATCCCAGACACTACCTCCAAATGAACAACTGCAATAAGAAAAGCCTAGGAGAAAAAAATCTGAGTTCAATTTATACAGGCTTTAGAATATCCACTGGGACTTTAAATAAATACTGTTACTTAGACATACTTTTACATGTTTCCTTCCTCAAAAGAAATGATGAAAATATAATTCAAATACAATTTATCTTATGAGAAACTCTGGATGATGCTGAGTAGAAGTTGCTGCAGTAAAGGTTCCAATCAACCCCTGCTTTAAAATGAGCCTCGTTCTTTTTTTTTTTTTTTTTTTTTTTTTTGAGACTGAGTCTCCCTCTGTCGCCCAGGCTGGAGTGCAGTGGCGGGATCTCAGCTCACCGCAAGCTCCGCCTCCTGGATTCACGCCATTCCCCTGCCTCAGCCTTCCGAGTAGCTGGGACTACAGGCTCCCACCAACACGCCCGGCTAAGAGCCTCGTTCTTAACCTAGCTGACTCCACCTGACCTAGAAATGGCTGTCTATAGTCTCCCAAAATTGTATCATCATAACCTCTCCGAGACCAGGGAGACACAGGGAACTGGTTTGACCAGAATTATAGCTTCATGCGTGGGTGCAGATTTGCCTCCAATTTACAATATTGAGGTTAGTGAATTACGCAGCCTCAATTTAAAGAGTTTTTTTTTTAGCAGCTTTATGCTTAATTTCACTTGAGTAATTTTTTTTCTTAATTGTTACAACTAGTTTACATGATAGAGAGAAGGCCAAATTTAAATAATTCTCAGTCGATCGCACGGAACCTTCAATTATTTTGTGAATTCCCTGGAATCAAGATATTAAAGGTTGTTTTCCTAGAGGCAATAAACCTGATAACTCACCTATGTGGAGAAAAACATCCCGTGTCTGAAATTGAGTAGAGTTGCAGATAAGACATGAGTTCTCCAAGACTTAATTTCCCCGTTTTTATGAGGGACTAGAAGCGTCCACTTAATCTAGCTTTTAAGCATTAAATTGCAGAAAGAATAGAAGAAGTTCGGTCCAGTTCAAGTACGTATAAAAGTCGCTCAATTTTTCTTAATGAAGAAAGCAAGGCGCAGGACCACCAAGTTTCTGAGTTAATTGAGGGTTAGGGGAAAGGGAGACTTTATGGATCAATGTAATCGGCAAAAATAAATAAATAGATCCCCCAGGGTTTTCTTTGAAAGTGTGTTCTGAGTGGGCATAAACTAAGGATTTTTGCTTTGGTAAATTAAATGCGTTTAGTAGAATGCCTATAACCCAGCATGAGCAATTGTTGGGTGAAGCGTTTCAGGAGGGGTTCCATGGTGTAATGGTTAGCACTCTGGACTCTGAATCCAGCGATCCGAGTTCAAGTCTCGGTGGAACCTGCTCGAGGATATATGTATGTATTCTTTACCTGGACCTTTTGTTTTCCCCAGGGAAAACGCTCTCTACATAAATTACCAAAATCAATTTTCGGCCTGATATCTTCCATGAATTCCTACAACTCCCGATAGCACACTTGATCTTAGTCAAACGGCCTAGAAGCTATGCAAGTCCCAATATATCTGCCTCTGGGTGAGGAGGCGGAAAAGAATCCACTTTCCGGGATTACAGCTCACTAGAGCCTCGACCTCCCCAGGCTCAGGTGATCTCAGGTAGCTAGGACGACAGGTGCGCCCCACCACAGCAGCGAAATTTTTGTTTGTTTGTTTGTTTTTTGGAGGGAGACAGGTTTTTCGCTGTTATGTCCGGGATGGTCTCGAACTCCTGGGCTCAGGCTATCCTTCCGCTTCTATCTCCCAAAGTACTGGGATTACAGGAGTGAGCCATCGGGCTCGTCCTGAAGGGATTGTTTCTTTCAATAATTTGTGAAGTCCACGGAAACATTTTTGTCCCCTGAACATGATGGAGGAAGTAGGAAGTGCTGATAAACAGAATCTGCTCTTTGGGTCTTTATGCAGGAGAGCAGAGATTTTAATTACTACGAATGCAAAATCTGGGCAACTTTGTAATTCTTTCCTTTGTAGAGTTGTTTTTCTTTTCTTTCTTTTTTTTTTTTTTTTGTCGTTGTTGTTTTTACCTCACTTACTTCTAATATATGCAGCATAAGTACAATTTCTCTCCATCTCTGGGGCGAAGATAGTCTTTTACCTTTCTGTCAAACCAGTCTTGTACTGTGCATCCAAATGCTGTTGGCTGAAAAAGTATTTTTTGCTATCAGGCTTTAGTGTTCAGTAGCTTAAATGGTCTAATGTGTTGGCAAGCTCTTTATAAACTGTTAAGAAACACCCTACTCATAAACAGACAAACTCCCGTAGACTGATGAGCGGTACGCCCTGCATCAAAGTATCGTATGCAAATCTGTGATTGTTGGCAGTGTCATCTCTGAGAAACAGATAAATAAAGTTTATTTACTATAGATAGATAGATAGATAGATAGATAGATAGATGATAGATAGATAGATAGATAGATAGATAGATAGATAGATAGATAGATAGATAACTCAAGCGTCAAACACCCCATGGGCAGCAATATCCCACCCCAGGCTAAACCCAGCGGCTTAAATCATACCACTTTGTGGACTCATTACCAGTAGAGACAGGATGAAGTCAGAACAGTGAACCAACTCTGAATGATAGGAGGTAGGCGGTGTTAATTCCCAGTACAGGTAGAAGACTGAGACGCCTGTTGGGTGCCGGGGTCTTGGAGCCAAAATCAAGAGATGAATTCAAGTTACAACTTACTGCCCTCTCGCTGTGAGACCTTGGCCATATGTACATGCCTGTGGACCTTCCAGTCTGTATAATGACTATGTTGTGAGGATTTACAAATTATAAGCCATGTAAAGACCTTGATGGTGATGTGTAGTAAGTACTTGAAAAATAGGACCTGCTATTTATCCGTTTTGGGTACTAATAAATCTAACCCTGAATCTGCTAACAACTTGATAATTTGGGGGGTGCCCCCAGTAGAATTTACAAAACTTGAATTCACGACCCCATCTGGAAGTCCTCAGTTAAAATATCATTTCATTGTGCAGCATTGGGTAGTTTCTTCATCTGTAAAATGCAGATAAAAATATGCTGTTGGCGCTTAACTCATATCTTGGAACGTACTAAGTATTTAATGAAAATTACCTGTTAGTGGTAAAGCTTTTTGTGAATCCTGACTTCTTTTGAGTTGACAGTAGTTATGAGGATACCAAGGCGCTATTTAGTGCAGGAGAGGCTGAAGTCTTGCTGGCTGTGGTCAGAGGGATATATACCAGTTTTGAAGTAACGGCAACATAAGGTAGTCTCCATTCACTGAGTAAAGAGGATATTATCAGAACATGCAGTGGGAGGATTGTGTAGGAGAGCAGCAAATGGAGTACAACAATTTGGGTAAGTTTTGAGGAAAGGCGGGAACTGTACCCGGTAAAACCGTAGTCGGCAGGATTCGAACCTGCGCGGGGACACCCCAATGGATTTCAAGTCCATCGCCTTAACCACTCGGCCACGACTACCTACCTGCAACACCACTGACGGCTGGGGTGAACTTATAACGGGTGAGTGGAGCGCTCGGAAGTAGTTGGTCTTCAGTCTCGTCAGGGCCTCTGCTCACGAACGAAAGAGCTCATTCAGAGCACATCAATAACCGGAACATAGTGCATAGTGTTGCAATTCAACACAGGACTCCTAGACAAGCGACTCAAAGTTTCTGGGCGCTGGAGCTTGCCCGCTAGCTGCTGAAATCCGCGGACACCACGTTCACACCTAATTCTCACGAACCCGCAGAAAGGGAGTATTGAATTGAGAGTCCAAGCAACCTCAAGCCTCTGAATACCAATGGGAGAAGCAACGGGAATTAAATGAAGGCACAAGAGTGGGGGGTCATCTGCGTTTACGTACAGTTAAAATCTAAATCAGGATCTTCTTCGATGACATTCAATTGACTTACTCTTCCGAAAGAACGGCTAAAACCGGACTGGAGCGGGCGTGCGAGCTAAGGAGGGAGCTTGTTTCTGTCCTAACTGGAAAAGATGACTCTGAAGAGGTCTCTGACTCTTCAGGTAAATATAATTCCCGTCAGTTCTGGTGAAGGACGCGAGACCATTCCCAAGAGCCAAAGCCTTCAGCCACGCGAGCCCGGGGAAAAGGAAGAACTCAGAACACAGGTTTCCAAATATCTTAGGGAGAGTCCAGCACAGAAAAACGTAAAAAGATGGAAACAAGTAAATGTCAGGATAAATCTAGCTAAATTAATGAGGTTGATTCTTGCTTCAGATACTACAGTATTGTCAGAGTGGAAAAATAAGGGTTAGACTTGAATCAGATTCCTTTTTAGACAAATGTTAGGGGGAAAGTCTCGGAATTCTGGGAATGGAAGTGAGTCGGCCCCGCAGATACAAAGGGAAAGTGACCTCCACGACCGAGGCCGGCAATGTCTCTGACAGTGAAAGCGCGCCCACATTTGTTTTTCCCTCTAAAATAGTAAGAAATGTGTTCCCTTCGTTGGACTCTTGCAAATATTATTTGGTCTTATTACTGGGGCATTTGCTATATCTTCAATTTAGGTTAGAAACGGTTTGTAACCTTTGACACAGTAAATTTATTTTCAAGTTCTTTGTCCCTGGGCAGTCTCCGCAAAGTGTTGTCCTCGCACAGCAGCTTGTGCACCACCTGGGAACTTAGGAGAAATGCAAATTCTTGAGCTTGAACTCAGATCTCAGAATCAGAAACTGGAGTGGTGTGGTTCGTGTGGGGGGCGGGCGGGGCGCGGGGGAGGAGGAGGGTGTCTAGCAGTCTGTTTTAACAAGCCATCCTTCCGGTCGCGGAGGCTCACGCCTGTAATCCCAGCACTTTGGAAGGCTAAGGCGGGTCAGGAGATCGAGACCATCCTGGCTAACATGATGGAACCCCGTCTCTAATAAAAATACAAAAAAATTAGCCAGGCGTGGCGGCACGCGCCTGTAGTCCCAGCTACTAGGGAGGCTGAGGTAGGAGAATCTCTTGAACCTGGGAGGCGGAGGTTGCAGTGAGCCAAGATCGCGCCACTGCACTCTGGCCTGGGAGACAGAGCGAGACTCCATCTCAAAAAACAAACAAACAAACAAACAAAAAACAAGTCATCCTGCTGGTTCTGATGCCCACTGAAGTTTCAGAACCGCTCTCCTAGAGAAATAATCTTTTTATTTGTTTGTTTGTTTTATATTTTATAAATAGAAATGCGGCGCCTCACTATGTTGACTAGCCTGGTCTTAAACTCCTTGTTCAAACCCCTGGTCTCAAGCCATTCTTCCATCTCCGCCTCCCAAAGTTCTGGGATTACAGGTGTGAGCCACTGCACCCAGCCAGGAAATAAGCTTAACCAAAGGAAGACATATACTACGCAGGAATCTTTATTTTTATTTCTAATTGTGATAGTGAAAAATAGATATTAAAATGAGAGTTGTTTATTATTATTATTGCTCCGTCTGCCTAATAGATCATTACCAAGCCACTAGAAACGACATGCTGGAAGACTGTAATCGTTCTGGGAAAATGCTTGTGACATAATGTTCACTGACAAAAGTAGGAGGCAATAAGCGTGACTTAATCTACGCAAAATTTTTGCAGGTAAAATCCTGCGGTGAACTCATAATGGATGCGTGGAGCGCTGAGAAGCAGTTGGTCTTCACAGTCTCGTGCAGGTCTCTCCTCATGAGTGAAAGAGCTCCTTCAGAACACAAGAACCAGAATATTGCACTTAGTGTTGCAATTCAATACAGGACTCCTAGACAAGCGACTCAAAGTTCCTGGGCGCTGGAGCTTGCCCACTAGCCACTGATATCCGCGGACACCACGTTCACACCTAATTCTCACGAACCCGCAGAAAAGGAGTATTGAATTGAGAGTCCAAGCAACCTCAAGTCTGTAAATGCCAACGGGAGAAGCAACGGGAAATAAGGGAAGGCATGAGAGTGGGGAGTCATCTGCGTTTAAGCACAGTTAAAATCTAAATCAGGAGCCTCTTCGATGGCGTTCAACTGACTTGCTCTTCCAAAGGAACAGCTAAAACTGGACTGGCGAGGGCTTGCGAGGTGAGGAGGGGGCTCGTTTCTATACTAACTGGAAAAGATGACTCTGGAGAGGTCTCCGACTCTTCAGCCAAACATGATTCCCGTAAGTTCTGGTGAAGGACGCGAGACCATTCCAGAGAGCCAAAGCCTCCAGCCACTCTAGCCCAGGGAAAGGGAGGAATTCAGAACACAGGTTTCCAAAAATCTTAAGGAGAGTCCAGCACAGAAAAATGCAAAAAGACGAAAACACATAAATGTCAGGATAAATCTAGGTAAATTAATAAGGTTGATTCTTGCTTCAGATACTACAAAATGGTTAACACCAGGATCAGCTAATTTTCCCCCAGTTGCATATTTCGTATTTGTGGAGTACTCCTCCTTAAAAGGTAACATCCTGGTACATAGAGAAATAACAGTTTGGCTTACTGACAAATATTGGATGATGACAATTGCCTCGCCCTTTTAAGGCTTACTGTTGGCATACACTGCTTACCGGTTTAGTTTCATAAATGGATACCTGAGAAACATGTTTAAAATCTTGTTGATTTTGCTTCTGTAGAGCACTTAGAAATAATGCTGAAGGCACAAATAGAGTCCGTGAGCAAAGAGCAGTGAACATCATCTAAGAGGTGTAGGTTACTGATCTAAATCTAATTCTCAGGTGCTGTGTAGGTTTGCATTCTCATCTTAGCCCCTCATTTCCTTATTTATGATGTAAAGACTAAATGAGGCCAAATATATAAATGAGGGTATTTTGCAAAATGTGAGGTCTTATATACATGTTAGTGACTAACATTATTTTGCTAAAAGTATATCCTGGAGTACATTTCACATAAGCATTATAGAAGTGCACCTCATTCCTTTTATCAGTTGCAGAATCTTCCATTCTATGGATCTTCCAAAATTTATTTTAAAAGTCAAACATCAATGGCCATTTGAAGTTGCTCAAATTGTCGCTATAACTCAAAAATTTGCAGCGAATGTTAGAGCGTGTCCCAGTTGTTGCGGGTGTCTCCTGCATCCCCATCCCCTAAAGGAGCGGGAAGCTTGATCTCTGGGAATGCATCCTGCTTAGTCTCCTTCTGTCAGAACGTCAGAATAAGGGGTCCTCCCAGGTCTGAGGATAAAGTGTTACTTGTCAGTTTGAAACAACAGCATGATAATCATCTAACTAATGCCAAAGAATAAGAAACATTGACAGCAAATACAATTTCTGGCAGAAAATTTGACCTTTCCAAGAGAGCTAAAGTTCAGTACAGTGACTTACGCTAATGCGAAAAGCATTCTTTGTGTAGTCGTGGCCGAGTGGTTAAGGCGATGGACTAGAAATCCATTGGGGTTTCTCCGCGCAGGTTCGAATCCTGCCGACTACGATAACGTTTCCCTTTGCAAAAGGGATGTAACACCTTATCAGATGGGATATCCTGACTTTGTCTTCCCCGAAGAAGCCTGGTTGTTCCAACCTGATCAGACTTCTTCTCTTTATATGCCCACTAAAAATACTCCGCCACCTTCCTGAAACAATGAGGAAAATGTGTACTTATTTGGAAAAAAAAAAAAAAAGGTAATTCCACCAGAGTCTTACTGGTGTTTTACCCCCAAGAAAAGCCAAGGTGATGCTATCATGTTTCCTGCAATCGATGCCCTGTTTTGAAGGTAGCTTTCCTTAAAAATTGTTGCTAGGAGTGTTTGTGTCTCACAGAATTGTTCCCTTGTTAGGGATCTACTTCAGTAAAGTAAACATCCTCATTCATACAGAAAAGGAAATTCCAGGAAATCCAGGATCGAATACAAGTGAAAGCAAAGACTCAGGTATGGTCGCCAAGATGGGAATAACTTTGGCATTATTAAGCAAACAACTAAGCAATTAAATACATTAAGTAAGGCAATTTTCCTTGAAATCATATAAAAACGAACTGACAACGTCAAGCCAGACTGGCTTGTCCAGGTGTCCAGGACGATGATGAGGCAAGAGGGACTGAAAAGAAAGTGAGGGTGTTACTATATTCAGAGCACGGAAAGATAATCAGCTCAGGTGCAGAATCACATTGTGTGATTAACAACTATGGTTAAATAATGCATTGGCCAAAGGAATGCTAGCCACAGTTGAGTACTTTTTAAGGAATTCCTAGGGGAATTCTATCACTGCCTTGGAAGCTTGGTGGAGCTCATCCTCACTTCTTGCCTTGCTGCATCTTCTTTTTTATATGTTAGACCTCCCATTCTCCATTTTCTATATCAGAGATCAGTTATTTGTGCCTTCTTGGATAAACTCAATCAGTTTAGCCAAGCATTTTGCAACTTTATTAGTTATTTTTTTCCAAACTAAATTTTGGCTTTTTTTTTTTTTTTTTTGCGCTTCATCTTGTGTTTCAATTTTATTGCATTAAATCAGCCATTTTCTTCTTCATTTCCTTCCGTAAGATTTCTTTGGATAAAATTTGCTAATTTCTAATTTCTTTCAATGGATCTCAGATTATTGATGTTCAGATTTTATTTTATTATTAATTATGTATTTAAGAGTTTAAGCATCCAAGTGCATTTTGGACTGCATGAAACATATTTCATAAGTATTATTTTCAATGTCATTCTTTTGAATATAATTTTTATTACCATTTAGATATCTTCTTGGAACCATACGCACATTTTCTTTCTTTCTTTCTTTCTTTTTTTTTTTTTCGAAACGGAGTTTCGCTCTTTTGCTCTTCTTGCCCAGGCTGGAGTGCAATGGCACAATCTCGGCTCACCGCAACCTCTGCCTCCGAGTTCAAGCGATTCTCCTGCCTCAGACTTCCAAGTAGCTGGGATTACAGGCGTGCGCCAGCACACTCTGCTAATTTTGTATTTTTGGTAGAGACGGGGTTTCTCCATGTTGGTCAGGCTGGTCTTGAACTCCTGACCTCAGGTGATCCGTCTGCCTCGGCCTCCCAAAGTCCTGGGATTACAGGCGTGAGCCACTGCGCCCGGCCATACGCAAACTTTTTAACTTCTAAACATAACACAATTTTTGATTTCTAATTGATGTCTAGCAAAATGTACGGTGGCTAGACCCTAGTATTTATCTCTCGGACTGTTCGAATTTTGGAAACTTATTTTAAAATCGGCAAGGCTAAAGTTTTTTTTGTTTTGTTTTGTTTTGTTTTTAGTTCCATGCATACTTCAAAAAGAAACTTGTCTTCGGAAGTTGAGATGCCACCGGGCGCGGTGGCTCATCCCTATAATTCCAACACTTTGGGAGGCTGGAGTGGGCGGATCACTGGAGCCCAGGAGTTCCAGACCAGCTTGGGCAACATAGTGAAAACTCGTCTCTACAAAAAAATTAGCCGGGTATGGTGGCAGGCGCCTGTGTTCCCAGCTACTCCGGAGGCTGAGGTGGGAGGATCACTGAGCCCGGGGAGGTCGAGGCTGCAGTGAGCAGTGATCCCACCACTACACTCCAGCCCGGGCAACAGAGTTAAAAAAAAAAAAAAATTGAAGTGTGTAGTGTTCTTCATATGTAAGTTAGGTAAAATTCAGGAATAGTTTTGTTTAAAACTTTTACATCTTTACTGTTTTCCTTCCCTCTTCTGCTTTTTAATTAGTTTCTGAGGGATATATATTGTGTTAAAATTTCTAAGTATGATTGCGGCTTTATCTGATTCTTTCTTTCTTTCTTTCTTTTTTTTTAGACATTCCGGCTCTGTCGCCCAGGCTGGAGGGCAGAGACGCGATCTCGGCTCGCTGCAAGCTCCGCCTCCCGGGTTCTGGCCATTCTCCTGCCTCAACCTCCCGAGTAGCTAGGACTGCAGGCGCCCGCCAGCACGCCTGGCTAATTTTTTGTATTTTTAGTAGAGAGGGGGTTTCACCGTGTTAGCCCACCGTGTTAGGATGGTCTCGATCTCCTGACCTCGTGATCCGCCCGCCTCGGCCTTCCAAAGTGTTGGGATTACAGGCGTGAGCCACCGAACCCGGCCTTTTTTTTTTTTTTTTAATTTTTACCTTATATATTTTAGGAGTTCCTAAATTTTAACCTCGTACAGTTTAGGAGCTTATTTTTTCCCTGTATCTTTTTGTTTTCCAAAGCAACAAGAAATTCTAAATAAAATGCTGCTTATGAAATATTTATAAATTGGCAATGGCAAGTATCACCTTCAAGTGGCACAACAAACAAGATAACACTCAGTGAAAAAATCTGGGCTTAAATTACACAGAATTCAGAATACTCATAAAGTGTTAAGAAAAAGAGCATTACTTTGCTTTTGTCTCCCTCTTGCTTCTATTCTCAACAAGAAAGGACAAATATCCTAAACTGAGGGCTTCCTCTGAGTGGAGGTCTCACAGTAAGGGTTGAAAAGGAATTTAAGTAGAGGTTTTAATCATCCCTTAACCAGCCAGGTTTAATTTTATTCCCTTCTGCTGGACCTATATATGTGTCATTCTAATGTCCCAAAGGGTAATGCGAGGAACCAGCACCCATAAGATCTCTCAGAAAACAGAGAGAAACTCAAAGAACTGGTTTGACTAGGATCTCAGCTTTGGGTGTGTAATTTTGACCTCCTAATTTACAAGGCTGAGATTAATGAATCATATGGCCACAATTCAAAGGTTATTTTTTTAATTCAATTTTTTTTTTTTTTTTTGAGATGGAGTCTTGCTCTGTCGCCCAGGCTGGAGTGCAGTGGCACAATCTCTGCTCACTGCAACCTCCAGCCACCAGCCTCCTGGGTTCAAGTGATTCTCCTGCGTCAGCCTCCCAAGTAGCTGAGATTACAGATGTGTGCCACCACGCCTGGCTAATTTTTGTGTTTTTAGTAGAGAAGGAGTTTCGCCATGTTGGCCAGGCTGGTCTTGAACTCCTGACCTCATGTGATCCACCTGCCTCTGCCTAACCAAAGTGCTGGGATTATAGGGGTGAACCACTGCACCCAGCCTCAAAGGTAATATTTTTAAAGCGGCTTCATGCTTAAGATCATGTTTGGTGATTTTGAACCTTTTAGTTAAATTCAATTATTTGACATGGAAGGAAATTCAAAAGGCAGGTGATTCCCTGCTCAGCATCCATGGTCTTCCACAGTTTTTGTGAACTCCTTGATAATGATTTCTCCAATTGTTTTGTATCAGGGGGCATGTAAAGTGAGAGAGTTCATACCTTTTTTTCTATTTGGCTTGGACTTTTTATTTTTCTTTTTAAAGAGACGGGAGTCTCTCTATTTTGCCCAGGCTGGCCTCCAACTCCTGAGCTCAAGTGATCTTCTTGCCTCAGCCTCCCAAGAAGCTGGAACTATAGAGACATGTAGTACCTTATCTGGCTGTGCCTTGGAATTTTTAAGAATTTAAAAATCTCTTTCCCAATAACTTCATGACCATGAAGTGGAAGAGAGAATTGCCAACTGCTTTTTGTTGTTTTGGGAAATGCATAAAATACATATATGAGAGATGTCTCTAATTGTTACAAAATTCTCTGAGACAGGCCAAGCATCTGTTTCCCCAGTGGCAAAGCTATACTCACTACTATACCAAGGTGAAAAGGGTTATTGGAAATTGCTGTGCTCAGTGCCATGGTCCAAGTGTATTTCTGATATTCACAGACCAATGCAGGCACATGCATACCTAAAGCACATGACTTTCCAGGCTTTATCTGAGCCATGCTGCTAATCTCATTGCTAAACTTAATCTTTCCCTTTTCTTTCATGTTGTTGCCCTCCAGAATTAATCATTCTCCTTTAATGATCAAGGCCCACAAGCATAAATCTTGTACCCGAGAAATGGTAGACTCACACTTTTCCCCAATCAAACTTTCTAATGCTCATCCACCTGGAAATTGCAGTTTTCATTTTTATTTGTGTATTCCACCCTCTTTGTGCCATTATGCTGCTGGCCACAAGCAGCTTCCTTAAACTCTCCCTGTGTGGGCTTGTTTATATTTGTAGAATATTCCTCCTAATAGACACCAATCACCATAAGGTCAGCAACTGTGCTTGTGTTTTGTTTACCTTTGTGTCTATAGCACTAAGCACAACACCTGGCCCACCACAAAAATTTAATATTTTCTAGTGTGTGTGTGTGTGTGTGTGTGTGTGTGACAGAGTTTTGCCTTGTCACCCAGACTGGAGTGCAACGGCACGATCTGGGCTCACTGCAACCTCCGTCTCCTGGGTTCAAGCAATTCTCCTGCCTCAGCTTCCCAAGTAGCTGGGATTACAGGTGCCCACCACTACGCCTGGCTAATTTTTTATATTTTTAGTAGAGACGAGAGTTTCACCATGTCGGCCAGGCTGCTCTTGAACTTCTGACCTCAGGTGATCCACCCGTCTCGGCCTCCCAAAGTGCTGGGATTACATGCATGAGCCACTGCGTCCCGCCTGTTTTCTACTATTTATAGAAAGAATGACCTTCTCAGAGCTCCTAATTGAATGTTTAGTTCACATTAAGAACCTAGTTTAGTATATTGCCTTACTTGAATCTGCTGATTGTTTTAGTCCAAATTCTTACTCATCTCATTCTTTGTCCTCCTTCTAAGTTATATTCTCTGTTAGAACAGCTCTAAGCCAGTCAAGTGGCTGCCCACAGGGCCACTAGCTATTACTAGGTCTGAGGAGGCGGTTCAATTACTGAAGGAGAGAAAATTGTATTCCTCATGGTGCAAGCTCTAGTTTTTAAATTTCTATTGGAGAAATTCTTTTCCTTCTCTACATTCTTGGTCTGTATTTATGTAGAATAATGTTTCCTTGATTTGCTAGATCAAACCTATTTATATATTGATTGCAGAGAGTCCAGAGCCTATCCTGTGTAGAAGGTGATGGTTGTAAGTATGTCAGAATTAAATTTAAAATTCACTGTAACCTAAAACTAATGTTAAAATTGATCTTTATATGTTTTTCTCTTTGAGACTGTGGATAAGAATGATTAAACTCCTTTGTTTAATATCAGCTTTTTAAAAAATCCCACTTACCAGAACGTCTTCTTTCTACTGTCTCCCTCCAAGTGGGCAAGTGGGCCAAGGTGCTCTGAAGGGATGTATGGACTCTCCCTGGGGTGTGGGGGTGAAGGTCAAGAAGCGGGGCAGGGGAGGGAAGACAGTGACATTTTCTTCTGTTAAACCAGTGACCACTATCCATCGAATCACAGAATACAAATTTCTTTTTGCAGCATAGGTTTTTTTCCAAACAGTCACAGACAGTTGAACAGTTGGAAATGCCTCCTTTAACAGTTGAAAATTTACAATGCAATAAAATCGTCTTTGCATCATGGCTATGGCATACACTGGAGTCCAGCTGGGTAGGGTCAAATTCTGAGACCTGTGATTCTTTACTCTAGTAAAAGCCATTTGCTTCTCCCCACTGCTTAGGGTAACAATCTGGGATGGCTACTCTCTCCTGCCTTTCCTTTGCCATTGATGGTACAATAATGATCAGTTCTTGGTATATCTTCTATTCTTCTTGGTACCAAGGAAATTTTTTTTTGCAGCAGAGCTTGGAAGGACCCTGTAGGAGCTGCCTAGCAGTTCGGATCAAAGAACACTGTTCCCAAGTAAGTTTCAAACTATTTTAGAAAAGAACTCTCCATAAAACCTGAAATATGAGAATAGTATTTTAAACTCTTGTGTTTTCCATGGCTCTTTCTCTAATGCATTCCCTTTAAGGGTGATGTCCTTTTATCTTGACATCATCACACTCAAAAGCAGGAACACTGTAATCCCAGCGCTTTGGGAGGCCAAGGCGGGAGGATCACTAGGTCAAGAGATTGAGACCATCCTGGCCAACATGGTGAATCCCTGTCTCTACTAAAAATACAAAAATTAGCTGGGCGTGGTGGTGCGCGCCTGTAGTCCCAGCTACTAGGGAGCCTGAGGCAGGAGAATCGCTTACCTGGGAGGCCGAGGTTGCAGTGAGCTGAGATTGCGCCACTGCCCTCCAGCCTGGCAACAGAGCAACACTCCATCTCAAAAAAAAGAAAAAAAAAAAAAAGAACAGAAAAGAAAAAAAGGCAGGAACAACCAGGCAGTTGAGGAAATGACATGTGAAGCCATGGTCTGATTCATGAGCCCCTCTAGTGAAAATCAAGCAAGCAGTGAGGGAGTCCACAGTTGAGGTGGAAGACAAATAAAACCGGAGAGTGTCTTCCATTATTCTGTGAGCTTTGAAGATGGAGCAATGAAAAGGCAGCTTATAGAACTAGATCCCTAAAGTGGTACTGTTTGTTCTCAAAATATAAAAAATATGAAAGAAAAAAATAAAAATAAGTTTGACAATACCCTTAGCAGCATGGGTCAGGCAAGGCCTTGAAAGTTATTTGCTTTAGGTAAACATGCACCTGTTTTATTTATTTATGTATTAATTTTACATGTTCATGATTTATTGACAATTTTTTAGTAGCCAAGAATTCACAGAAGGGAACAGTTGTTTCACTTTATTTTTTATTTTTTAATCTTGTTTTTAATTGACGCATAATAATTATACATATTTACAGAGTACAGTGTGATGATTTGTTACATTTATACATTGTATAATGATCAAATCATGGTATTTAGCATATACATCTCAAACACTTATCATTTGTTTGTGGTGAGAACATTCTTGTCTGTTTATTTTGTAATATACACTATGTGGCTGGGCAAGGTGCCTCATGCCTGTAATCACAGCATTTTGGGAGGCCAAGGTGAGAGGATCACTTGAGGCCAGAAGTTTGAGACCAGCCTGGGCAACACAGGGAGACCTCATCTCTATTTCAATTAAGAAATTTTTTAAAAGAGATATACACTACAGTATTATTTACTATGGGCACCATACTGGGTTTCCTTATTTTTCTGCACTGACTGTAACACTGGTTTTCATGACACTGTCCATCAGTGTGTCTCGTTTTCCATGTTACGTTCTTGTCTATAAGACATCTTTTCTCTTCCTTAGTAGTAGGAAGAGAAACAAAACAAAACAAAACAAAACCCTTCTAGAACTCGATGGCATTATTCAGAAACTAGATCACATGCTGTTCTTCTACAAGGCAAAATTCTGTGAGATCAATCCTTGCTCAAGATCTCTGCTCCAGCCCCAAAACCTGAACTTGAGTCTGCATGGGCTTGTCCAGAAAAAAGCATCCAGAAGGAGAGAAGCTCCTATTTATGCTACCAACACTCCTCTCTAAGATATGTTTCTGTTGTTGTTATCATTGTTAAGACGGAGTCTTGCTTTGTCCCCCAGGCTGGAGTGCAGCAGCGCGATCTCGGCTCACTGCAACCTCCATCTCTGGGGTTCAAGCGATTCTCCTGCCTCACCCTCCCACGTAGCTGAGATTACAGGCACACGCCACTACGCCCGGCTAATTTTTGTGTTTTTAGTAGAGACGAGGTTTCTCCGTGTTGGTCAGGCTGGTCTTGAACTCCTGACTGCAGGTGATCCGCCTGCCTCGGTGTCCCAAAGTGCTGAGATTACAGGCGTCAGCCACTGCGCCCACCCATTTAAGATATCTTTTTGAACAAATTTATATTTTCAATTTCTGATCATATATGTCAGATGGAATACTTTACTATTAGGAATTATTTCCTCAAAAGGGCTTTAGCATTTCATTAGCTTTCACATTCTAGAATTCTATTAGATTGTTTTTCCGAATCAAAGGAACCTGCATGCTGGATGTGGGAGAGGGTAGGAGAACTGATCAGGCTCCTCCTCTGGAAACCTGAGTCTCCGTACACTGAGACAAGTCTTGTTCTTCCTGCCTGCACTGCTCAGTAGAGGATTTGCGGCAGTTTACTGTCACTGCCCCACTAATTTTGAAATGCAGTGCTCTAAAGAGACACATAAAAGAAGAAAGGATCTGGTATTTTATCAATGAACAGGGCCGGCACTCTGTTTATGAAAAAATATTAGAATCATTCTTGGATGAGGTAAAATAAATCACAACTCTTTGAAGATTTGCAGAAGAGAGGTGAGGACAAGCTCCACTTAAGCTGCCAAGGCAGTGATGCATGAATTCCCCTAGGAATTCCTAGGAAGGTACTCAGCTGTGGTCAACATTCTTTTGGTCAATGCGTTAACCCATAATTGTTCATCACAATGAGATTCTGCATCTGAGCTGGGGCTCTTTCCGTGCTCAGGATATAATCGCAACCTCACCTCGGTTTTAGTCACTCTTGCTTCACCACTGTCCTGGACCCCAGGACCCGCCACTCCACTTGACATGGTTGATTTTTTTTTTAATTGGGTTATGTAAAAAATTGCTTTACTCAATTATCTTTTATTATGTAGTGGTTTGCTTATAAATGCCCAATATAGATTCTCATCTTGGTGACCATGCCTGTGCGCCACTTTCACTTGTATTTGATCATGGATTTCCTGGAATTTCCTTTTCTACGTTAAACCAGGGCATTTGCTTGACTGGAGAAGATCCCTAATAAGGGGACAATTCTGTGAGACACAAACACTCCTAGCAATTTTTTTCTCTAAGGAAAGCTGTCTTCAAAATGGGGCATCTGTTTCAGGAAACAGAAAAACATCACCCTGAGCTCTTCTTAGGGCAAAGGAAAACATCAATAATACGACTGTGATAGAAGTACTTTTTTTGGGTATGACTTTTCCTCATTGTTTCAGAGACAGAGTATTTTTAGTGGGTCCATAAAGAGGAAAAGCCGGTTGGAACAAGCAAGCTTCTTCCTGAGAGACAATAACAGACTTTCAACCTGGCAAGACACCAGACTTTCAACCTGGCAAGGTGTCAGTAGACTCCCTTTCCAACAAGAAAGGGACCGTAGTCGGCAGGATTCGAACCTGCGCGGGGAAACCCCAATGGATTTCTAGTCCATCGCCTTAACCACTCGGCCACGACTACGTGAAGGACGCTTTGCCCTTTAGCATAAGTCACCATACTGAACTTTAGCTCCCTTGGAAAGGTCAAATTTTCTGCCAAAAAGTGTATTCGCTGTCAATGTTTCTTATTTTTTGACATCAGTTAGATGACTATCATGCTGTTGTGGCAAACTGACAAGTAACACTTTATCCTCGGACCTAGAAGGACCCCTTATTCTGATGTTTTGATGGAAGGAGACTACGCGGGAGGCATTCCCAGAGACCAAGCTTCCTGCTCCATCCGCTTCTGATCGTGTTCCAGGAAACACCCGCAACAATTGCGACAAGCTCTAACATTTGCTGCAGAATTTTGAGTTATAGCAATGATTTGAACAACCTCAAATGGCCATCGATGTTTGACTTTTAAAATAAATTTTGGAAGATCCATATAATGGAAGATTCTGCAATTGATAAAAGGAATGAGATACACTTCTATTTACTGAAAGGAAATGCACTAGTATTTCAGTGGTAGCCCAGTAAGAGGCTACACTTAGTAAGAGGATACACTAGAAATCCACTTATTGTCAGTTTGAGAGCCTGGTATTACCTCTAAGAAACTTCATCTTTTCGCCTTGACAACTCCCCCTTTGACCTCCAGTAAAGGACTCCCCCTGCATCTCAAATCAAAGGTAGATTTTTACTACCTTTTTTTTTCTTTTTTAAGTTCCCACTTATTAAATGCCCCTTGAATGCTTATCTGAGCTTCACAAACGATTCTGGGAAACAAAAAGTAGATTTACTCACTTAGTGTGGTTTCCAGGTAGAAGAAAGAGATGAGGAGTAAACTCAAGGTCTTAATTTCTTATTCTGTCAGTTTTGGTAAATCATCTCTTGAAGGAAATCTGTCCTAAATTGTCAAATCTATTTACAAAACATTGTTCATACTGTATTCTTAGTATATTCTTGATGTCCATATACTAAAATGTAATGTTATCCTATATTTATTCCTGGTATTAGTATTTTCTGTTTTCTCTTCCTTTTGTTGAACAATCCTTGATTTAGAACAATAATTTTGTCAATCATCCCTAAATGCCTGTTTATGGCTTTGTTGATATTCTCTGTTTGTTTGTGTGTGTGTGTGTTCTATCTTTTTATAATCTTGCTTCTAACATTTTAATTTGCTCTTTTCCTCTAAATTATTGAGAAAAAAGCTTTAACATCAAATATTGAAACATCTTTATTCTAATATATGCAAGTAGAACTATAAATTAGACTTTGGGCACAGTTTAGCTGCATTACACAGATTTTTATATATCTTATTTTATCATTCATTTTAACTAAATGTGATTTCTTTAAGCTATGGCTTTGGATGAGTGTTTTTTCATTTAGTAACATTTTGGGGTTTTCCATTTTATTTCTGATATTGATTTTACTTTTATTATGCTGGGCTCACAGAATATATTCTGTGTCATTTCAATCCTTGTACATTTTTAAAGACTTGCATTAGGGCCCACCAAGGGTATTTAAAAATAATATGTAAATCAACATAAAAAAATCAGTAGCATTTCTATACAAAAATAATGACTTAACTGAAAAACAAATCAAGAAAACAATCTCACTTATGATAGCATCAAAAAATAAAATACTTAGGAATAAATTTGACCAATGAGATGAAAGATTTTTACACTGAAAACTATAAAATGTTGAAAGAAATTAATGACAACATAAATAAATGGAAAGATATCCAATGTTCATGAATTAGAATAATTAATAATGTTAAAATGTCCATGCCATCCAAAGCAATATACAAATTCAGTACAGTCCTTATCAAAATTCCAAAGGGACATTCTTCACAGAGGTAGAAAAAATAATCCTAAAATTCATATGGAATCACTCAAACACACACACACACATGCACCAAAGAGCCATAGCAATACTGAGAAAGAAAAACAAAGTTGGAGGCATCACACTTGCCGCTTTAAAATTATATTATAAAGCTAAAATAATCAAGACATGTTGTTCTGATAGCAGCATAATCATTCCTGCATAGAAACAGAAACAGACCAATGCAACAGAATAGACAGCCCAGAAAAAAACTCAAACATATACTGCCAACTAATTTTTGACAAGGGCATCAAGAGGACACAATGGGGGAAAGAATAATCTCCAGCCGCCCCGTCTGGGAGGGAGGTGGGGGGCAGCCCCTGCCCGGCCAGCCGCCCCTTCCGGGAGGGAGGTGGGGGGCAGCCCCCGCCCGGTCAACTGCCCCGTCCGGGAGGTCGGGGGGGCCTCCGCCCTGCCACCGCCCCGTCTGGCAGGTGGGGGGCGCCTCTGCCTGGCCGCCCCGTCTGGGAAGTGAGGAGCCCCTCTGCCCGGCCGCCACCCCGTCTGGGAGGTGTACCAAACAGCTCATTGAGAACCGGCCATGATGACGATGGCGGTTTTGTCGAATAGAAAAGGGGGAAATGTGGGGAAAAGAAAGAGAGATCGGATTGTTACTGTGTCTGTGTGGAAAGAAGTAGACAGGGGAGACTCCATTTTGTTCTGTACTAAGAAAAATTCTTCTGCCTTGGGATGCTGTTAATCTATAACCTTACCCCCAACCCCGTGCTCTCTGAAACATGTGCTGTGTCCACTCAGGGTTAAATGGATTAAGGGCGGTGCAAGATGTGCTTTGTTAAACAGATGCTTGAAGGCAGCATGCTCGTTAAGAGTCATCACCACTCCCTAATCTGAAATACCCAGGGACACAAACACGGCGGAAGGCTGCAGGGTCCTCTGCCTAGGAAAACCAGAGACCCTTGTTCACATGTTTATCTGCTGACCTTCCCTCCACTATTGTCCTATGACCCTGCCAAATCCCCCTCTCCGAGAAACACCCAAGAATGATCAATAAATACTATTTAAAAAAATTTAAAAAAAGACACAGAGAATTAAAAAAAAAAGAATAATCTCCAATAAATGATGCTTGGAAAACTGGATTTCCTCATGCAAAATAATGAAATTAGACTCTTATACCATACACAAAAATCAACTCAAAATGGATAAAACACCTAAATGTAAGACCTGAACACAAAACTTCCATAAGAAAACGGGGAAAGCTCTTCGTCATTGGCCTTGGCAATAATTTTTTTGGATATCATGCCAAATGTCCAGGATACACAACAAAAATAAATAAATGGGACCACACCAAACTACAAAGCTTCTGCACAGCAAAGAAAACAATCAACAAAATAAAACGGCAACTTACGGACTGGGGAAAAGGAGTTAATATTCAAAATTTATAAAGAACACTTATAACTCCATAGCAGAAAAACAAATAGCCTGATTAAAAAATGGTCAAAGAGACTTACCTTCTGAGCACAGCTGGCAGCACTACAGTCTCATGAAAAATAGGCAAAGGATCTGAACAATTTCTTCAAAGAAGACATAAAAGGGCCAATATGCATATGAAAATGTGCTCAACAACATTAGTCATCAGGAAAATGCAATATTAAACCACTATAAGATATTACTTTACACCTGTTAGGATGGCTATTATCAAAAAGACAAGAGAACAAATGTTGGCAAGGGTGTGGAGAAAAGAGAACCCTAGTACACTGTTGGTGAGAATGTAGATTTGTGCAGTCATTATGGAAAACAGCATGGATGTTTCTAAAGAAATTAAACATAGAACTACCATATGACCCAGCAATTCCTCTCCTGGATATAAACCCAAAGGAGATACAATTACTACCTCGTAAAAGACATCTGCACTCCCACATTCACTGAAGCACTATTCATAATAGCCAAGATATGGAAACAACTTATGTCTGTCAATAGATTAATGGATAAAGAATCTCTGTGTGTGTGTGTATGTGTGTGTGTGTGTGTGTGTGTGTGTATAATATTACTCAGCCTTAAAAAAGGAGATTCTACCATTTGCCACAACATGGATGACCCTGGAAGATATTATGCTCAGTGAAATAAGCCAGACATAGAAAGAAAAATACTATGAGATCTTACTTATATGTGGATATATATTTAAAAACAAAAAAAGGTCAAACATACAGAGAGAATAAAAAATTGGTTGCCAGGGGTAGCTGAGGAGAAAAGAAATAGGGTAATGTAGGTTAAAGGATACGAAGTAGCAGATATGTAGCATGAACAAGTCTAGAGAGCTAATGTACAACATGAAGACTCTAGTGAATTGAATTGTATTATATTAGGGATTTTTGTTAAATGAGTAGAGTTTAGATGCTTTTGTCCAAAAAAAATGTAACTATGTGAGATGATGCATGTTAATTTGCCTCATTGGAACAATCATTTTACTATCTACATATATTTCATAGCATCATGTTGTAAGCATCAAATATGCACAATACAATATCTTTTAATAAATAAATAATATATATTTTTTAGTTGAGGGTAGTGTTCTATATTTGTCATTTAGGTAAATAGATTTGTTTAAATAATCTTTATCTATACTGAAATATCATTAAATGTGTATTGTAAAATTTCTGTGGCCATGGAGGTGCGCTGCTCAGATCTTCCTTCAAGGAAAAACTTGTTTTCAGTTGCAAGAAATGCTGTCAGCTGACAGCCTCCAAGGCACTTTTACCATCTTCAGCTACAACACTTTTACCGTCTTATACAGTGTTCAAACTGAGGTTGTTTTCTTCTTGGTGAGCAGAGTGGGTGTACGCTAAAGCCTGGCCATTTCCGCTTGACTGGGGTCTCATCTATGGGCAATTTTTACACCAAAGCTGGACGAGACTTTCTCAGAGCTGTGCCAAAACCTCAGGGTTTTTCTACCCAATCCTACTTTCTTCCTTCTCTAATTTTGCCCATGCCAGACCCACATCATGGTCTGAAAGCTCTTCCTGCATTCATCTTTCCTTCTCCTCTTTGTTTATTGTTATGGGCATTATTGTCAATAACCTCTTGCTCTTGTAATGCATCTTAGTGTTTGCTTTCCAGAGATCCCAAACTTTCACAGCTGGTATCAGAAGAAGTCTGTGAAAGCAGATAGTAAAATGTGATTTGACAACTATACTACTCACTGCCAAGCTGGCAAGGAGGACCCCAGCTTGAGTGGTATGAGTGCTCAAGGAGTCTCTGAAACAAAGTGACATATAATTGCTAAAAATTTCTGGTTTTTATATGAGTTCTTGAGATAGATGTTTTAAAAATCTCTATGGTGCGGATGACGTTGTAAAATGTTTGTGTGATGATTCATGTGTTTTTAAGTTGAAAACATGGGTGACAAGCCATACAATAATGATTATCTGGCTATGTAAGCAGAGGGGGCTTAACCTACAGAGCTGTGAAGATAGTTAATACAGCATAGTGTCCCTAAGGGTAGAAAAGGGAGGCCGGGCAGGGTGGCTTACACCTGTAATCCTAGCACTATGAGAGGCCGAGGCGGGTGGATCAGGAGGTCAGGAGTTCAAGACCAGCCTGACCAACATGGTGAAACCCTGTCTCTACTAAAAATACTAAAATTAGCCGGGCGTGGTGTCCTGCGCCTGTAATCCCAGCTACTCAGGAGGCTGAGGCAGGAGAATCACTTGAACCTGGGAGGGGGAGGTTGCAGTGAGCCGAGATCGTACCACTGCACTCCAGCCTGGGTGACAGAGCGAGTCTCTGTCTAAAAAAAAAGAAAAAAGAAAAGAAAAGGCAGTGAATGTTTGTGCTGCATAATACACAGAATCAAAATAAGCAAGGGCAAATGAACAGGAGGCTGAGAACACTTCCCTAATATAAAATAATCTTTTAGGCCGGGCGCGGTGGCTCACGCCTGTAATCCCAGCACTTTGAGAGGCCGAGACGGGCGGATCACGAGGTCAGGAGATCGAGATCATCCTGGCTAGCACGGTGAAATCCCGTCTCTACTAAAAACACAAAAAAATTAGCCGAGCGTGTTGGTGGGCGCCTGTAGTCCAGTTACTTGGGAGGCTGAGGCAGGAGAATGGCGTGAAGCCAGGAGGCGGAGCTTGCAGTGAGCCGAGATCGCACCACTGCACTCCAGCCTGGGCTACAGAGCGAGACTCCATCTCAAAATAATAAGAATAAGAATAAGAATAAGAATAAGTCTTTCCGGGCGCAGTGGCTCACACCTGTAATCCCAGCACTTTGGGAGGCCGAGGCAGGCGGATCACCTGAGGTCAGGAGTTTGAGGCTAGCCTGATCAACATGAAGAAACCCTGTCTCTACTAAAAATACAAAATTAGGCTGGCGTGGTGGCATATGCCTGTAATCCCAGCTACTCGGGAGGCTGAGAGAGGAGAATCGCTTCAACCCAGGAGGCGGAGGTTGCGGTGAGCTGAGATCATGCCATTGCACTCCAGCCTGAGCAACAAGAGCGAAACTCCGTTTCAAAATAATAATAATAATAATAATAATAATAATAATAATAATAATAATAATAATATTTTAATGAGTTCTTGGACCAAAGCCTGACTCCACTTTTTTTTTTTTTTTTTTTTTTGAGACACTGTCTCGCTCTGTCGCCCAGGTTGGAGTGCAGTGGCGCGATCTTGGCTCACTGCAAGCTCCGCCTCCCGGGCTCACGCCATTCTCCTCCCTCAGCCTCCAGAGTAGCCGGGGCTACAGGCGCCCGCCAACACGCCCGGCTAATTTTTTGTATTTTTAGTAGAGACGGGGTTTCACCGAGTTAGCCGAGTTAGCCAGGATGGTCTCTATTTCCTGACCTCGTGATCAGCCCACCTCGGCCTCCCAAACTGCTGGGATTACAGGCTTGAGCCACCGCACCCGGCCGAAGCCTGATTCTACTTCTAAAAGTTTTACATTTT
Organism: Gorilla gorilla gorilla; assembly: GCF_029281585.2. Lineage (NCBI taxonomy): Eukaryota > Metazoa > Chordata > Mammalia > Primates > Hominidae > Gorilla > Gorilla gorilla. The sequence continues at coordinate 45,140,287 of NC_073229.2, read as the reverse complement.
TAAAATTTTTGTTTTGTTTTGTGACTTGTTATTTTTTTTAGCTAATTTTGTGTGTTCAGTGGAGTTACAAACGCCATTTCTATGGACTTCTGCTGTTGGGAAGCTGGAAGAGGAAAAAAAGAAAAAAACTGTCGTCCAAACCTTCACACACAACAGCAAAGGCAAAGTGGGGAATCTAGACTTCCATCAAGCTGTAACAAGGTGCATTCCCTCTACCTCCAACACACACACACACACACACACACACTTCTCGAATCTAGACTTCCATCAAGCTGTAACAAGGTGCATTCCCTCTACCTCCAACACACACACACACACACACACACACACACTTCTCGAAGAAAGCAGAATAGGGAGCTGAGACTTTCATTGCCCCAGGCTGTAAAGAACCCCCTACCCCCAGCCCAGAATGAAAGTCGAATAGCCAGATACCTACTTCCATGTTATTTCTGGAATCCTTGAGCCTAATTTTTTTTTTTTTTTTTTGAGTTGGAGTCTCACTCTGTCGCCCAGGCTGGAGTGCAATGACAAGATCTCTCCTCACTGTAACCTCTGCCTTCTGGGTTCAAGCAATTCTCCTGCCTCAGCCTTCTAAAGTGCTGGAATTACAAATGTGAGCCACCGCGCCTGGCCGGGTGAAATCTTTTAATGGTGAACTTCAAGTCACAACAGTAACTATCAGTTCAACTACACCAAGGTTACTGAAGAAAATGGCTTCTCCACCCAAGCAGGTCATATACAAATTCCAAATAGAATGTGGCATCACCCTGAAGGAATTCCCTTCACAATGTTGGGGAAATTTACCAAGATGGCTTCAGAGTAGACTAACTTTACATAGCACATTTTTCAAAGAGACACATTTATTCAGAGTCATGATTAGACTATTACATTTGGCATCCAACAGCCTAGGTGCAAAAAAAAAAAACCACTACATTAAAACACTTTGTTGAAATGATTTATACTTTCCTCAGAACAGAAACTAAAATAACCTATTATACAATTAGTCATAATTACAGTCCTCAAGTTTTTTGCCCATATACATGAGTATTTGTCTAATACATGTCTTCTTTGTAGCAGTTAGGCCCTTCCACCACTGGGCTTGGCTGAGTTCACAAATCGGTTGTAATCTGCAGCTTCCCTGTCACTTCTTTGACTCTCCTTTCCTGGTAAGCTTTGTTTCCTGGCAGTAATTAAAATCTTCTACCACTGCCGTAACTACTGCTGCTACGGAACTGCCATAGCCACCTTGGTTTCATGGTTTGGCAAAGTATTGGCTTCCACCACCATAGGGACCAGAGCTTCTGCCTCCAAAGTTTCCTCCCTTTATGGGTCCAAAATTTGAAGACCGATCGTTGTAATTGCCAAAATCATTGTAGCTTCCACAACCTCCAAAATTGCTTCCATCATTATCAAATCTGTTATAGCCATTCCCACTGCCACCCTATCTACCACCACCACGTCTGCCACCAAAGCCAGCACAACCACTGAAGTTTCCTCCACGACCGAAGTTGTCATTCTCACCAAAACCACCTCCAACACCACCACCAAAGTTTCCAGAACCACTTCGACCTCTTTGGCTGGATGAAGCACTAACCATCTTTTGCTTTGACAGGGCTTTCCTAAAGTCACAGTTGTGGCCATTCACAGTGTGGTATTTCTGAATGACAATCCTTTCCATGGAGTCATGGTCATCAAAAGTTACAAGGCAAAGCCCTTGTTCTTGCCACTGCCTTGGTCAGTCATGATTTCAATCACTTCAATTTTTCCATACTGTTCAATATAATCTCTTAGTTTATGTTCTTCAGTTCTTCTTTAACATCTTTATCACAGTTAAGTGGGCACCTGGTCTTTGAGAATCTTCTCTTGAAACAGCTGTCTTTGGTTCCACAAATCTTCCATCCACCTTGTGTGGCCTTGCATTCATGGCTGCATCCACCTTTTCCATAGCGGCATATGTGACAAACCCAAAGCCCCTGGAGTGCTTGGTGTTTGGATCTTTCTTTACTACCCAGTTCGTGAGCGTTCCCTATTGCTCAAAATGGCTCCTCAGGCTCTCATCAGTTGTTTCAAAGCTTAAACCTCCTGGCCAGGTGCAGTGGCTCATGCCTGTAATCCTAGCACTCTGGGAGGCCAACCTGGCCAACAAAGTGAAACCACGTCTGTACTACACACACACACACACACACACAATTAGCCAGGCGTGGTGGTGCCCGCCTGTAGTCCCAGCTACTTGGGAGGCTGAGGCAGGAGAATCACTTGAACTCAGGAGGCGGAGGTTGCAGCGATCCCAGATTGCGCCACTGCACTCCTCCAGCTTGGCGACAGAAGGAGACTCGTCTCAAAAAAAACAAAAACAAAAACAAAAAAACCAAAACTCAACCCTCCAATGACAATGAAAAGCTTCAGCAGCTGTTCGGGCTCTTTAGGAGACGCTGACTTAGATATGATGGCAGTGGGAAGAAAGACGTTTAACAGTGCTTCCTCAGCAGTGTCCACAGGCAGAAAAGGCTAGGTTTACTTTTAGTATCTGAATAGTATAGATGTCTTATTTTATTTATTTATTTATTTTTTAGTACTGTTATTGTTTAGTACAAGAATAAGAATTTTAGCTATTAAGCATAGAGTGAAAATCTTGTGAGCTTTGTTAAGATACTGTCAATCATTGAAATATGAATGGATTTTTACTATTTTAGGGATAAAATGCTTCAATAATTAATAATTTGTGAAAAACTTTATATTTTATGTAATATTAAGAATTAATAAAATTGAAATTAATATAAGGAAGTTAATATAAATATAAGAGTTCTTTAGATTGCTGTATAGGAAGAACATCACATACTTTTATTCTCAACAAATATTATAAATATTTACATTAGAATAAAATGAAGAATAATAAAGTTGTAATTATATCTTAATTCTTCATTTCTAGAATATTTAAAAATACCTTCAAAAACTATTTCCTATATTAGCCTTGAGTCTTTAAACAAAAGTTCTATTTGACAATTTTTTTCATTTTGTCAAAATAACTTAAAAGCAAAATGTCTATTTTGTCACATTAAACTTTCACAAGGGGGAAACGTTCCAAAATTTTGTATTATATCATGACAAATCTTTGTTTATGCAAGTATAACAAAGTCTTTGAAGAAAAGAGGAGATGTTTAGAAGCAATGAAGTCCATCTAAGTTAAAAGTGGGCATCTATTTTTTGGCCCAGCTGTGCTGTAGGGTGACTGAAGAAAAATCTAGTAAATGATATCAATACACAATAATATCAACCTTTGAAATTTTGACTAGTAAAGTTTTGATTATAATACAGTTCTTATAGTAATATATTAACATAAAATACAATACATTAAATATAATGCTAATAATAATTAGTTTTTCAATAAAATTCTTAAATTTTTACATCCTGGCATTTTATTCACAGCAAAGAGGCACTACTGTGTAGCTTTGGCCATGACCTCAGACAAGTACTAATTTCATATTCATTCAGCATTTGCATGAATTATAACTTCAGTAAACAGTTCTAAAAATTATCTTTTATTATGATAAATGACTCCAGTATAATTTGATCCTTATTACAACATCCCATTTTGTGTATTATTGTTATTCATCATTTTAGTTCCATTTTGTTTCTACATCTCAAAATTTAGTAATTATTAACTAATATTTTAACAGATTGTTTAACAAATATTAGTTTTGTAGAGACAGGGACTCACCATCTTGCTCAGGCTGGTCACCAACTCCTGGCCTTAAGTGATCCACCCACCTCACCCTCTGAAACTGTGGAAACTACAGGCATGAACCACTGTGCCCGGCCTATTTTAACAGATTCTGAGTGCTCAATGGCGCCCGGGCTGGAGTGCAGTGGCGTGATCTCGGCTCGCTACAACCACCTCCCAGCCGCCTGCCTTGGCCTCCCAAAGAGCCGAGATTGCAGCCTCTGCCCGGCCGCCCCCCCGTCTGGGAAGTGAGGAGCGTCTCCGCCTGGCCGCCCATCGTCTGGGATGTGAGGAGCCCCTCTGCCTGGCTGCCCAATCTGGAAAGTGAGGAGCGTCTCTGCCCGGCCGCCATCCCATCTAGGAAGTGAGGAGCGCCTCTTCCCGGCCGCCATCACATCTGGGAAGTGAGGAGCGTCTCTGCCCGGCCGCCCATCGTCTGAGATGTGGGGAGCACCTCTGCCCTGCCGCCCCGTCCCGGATGTGAGGAGCGTCTCTGCCCGGCCGCCCCATCTGAGAAGTGAGGAGACCCTCTGCCTGGCAATCGCCCTGTCTGAGAAGTGAGCAGCCCCTCCGCCCGGCAGCCGCCCCGTCTGAGAAGTGAGGAGCCACTCCGCCCAGCAGCCACCCCGTCTAGGAAGTGAGGAGCGTCTCCGCCCGGCAGCCACCTTGTCCGGGAGGGAGGTGGGGGGGTCAGCCCCCCGCCCGGCCAGCCACCCCGTCCAGGAGGGAGGTGGGGGGGTCAGCCCCCTGCCTGGCCAGCCGCCCCGTCCGGGAGGTGAGGGGCGCCTCTGCCCGGCCGCCCCTACTGGGAAGTGAGGAGCCCCTCTGCCCGGCCAGCCCCTCCGTCCGGGAGGGAGGTGGGGGGGGTTCAGCCAGCCGCCCCTTCCGGGAGGGAGGTGGGGGGGTCAGCCCCCCGCCCGGCCAGCTGCCCCGTCCGGGAGGTGAGGGGCGCCTCTGCCTGGCCGCCCCTACTGGGAAGTGAGGAGCCCCTCTGCCCGGCCAGACAGCCGCCCCGTCCGGGAGGGAGGTGGGGGGGGTCAGCCCCCCGCCCGGCCAGCCACCCCGTCTGGGAGGGAGGTGGGGGGGGTCAGCCCCCCGCCCGGCCAGCCGCCCCGTCCGAGAGGGAGGTGGGGGGGTCAGCCCTCCCGCCCGGCCAGCCGCCCCGTCCGGGAGGTGAGGGGCGCCTCTGCCCGGCCGCCCCTACTGGGAGGTGAGGAGCCCCTCTGCCCGGCCACTACCCCGTCTGGGAGGTGTACCCAGCAGCTCATTGAGAGCGGGCCATGAGGACAATGGCGGTTTTGTGGAATAGAAAGGGGAGAAAGGTGGGGAAAAGATTGAGAAATCGGATGGTTGCCGTGTCTGTGTAGAAAGAGGTAGACATGGGAGACTTCATTTTGTTCTGTACTAAGAAAAATTCTTCTGCCTTGGGATCCTGTTGATCTGTGACCTTACCCCCAACCCTGTGCTCTCTGAAACATGTGCTGTATCCACTCAGGGTTGAATGGATTAAGGGCGGTGCAAGATGTGCTTTGTTAACCAGATGTTTGAAGGCAGCATGCTCCTTAAGTGTCATCACCACTCCCTAATCTCAAGTACCCAGGGACACAAACACTGCGGAAGGCCGCAAGGTCCTCTGCCTAGGAAAACCAGAGAACTTTGTTCACTTGTTTATCTGCTGACCTTCCCTCCACTATTGTCCTGTGACCCTGCCAAATCCCCCTCTGCAAGAAACACCCAAGAATGATCAATAAAAAATTAAAAAAAAAAAAATTTTATAAAAAAAAAAAAAAAACAGATTCTGTGGCTGAATCATAATGAAAGAGAAAATTGATGGAAAAAGAAAAGTTTAGGAAGAAAAGAAATTATAGATAATCATATTGATGAACATAGTGGTCTAATATGCCTAAGACTTCATATGACTAGGGAGAATTCTCTACCAATGAACTGTGCATCCTCAATGGTTCTGTGATAACTAAATTCCTGCTATGGACTGAATGGACTCAAATGCATATGTGGAAGCCTCTCTCTCTCTTTCCTTCTCTCTCTCTTTCTCTCTCTCTGTTTCTCTCTCTCTCTCTCTGTCCCCCCAGTATGTGAGGATAGAGCAAGAGGACAGTAGGCTGCAAATCAAGAAGGGAGGGCTCACCAGACATTGAATCAGCTGGAACCTTGATTTTGGGTTTCCCAGCCTTCAGAATTGTGAGAAATAAATCCTTGTTGTTTAAGTCAACAAACATTATATAGTTATAGTAGTCCAAACTGTCTAAAACAATTTCCTAGGCTTCTATGTAGCTAGGATGGCACACATATGCCCTAAGTTTTGCCAGTCAGATGTATTTCTTCTTTCAGAAGAAAGATGTATATAAACGAGGGAGAAAAACTCCAAAATTATGTATTTTATCATGATACATCTTTATGCAAGTATAATGAAGTCTATGAAGAAATGTTTAGAAGCAAATTAGGTCCATCTAAATTAAAGGTAAGCATCTATTTTCTTGCAACATTTGCCTTGGTAAGGGTAATGAATAGATATCTGCTAAATGCAGGTAGATATTTAAGCTTTTAGAGGCAGTGGTGGCATGAGGCCTAGCAAAGGCATTCCATGCTGGGGAACATCATGCTGCTAGCAGTTAACACTAGAAAATGCATGAGGAATCAGAAGGAATGGGTAGTACAATATAAAAGGGCGAATAATCATTATGTGTGGAAGCATTTGGAAAATGAAAATGACAATTCAAAGTTATGAATTCTCCATTAAATGTATGTTTGCAGAATCAGGAATTTCCTCTGCAGTAAAATAATTTTTAATTTTTGTGACCCAAGAATTGCCATAATTCAAAATCAAATTTATATTATAAACATCTCTAGGTTTCCCATTAATGGAAAGATGAATGAATGAGCTGTGGCATGTTCATATTACACAGCAGCTAACATGAAATCAATGAATGAATGGTAGCTACATACAACAAAAGAAATGATTAATTTTAGCAATATAAGATAAAATGAAAAAAGATTATAACATATAGCCTGATACCCTGTATCCACAATTAAAAGACACAATTTTATAAATACTAATAGATAAGATCAAACTAAGGAAAGCACTTTGGCCTTAATTCTTCAGAGACCCAGTAACTTCTTTGTCTTTCCTTAAGTTGTGACAAATCCAAACATTTACCAGAAAATAAACTAACTTGCAACAAGAGACATTTAGTTTTATGAAGACAAAATAATCACAGAGGCATCCTAGGATACAATTTTAAAGCTCTATCATTCTATGGGACGTATTCAGCATTGACAGCAATTCTGTGTGGCGGGTTAATGTCACAGAAATGACCAACAGAGCACTTAGAAGGTGTATCTGGATATCTACTTACCCTGTTGACAGTGATTGAAGTTACCATGTGAGGATCCAATAGTGTTCAAATACCTAAGAGAGTTTAAGCAATTTTTATTTAAAGTACAGATTTATTTTCACTAATCCTTGTTTCTCAGTTGCAAATGAAACACCTATAAATTCTAGTGATTGCACCTAAAAGGCATTATAAAGCCTCATTCTCTTGGGAAAAAGATACATACAAGAATCTTTCTTCTCCCTCAAATCTGTTGAGTCCTTTTTGTCCTCTGAAGTGAATTAACTGCATTTCATAAAGCAATAAATCAAATAAAAAGTTTAACTCAACTCGAATTATTTTGGGTATTAGAATATCTGTTAGGTGGTGGTGAGGAGGGTAGTAAAATGAAGGAGGTATGAGGAAGGGTCTCCTGCTCTGAACATAGAGCAGAGAGTCAGTGGGCCCTGTACAGAGCCCGCGTCATACTTTGGGTTCATATGAACTGGAGATTCCTGCCAATCATATCTAAGAGGGAAATTTATTTTAGAAAGAAAAAAATAGTGAGGAAGCAAGAGAAAAACCACAGGTTCCACCGAGATTTGAACTCGGATCGCTGGATTCAGAGTCCAGAGTGCTAACCATTACACCATGGAACCTCGCGTTAGTTTGTTCTTCTAACAGCCCTTCCTGAAAGAATATATCTTCATTTCTGAACTCAAGCTGTGTTCCCTTTAAGAACCTAAGTTTCTACCCTAATGTTCGTTATCTGCCGCCATCACACAAGTTCCCTTTTCGTTTCGCACAGGGGTCTTCGTGCAAGATCCAAGAGCAAATCGGTTTCCAGGGGCAGATAAGGTAAGTCCGTGCCTCCCCTGGACTCTTAGCAACAGCCTGCGGGGCTCCCCAGCCTCGGTTCTGCGGCCCTAAGCCGGGCTGCCCCGATACAGGGGAAGAGGGCACCAACCAAGCCGCGCTGACAGATTGCGTTGTTGGAAGAACCGCGAGGCTCGCCGCCTCCCGAGCGTTTGTCCGGCGTTCTTTGCTCCTAACGCTAGGAACACTTTTGAAAGTTCAATTTCGTAACGTATAAATTATGGATGACTTCAATTGAGGCGGCGTGTCAACTAGTCCTGGCCGTGGCATTGCCGAGGGTAAAAAACAAAAAACAGGACACCAAAAGATGCTTTCTGCTTCCCGGGAAGGCTCCTCGTGGATATCAAAGAGTAAAGCACTGTTAAAAGCTCGAATATTTGCAAGGCAGGATTTTGTAATTAGTTTCTCACTGATAAAGCTTTAACTTGGTCTTTCTCAATGGGATTAACAGCGAACCTTTCCCAAAATATTCAGCAGTAAAAATTTACTGATGCCAAGACCCAGACATGACTTGTCTAGGAGTGTTCATTGCAGGAGATAAAAGCGATCTTATGTTGTCAAACAGAAAGGCTGAGGAAGGAGGCAGAGGGTCTTTACGAGTAAATAATCTCAGGTGATAGGATCTGAACCTTCCCAACAAGATCACATGAGAGGTATCGGCATCTGCCAAAATTACTTTATTGCCTAGAGACGTCTAGTGTCATGGACAAAAATCCTTCCTGCTTCAATGAGGCGGCACTGTCACTACCAGGTTAAAATGGGTCCCGCCCATAGGGCCGTGTGCACTGCGGCAGGAGCTGCAATGGCCGCTGTACAGTGGCAAAGAGAATATCCGTACATATCTCATCCAGTCCATCTTCTCCCAGCCCTATGACTTTCTGATCCACTCACTACCAGAAAGCAAGACAGAATGAAACCCTCTTACCAAACGGTATAACTAAAGGTGGTCTCCAGGAGCCTCGGGAACAAGAAGCATGAGGATCCTAAGCATTTTCAATAAACATCTAGCCCACCGGAGGCTTTTGAAAAACTGAAGGTCCATGTAACAAATTTAAGATGAGCATTTCTAAGGGCTAGGGCTTGTACCAAGTTCTGTGCTCTCTGAAAAAAAAAAAAATTAAAAATATATGCCTGTAATGGTCAAAGCTGAAACAATTTGAGAAACAATAAATAGAAGACTTCAAACCAATCCCTACAGCTTCCCTGATGTGCAACAAATCTCAGTTTTTCAAGGAATCTCCTGAGCAGAATTCCAAATAACTCCACCCCTTCATTGTGGGCTCTGCATAGTGATTGCTCTACAGAATACAGTATGAAAAAGGGTGGGAAAGTAAGCAGTGAATAAATCCCAAAAGCATTACACCAGCAGTGATAAGCCACGTTGATAGTATATTGTCTTGATATAACGTGATAAAAATGGCGCTTTAGGTCAAGCATGGTGGTTTATTCCTGTAATCCCAGCACTTTGGGAGGCCGAGGCAGGTGGATCACTTGAGGCAAGGAGTTCGAGACCAGCCTGGCCAACATGGTGAAACCCTGTCTCTACTAAAAATACAAAAATTAGCCAGGCGTGGTGGCAGATGCCTGTAGTGCCAGCTGCTCATGAGGCTGAGGCAGGAGAATCGCTTGAACCCGGGAGGCGGAGGTTGCAGAGAGCCGAGATGGTGCCACTGCATTCCAGCCTGCGTGACAGAGGGAGACCCTGTCTCAAAACAAACAAACAAACAAAAAACCTCCACTTTACCTCTGCGGTCTTGCTCCCTCGAACCCCTAACTCCGATCTAATGATGAGAAAAATATCAGACAAATCCTAGTTGAAGGACATTCTACAAAATACCTGCTCAACACTCTTCAAAACTGTCAAGATCATCAAAATCAAGGAAAGTCTAAGAACTACCACAGCCAAGAGAGCTTAGGGAGTCATGATGACTAAAAATAACATGGAATTCTGAATAGGATCCTGGAACAGAGAAAGGAAATTAGGTAAAAATGAAGGAAATCTAACATATTCATTTTAGTTAATAATAATGTATACATATTTGTTAATTGTTTGTAACAAACGTACCATACCAATGTAAGATTTTAATAATAAGGAAAACTGAGTGTGGGGATATATGGGAACTCTCCTTTATATCTTCCCAATTAAATGGAAACTATTGCTCATGGGAATAAGAACAAAAATGTGACCAAATGAAGTTATTTCTTCAAAATGAATTCAGAACTCTGGCTTGCAATGTGCATCGGTACAATTCTCTCCTGTTTTTGCTTAATGAGCCACATATCAGACCTAGTGGTACAGCTTGCACAGCCTACAACTGACCTGAGAGTATACGGACTTGAAAATAGGAAGGACAAATTTTTGTGCCACGGCCACTGCTGCCCTTAGTGCTGTGGACATAGAATTGAGCAGGACACTAAGCACTGGCCATGCCTGTGGAGATTTCAGTTTGTAGTGATGAGATATTGGCTAAAAACTGTGAATAAAGTAACACCCACACAGAGAAAGTTAGGGAAAACTGCAGGTGACTGGAAGCTAACAGCCTAGATAAACTGAGAAGCTGAAATAAGCTGGATATTTGAGTTTAGGCAGGGATTGAAGATGGTATTTAGAAGACAGTGTTGGCCCAAACCTTTTCACATACTGTGAGATACAAGATAGGGGCGTAGTCTGTGGACTGGTTGTCTGGGTGGCCATACCATAGTGGAAGTAAAAGAAGAGCTGAGAAAAAGTTGAAGGATAGACTGAGACCATGGATCAGGCCAGGGCTTCAAGGTTGTTTGTTTTAGGAGCACAAGTATCTGCTTTGAACTGTAAACATCAGGGAGCAACAGAAGTGACTTTGAGGAACTTAGGAGATTCTCATTGTCCTTTTGCCGTCAGTGTAACTGAACATTTCTTTGTTCCCTGCCATGCTGAAGTTGGTTCTGCACCAGGAGCTACTGGTACCAGTCTTTGGGAATTGGTTTGGGAATTGTCTTCATGTTTGCTCATAGTCATTTTATTTATTTCCCAAAAAACAAAATGCTGATGGAAAATTCCTCTCCCTCAAATTCCCAATGTCAAGAAGTTAGTAGAGCAAAGATTTGTACAATATTTTTTTTGCTCTGGACTCCAGATCATATTGAATAAAATCTAGGAAATCCCTTTCTCAGAAAGATGCCCCTAGATACACACATATACCATTTTGAAAACTATCTCAAGGAGTTCATGAACCACTTGAGGTCCATGGATCTCAGGCTAAGAATCCTCTGCATTTGATATTCCTCTCTATGTCATCTAGCGTAATTTTTAACTAATAAAAAATGAATTCTATAACCAGAAATTAAGCATCATACTACTGAAGTAAAATTGTCTTTTAATTGTGCATGAACATTTAATTAATCTTGGTCTTGTAAATTAGGTCACAGGTGCACCCAAAACAAGCCAAAATACTAGTTAAACCAGTTCTCAGAGGGCTCTTCGGGTGTATATTCCTGACAGAGCAGTTTGGGGATACTTGATGCAGACATAAGTAGGTCAGACAGTGGAGAAGAACAGGCGCATATTTATCACAGGGTTATTGGACCTCTACTGAGATAATTTGTTATTGAGAATTGTACTGGTTTCTGTTTAGTGCTGATTCTATGCTGTTCAAACGTGGAAAGTATACACTTCAAAATTGCATTATATACATTTATTCATTAAGGACTAATTCTCAAACTTTGAACATCAGAGAGGCAGTCTCTTCCAGGTGCAACCCTCATGACTATACTATAGCTGATTTTGGACCCCATTCTCCCAAATTACTTCTTATGTAATTATTATCATTATAATAAATGTGCACAATACATTATTTTATAAGCCAAATGGATTGGCAAGATGTTTTTGTTTTGTTTTGTTTTGTTTTCTATCAAAACACAAAGAAGCAGGGGACTGGACGTGTCAGGGCTGACTCGCGGGCTGTGTAGGGCTCAGAGGGCCAGGGGACCCGGGTCTGGTGGATGGGAGGGCGCGGTCCTGGGGCCGTGGCGGCCGAGAGTGGGAGATGGCGGCGCAATGGAGCAGCGAGAACGTAGTGGTAGAGTTTCGTGACTCCCAGGCAACTGCGATGTCTGTGACTGTCTTGGGCAACATGCAGTGCTTTCTGGTGGCAGATTCTTATACATCGTCAATCTCGATGTCGCTTTCGAAGGTCACCGAAAGATCTGTCGCCAGAGCAAATGGAACATTGGAGCTGTGCAGTGGAAACTTCGTGACAGCTTTGTACACTATTTTTCAGCTTTGGGGCGGAACCACTCTACAGACTGTCTGAGTCTGTTCTTGTCAGGAAAGGCAGTCTGAAGAAGAAAAGCGTCTGAGCAAAGAAAGAAGAGCAACTTCGTTGGCTTGAGAAGGAACAGAAAGCCGCGCTTCCCAGCCATTTCCAAAACAGGGTCTGACTTTTAACCATGGATGTCCGAGGTTGCACTGATTTTCAGGGCTATTCTGAAAGAGAAAGGGAGAGACAGTCTCCTGCCTTTCCACTCTCAACCTCTTTCCTGGGTGATAGAAGGGAGCTCTTTTAGTCGGTTTATACCTCAGTGCCCTTATTCCCCTCTCACCCTCAGCCCCTGATCGTCTACTCCAGAGATTTTTAACCTTGGCACTACTGGCAGGTTAGACCAGGTCATTCTTAGTGGTGGGGGTTATTCTGTGCATTGTAGGAAGTTCAGTAGCATCCCTGGCCCCTACATACTATATCTCAGTAGTATCCTCCCCACCTCTTGTTATGACAATCAAAAATGTCTCTAGACACTGTCAGATGTCCACTGGGAAGCAAAATCACCTCTGATTGGGAACCACTGATTTAGGCTGACACCTCAGTACCTATACTCAGTGGATTAACACTGCCATTGTTCAGGAGTGCTAAGGAAGACAGCCTTTTTTTGTTTATTTGTTTTTTCACAATTTATCATTTTAAAGTGAACAATTCAATACCCTTCACTACATTCACAGTGTTGTGTAACCACCACCTTTATCTAGTTCCAAAACATTTCTATCCCTCCAGGGTAAAACCCCTTACTCATTATGCAGTTTCTCCCCATTCCTCCCTCCCTCACAACCCCTGGCAACCACCCCAGTCTGCGTGCTGTCTCAATCGATTGACCTATTCTGGATCTTTCATATAAATAAAATCATAAGAAAAACAGAGGCACAGCATTTTCCTGTTCCAAACTCTCTCTCAACTGAATTTAGGTTTCCTAGTGGCAACTGTCCAGTTGCTTTTCACTCCTAGTTCTATGACCTTGGGCAAGGAACTTAATCTCTCTGTGTTTTAGTTTCCTCAACTGTAAAACTGGAATAAGAAGAACACTTACGGGTTATTGAGAGAATTCAACGAGAACTTTGAACAGTGCCTGACACTTCATAAGCACAACTGATTGTGGTTGTTATTGTTGCCCTGCTCTCTCTTTCTCTGTTTCTCTCTTTTTTTTTTTTTTTTTTTTTTTGAGACAGAATGTCGCTCTGTCACTCAGGCTAGTGTGATCTCAGCTCACTGCAACCTCTGCCTCCTGGATTCTAAGCCTTTCTCCTGCCTCAGCCTACGGAGTAGCTGGGATTACAGGCACGCACCACCACTCCCGGCTAATTTTGTATTTTTGGTAGAGATGGGGTTTCACCGTGTTGGCCAGGCTGGTCTCAAACTCCTAACCTTAGCTGATTCGCCCACCTCAGCCTCCTAAAGTGCTGGGATTACAGGCATGAGCCACCGCACCTGGCGGTCTTGCTATTTCTTGATTCCTCAATTTTAGACCTCGTGCTGCGTATCATCCAGGTACCCTGGCCCCATTCTGCATCTTGTTGCCTGCCCTGGCGCTGATCAGTATGGACATTTTCAATGGGCTTCTTTATCCTCTGACTCCTGCTTGAGTTTGGCCAAGAGAATACCTACGAGAGATCCAGAGGGAGGGTGAAGAGTGAGGCTGGTATATTTATCCTCTGGATCTGTTGGCTGCAGTCTGAATCCCCCAGGAAATGTCCCAACATCTGCCAGGAAGCCTCTCTACACAGCCCTCTCCAAAGAGCTGTAGGTCCCAGGCTCCATCTCATGCCCATCAAGCTCAAGGGTAGTGCGGATTACTAGCTCCAGTAATCCGCAAAACCCTTGTTATTGCCCTACATGCTGCCTATTTATTTGTAAATAATAATTTAAATAAATTATCCTCAACTTTTCTAGTTCAAGTAAACATTCCACTTCCTGCTCATGTCCTGATTGATACAGATATCTAAAGACTTCCCACTCTGAAAGAAAAGATATATAGTTCTTCTATATAGCCTAAAACACAAATACACTTATCTACCCTCATCTTTCAGTGTATTTGTATCATAGTATTGTGGCTAAATAATGTTAAGTGTTTTCCTTATTATGTCCATGGAAATATTGTTCACTGCAGGATCACTTGTATACTGTAACTACATTCTCTTGTTTTTCCTGATTTGAAAATACTGCCTCTTTTGTTTGTTTGCCTCCTTTCTGTGTTTCTAATACTAATTTGTCCTACAACTCTCTTCCAGTGTTGCAAAATACTTCTGAATTTGGTCATTTTTCAGTTCCTTTTTTTAAAACTTGTCCAACCTGAACTGGTTAATCTCTAGGTCTGCTTTATAGAGATCATGCTGATGCTTCTCCATCGGCTGAAGAGGCAACCTCTTTATCGCTCACCTGTATTGAATTGTTTTTTTGTTAAGTCACAAATCTCTTGGTTTACTCCCTATTTTTGGTGGAGAAGATCCTCCAACAGCTTTCTGAGAAAAGAGAAATTTTTTGAGATTTTGCATTTGGCAATCTCAAGCCTGTTTGTGCTCACATGCATTCCTAGCCACTCCCTTGGTCATCTCTGTAGTGCCAGTGTCTGGTCCCTGCTGCTGCATTTCCACTGATGGCTGCTGACTTCTGCCTGAGTTCAGCCAATAGAAGACAATGAAGGAATATTGAGAGGTAGAGGGAAGAAGAAGTCAGGATATTTCTTGCTTTCCCTCCCTGTTTCTTGCAGCATTTCTGGCAGCAGTTGTGTCTCCTCCATGGCTCCAGATCCTCCCAGACCTGCCTGCTCCAGAGGGAGATCCCACCCCTTGGGTTCAGATTTCTACCTCCCACACCAACTGGCTTCTTTGATCTTCCACCCCCTCTGTAACCAATTCCCTGCATGAAAGACACTGGAGTTTAAGTCCTCATGAGGTCTCTGTTTCCTGCTTATGATCTAAAAAATATGATGCATTTCTGAAAATATATTTATTCAAACTTCATAAATGATTTTAGTTTGGTCAGGTAGAGATTTCTAGTGTGAAAATAATTTTATCTTAGAATTCTGTGAGCATTACTCCGTTGTGTTCTTGTTGTCAGTGTGGTAATGAATTTAAATGCCATTCTAAAATAGACACTCTGGATAATTCTTGGTTTTTTGTTTTGTTTTGCTTTTGTATTTGTTTTGTTTTGTTTTTTGTTGTTGTTGTTGTTGTTGTTGTTTGTTTTGATCCCTTGTGCTGGGCAGTAGGTGGATCCTTTGGATCCTTTTTAGGTTTAGAAAATTTAAAAGGCCAGGCGCGGTAGCTCATGCCTGTAATCCCAGCATTTTGGGAGGCCGAGGTGAGCGGATCGCCAGAGGTCATGAGCTCAAGGCCAGCCTGACCAACATGCAGAAACCCCGTCTCTACTACAATTACAAAATTAGCTGGGCGTGGTGGTGCATGCCTGTAATCCCAGCTACTTGGGAGGATGAGGCACAAGAATTACTTGAACCCGGGAGGTGGAGGTTGCAGTGAGCCAAGATCACACCATTGCACTGCAGCCTGGGCAACAAGAGCAAAACTCAAAACTCCATCTCAAAAAAATAAATAAAAAAAAATGAAAAAAATTTAAAAAAACAAAGAGAAAAGAAAATTTTATTGCATTCATTAATAGTTTTCCCTATTTATTTTCTTTGTTGTCTTTCCATGAAACTTTCAATCACGTTGTTGAAACTTCTAGACTTGTCTTCTAATTTTCTTATCTTTTATTCTATTTTTCCATTTTTCTTTTTTGTCCCTTTTTGTGGGAAATGTTCTCAACTTTGTCTTCTAACCCTTCTGTTAAACTTTTTTCTATCATCATATTTGTTATTTTCTTTTCTCTTCTGAGATAGGGTCTTACTTTGTCACCCAGGCCGGAGTGATCTCAGCTCACTGCAGCCTCAGCCTCCCAGGCTCAAACAATCCTCCTGCTTCAGCCTGTCAAGTAGCTGGGACTACAGGTGTGTGCCACCATGCCTGGTTAATTTTTTTGTATTTTTCGTGGATATGGGGTTTTGCCATGTTGCCCAGGCTTCTTTTCCTTTTTTTTTTTTAATATTATTCTTTAGAGATATTTATTTAGGATTAAAAGGAAGGATTTTTTAAAAAAAATTAGAATGGTGGCCAAAGGGAAAAGCACATTTCTTTTGCTCCTTTAGATGTTGCCCTTTGATGTAACTGTAGTACATTCAAGTGGACCTGTCCACTAGGAGGATTCAGGAGAGAAGTTGGGCTTGGAGATAAAGATCCAGTTGTCATCTTCATGGAGATTGCCAAGGAGGGGAATGATGGAAACATGAGAAAAAGGCTGCTGACAGTCTTGGAAATAACTCAGTGGTCTCAGCTTCTGCCTGCAGCAACTTGGGGGTTCCTTTCTGGTCAGACACCTTCTGGAAATTTTTGTTTTTAATGAATTGAGATTTTACACCTTCACCTTCAATTTGCAGTTTAATACATTCAGCATGGGCAGGGTGATCGATATACCCTGTAGATTCAAACCACAGTGGCGTGCTTCCACAGCCATACTTTCAGAGCTTCCCTAACACTACATAATTTTCTTGGCTGACATACTCCTGCCCTGTGCCCATATTTGTTATTTTCAAGGGTTCTTGTTCCCTTTAATGCTCTTTAAAAAGTAATAGCATCTTAGTGAGCTATGACAGCACCACTGCACTCCAGCCTGGGCCACAGAGTGAGACCCTGTCTTGAAATGATAATAATAATAACAGAATAGTATCTTATTATTCTCATATATACAGAATGCTTTCTTATTTCCCTGAGGATGTTTTCGTTTTTTGCTTCTGTTACCTATTTATCTCTATTTCCACCAGGCTCTCTTTCTTTCATTTGTTTGCCTTGGTACCTATCTTTTCTCCAGTTTCTGGTGGCACATAGCAGTTCAGTCATATTTAGGAGGTAGACCCCAAAACCTAATTGGTACTATGGGCATGGTATGCCAATAAATAGGCCTCATTCTAGAATGATTGTGTATGATAGGCCATTTCAGTCCAGACCCTTGATATGTTCATATCTATGGGTCAGTTTTCTTATGATGGTCCATTTTCTTGGGGAGCAGAGTCTTTCAATCTTCTGCATGTTTAGGGCTAGAGGTAGAGAAAGCTTAGCTGTCCATACTTTCTGAAACAGAAAGGGAGCTTCAGGTGTCCTAAAGAGACTTTCATTCCATCTCCCAATTTTCAACATGCACTTCACTCCCAATTTCAATTATACCTGGTATCCTTAAGTCAAGAGCATCTCCGGAGCTTTTTTTCTCAAAATAAACCCTCTATGAAGGAGGGGCAGTACAGACTAATGAGCCTAAGGTTACATGATTCTAACAACTCTTTTTGTTTGTTTGTTTGTTTGTTTTTGAGATGGACTCTTGCTCTGTTCCCCAGGCTGGAGTGCAATGGCACGATCTCAGCTCACTGCAACCTCCGCCTCCCAGGTTGAAGCGATTCTCATGCCTCAGCCTCCCAGGTAGCTCAGATCACAAGCGCACGTCACCACGCCTGGCTAATTTTTGTATTTTTAGTAGAGACGGGGGTTTCACCATGTTGGTCAGGCTAGTCTTGAACTCCCGACCTCGTGATCCACCCACCTCGGCCTCCCAAAGGGCAGGGATTACAGGCATGAGCCACCGCGCCCGTCCAGTTCTTCCAACTCTTAAGCCTTTCCAGGAATCTGTGATGTCAGCTTCATTATTGTCGGCTTCCCACCTTGCAAACACTTAGGTTTCAACTTTATCCACTCTAATTCAATTACTATTTATCCAACTCCCTTCTGTCTTCCAAATTTTGTTGATAACTGTGGTATCCACCTGAATTCATGTTTCCTCCTCCATAGTACAGTGTTGTCTGTGGGAATAAGCTACCCAGCCAAAGTCTGTACTTACCAGGTCTCCTTACACCTCAGTGAGGCCATATGATTAGTTATAATCAATAAATCATAAATGCAAGTAGCTTGTTTTTCTCCAGGCCTTTAAGAAGTGTGAACTTTCCCAAGCTTTAGGGGATAATAGATTCATAAGATGGAAGGGGCCTGGAACCTTGAATCACCACAAGGACACAAAACAGGTTCCTCTTTCTTTGCTGACACAAAAATCTGCAATCGACGGTTACATGAGTAAGACATAAATCTCAGGCCGAGGCGGGCGGATCACCTGAGGTCGGGAGTTTGAAACCAGCCTGACCAACATGGAGAACCCCCCGTCTCTACTAAAATTACAAAAAATTAGCCGGGCGCGGTGGCGCATGCCTGTAATCCCAGCTACTCGGGAGGCTGAGGCAGGAGAATCTCTTGAACCAGGGAGTTGGAGGTTGCAGTGAGCCAAGGTCCTGCCACTGCACTCCAAGCCTGGCGACAGAGCAAGACTCCATCTCAAGGAAAAAGAAAAAAAGAAGTGAGTCACCATTTGCACGAGCTTCCTGGTGGAATGGAGAAGTGCTAAGGCAGCATCAGCAAGGATCTTTTTCCAAGAACATGGGTAAGGGAGCTGATTAGTTTCCTAAGACTGCCCTAACAAATTACCATAAACTGGGTAACTTAAAAAGACAGATTTATTCTTAAGATTTTGGCCGGGTTGGTTGTTTTCTAGGTGCTCTGAGGGAAAATCTGAGACCTCTTTCCTTGCTCCTGATGGTTGAAGAAAATCCTTGGCATTCTTGGTTTGTAATTGCATCACTCCAGTCTCTGCCTCCCTCTCAACATAGCTTTTGAACTAGTGACTATGTGTCTGTGTCTCTAAATTTCTCACTTCCTATAAAGACAGCAGTCACTGGATTACTGGATTTAGAGCCTACCTGAATCCAGCATGACCTTCTCTTAACTTGATTAAATCAGCGAAGACTGTTTTCAAATAGGTCACACTCACAGGTACCACAGGTTAGGATTTCAACATATCTTTCTGGGCAACACAATGCAATTCACTGCAGGAGCAACTGCCTTTTTGTCTGCCCTAAACGAAAATGCATGTGGGAAAACTGTATCTGCAAGAGAGTTCGAGGGTCTCAGGTGTAAAAGAGATTCTCCCGTTTGTATCTGAAAGTCTGTCTGAATCTACTTGGTGGTACTTTGGCCAAGCATTTCAATTCCCAGAACTCAAAGCTGTAATCCCTGAGATTCCCCATTAAAGAATAAACAATAAAAGCCTGGTTCTGTAGTGTTTTCCTGAATCAACAGTCTTTAATCCTAGGGGGTAAAAAGGTATTAATATAGCTAGATTTAATGTGGCATTCACAAGCTCTTTTACGTTAGGAGGGACAGACAATGTTCTCAAGCTGCAAAATTTTGGAAAACATGTTATCTAAGCTTCTCCATATTCCCCTGGCTCCTGGGACTGCCTGCTTCCCTCCCTGGGGAAGGTGAAAAGGAGTGAGTTTTCCTGAGAGGATGGAGACCTTCCCATCAACTTTTTCTTCAGAGGGTCCACGAGGGCTAGGTCTTCCCTGCCCCTTCTCATCCTGCACCCCTGCTCAGATTGGGTTTCAACGAATTCTTTAAGCCAGAGAAAGGACAAAGCAGTTCAAAGCTGTTGAAGATATTTCTGGTTTAGTATTCAATACTGAAAGCAAAAGCAAATGACTCCAAGGTCATAATTCCTTCAAATTTCCTCTAGCAGGTTTCCTGTGCCATTGTCATTTGAGGCTGTGAAGCTACTAGGATCAGACCCTCAGCTCCAAACTCCCTTTCTGCTGGTTTCTCACAAATACCTGTGAACAGGTGCATCAACCGTGACTAGCAAGTGGAGTTCTAGGGGGAGAGAAAATCCAAGTCTCTTGTCTCAGAATGCTCCTTTGAACTCCACTTTTCTCAACTGAATTCCAATTCACTATGGATGACTTATTTCATCTAAAAGCTGGAAGCTCTTAATGCACCTAGAAAATTCTTTGTTACTAGACTTAGTAACCAGGCACCAAAACATCTTTTACTGTAGTATCTACTTACCATACTACCCAAGAATGGCACACTGCTCACATCTTCAAAAGCTTAAACCAAGATCGCTACACAGGTGCGTAGTCGTGGCCGAGTGGTTAAGGCGATGGACTTGAAATCCATTGGGGTTTCCCCGCGCAGGTTCGAATCCTGCCGGCTACGGTTTTAGCCTGACTTCTCCCAAATGGTTTCCTTCTAATTGCACCCCAAAGGCAACTGAGTCTCCTGGATTACAATTGTGTCATCTCCTTTGGTAACACTGCGTTGAACTCTGCATTCTAGCTGTCATCATCATTATTAACCCTGCGTTGTAGTTTACCTCTTTCTCTGAGTCCATTACTTTCCTCCTCCTCCAACATCCGAGATAACCTTGTCTCGAGTAAGAGAGAATCTATTGCTGTGGTGTAAACACCACCTAACGTTAATCCTGATTTGAGGAAGGCAATTCTCTTTTTCTCACCTACAAGCTCTGAGAATCGAAGTCAGACTCCATCGAGTTTTCTCTGTAGATAAGTCTAAGTTGCTTGTCTGGTGTGTGAAGATTTTGCCTATAGTGTATTAAGTGTTTTGTTAGCCCAAGTTTAGGGACTGTCATTCAACAGCAACAAGGCATTACCTGTTTTGCAGCAATAACAATGATTGTGATTGCAGCTTCAATATAAATCGTTGGTTTGTAGACAGTACCACACACACTGTATCTTCTCGGCCTAGAAATTCGAGAGCCCAAGAATGGGAAAGGTTTATTAAACCACAGTAAGTGGATGTTAAAGCTAGCCTCCGGCTGCCAAGCCCTTATTATTTTTATTCTATTGATTTTGTTAAATGTCTTCATCTTACAGCTTAGAAAAATTCAGGGTGAAGTTCTCTGGCCCCAGTCTATTCTTCCAATCTTCTCCAGCACATTCAAAGACCAAGAACACTTATCTGGGCTTTACAGTAGATTCAGGAAACAGTGTAACTTCAGACACTCAGTACTTTGGTTCTCATACAGAATAAAGTTGGGAAGAAAAGGTCGAGGGAGAAGACGAAAAGATGTGGAAAAACAAGAAAACGGAAGAGAGGAGAAAGGCCAGGAGATGGAAGGAATGGAACAAAAGAGAAGCTAGCAGTGTGCCAAATATAGGAATGTTCTCACCCCTCTTGCCCACTTTTATTCTGAGTTTCCTCTGTCTTAGCAACCCCTAAATGCCCTTGCTCTTGTTCTGACAGGCAACTTTCCACTATCTCACTCTTTGAAATCAGCCCCTGATGTCAAGGCACTTCTTAAAGTCCAACTCCTCCACAGAGGCATTTGTATTGTTTCCAGTTTGGCTATTATAACTAGTGCTGCCATGAATATTCTTGTACATGTATTTCAGTGAATATAAATAAATATTTTTGTTGGAGAGATATATTTATGGGTGGAATTACAGAGTCACAGTACATGTATACATTCAAGATTTAATATATAATGCTAAGTCATTCTCGCAAGTGATTGAGCCAATTTACACCCCCTGAGCAAGTATCACATTGTCCTGATTGCTATGGCTTTTTAAGTACCCCCCCCCCCCCCCCATTTCAGGTAGCTCAATTTTTATTTTAAATCTGACATACATTCACTAACACATTGCCTGAAGCTTCAGATATTGTTGAAAGCAGCAGTGTTGACATTCCTCATGTGCTCCTGAAACTTGGGAATCTCCTCAAAAGTCTGTGGCCACTTTGTCATCTTCCCTCATACATTTGATCGACATCTTGTGGATTCTATAGTTTGGAGTTGCCCAGGTCAGCCATTGCAGCTGGGGCACACACGAGCCCCCAGCTGGGCCATGTCGATATCTTCATTCCAAGATTTGATGTCTAGAAGGATGGAGGACTTGAACATTTACATGAGCTTTTTGACCATGCAAATAAGAGGCAGATGCTAGACAACTGTATTCTCGTTAACTTTTAATGAGTACATTTTGTGTCATTTAAACCTAGATTCTCCTATGGGCCTTAAAGTAACTGTGACTTTGAGGTTTCAGAATTGACTGGACTGTTTCTCTGATCAGAGCAGCTGGTCTTAGGAGTGAGGAAAGTCGAGAGGGTCCAGTGGCAGTTAAGGAGGAATGGCAGAGGGGTCCCACCGCAGCTCTGTTCTCAGAGCCAGGTAGGGGCCATCACGGGGCAGAAGATGCAAAAAGCGACTTTTCTCCTCGTCGGGGAATCGAACCCCGGTCTCCCGCGTGACAGGCGGGGATACTCACCACTATACTAACGAGGAAAAACTCGGGAGGAGTGAGTTTTGAGTACCTCTAATAAACTTAAGTACTCTTGTCCACTTTTTTAAGTCTGTAAGTTTGTATTCTATTAAATTGATTATACTTGGCGAATTTACACTTTAATCTGCCGCCTAAGCCAAAACGACGGGGTCTGTCAGGACAGCCTGCTCTTTCGATTGTGGTGGTGTCGAGATCTCTGACAGTGTTTCTAGTCATTTGCAACCAGCGAGACCGGGTGACCAAAGCAGTTGAACCATTGATTCCACAGAAACTGATAATTGACCAAAGACTTGGACCTCTGACTAGGACTAAATTTCCATGAAGAGGAAAGCACTATCAGGACTTGTAACAGGTATAGGCTTCAGGAGGGTTTGGAAGGCAGGGAAACGAGAGGCGTCCCCAAGAACCGTACAAAGGTACCGCTAAAGGGAAAATGACTAGGTATCTGCTAATTAAGGCACCCATAATCTTATGAAAATAGTAGGTATTCAATAACTTCCACCCTCCATTGTTGTGGGGTTTCAGGATCGGGGAAGTACCAAACAAATTCAGTTCGCAACACGTGAGTTGGTTTAAATTTCTTTCTTCTAAATTTTCTGTTGTTAATTATCTAAAACCTGGAACTCGTAGTCGGCAGGATTCGAACCTGCGCGGGGAGACCCCAATGGATTTCTAGTCCATCGCCTTAACCACTCGGCCACGACTACACCGAATCCCAACGTTTTTTTTCACGGTATAGACATGAGAAAATGCAAATCAGGATAATTACTATCTAGGTACAAGAAAATGGGCTTTGTGAGTTGAACGCAAACTTTCAGGTACAACGAGAGTTTGGTTAAAAAACAAAAACAAAAACAAAAAAAGCCAACCTCCTGTGCCACCTGGACAAGAGCACTGGAATGAGAGTACTCCCGCGTGAGGATGAGCATCATCAGCGTTCCAAACAAAGAATACAAACTTCACGTTAGTAAACAGTGAGCGAGCTCCCGTCGGCGCCCGGAAGTAGGCTGTGGTCTGAGCTCTGGCAGTGGAGTCTCTGCAACTGGAACTAAACTTTGCTAATTAAGAAGTGGACTGAGACCCTAACTTACGGCCCCCACTTATCTATTGCCTTTGAACAGCCTGTCTTCCGATAGCCCTGGACACTTGTAGGTAACTGAAGACAGAGTGGAAGATTGCATAACTTGTGGGAAATCAGCACTTTGATCAAAGTGGAAAATGGGCAGAAACAGCTGGTGATTTACATGATTTACATGGTTACGACGCAAGGATGTCCACTGTGGCATTGTTTGTATATAGCATATAAATATGCTAACTAGTAAGGGAATGGTGTGATGCATTCCTATCACAGGGTACTATGCAGCTGTTAAAGAATTAGATTCTTATCGTTTTACTTGGAAATGTGTGTAAACTTTAATCCACAAAATAGCGAACATAAATAGTTCTATTTATATCGAATGAACCCCCAAATTAAAGTCCATTAAAAACATCCGAAGGGACGCTCACCAATCTAACAAAAGAGCAAAATGGAATGTAAGTTAGAGACTAAAATATCAATTTCGATTACTTTTGTATTCTTTACATTTGTCATAAAAACAATCTGCATTATTTATATAATTGGAAAATTAAAAATGGAAAAACAGACGCATTAATTATATAACTGGAAAATTAAAAATGGAAAAACAGGCTAAAATATGCCATTGCATACTTACGCATTTAAAAACTGGTTGTGTAAAAACAAAAAAGTTAATACTAATTTATCTGAGGTGTTGAATCGTAGCTCCTCATCGTTTTCTTCTTTTAGCTCTTCTCTCTTTCAAATTTTCAAGCAAAGTATATGTATTTATTTGTATTTTTACTTGAAGTGTTCCCACTCTTCCTTAAGACTACAGGATGATTGTAATACCTTGTTATCTGTTTGAAGAAATAAGGATTGGTGTGGCATGGATATTGAACCAGTAAAAATAATGCTACTATCTAACTATTCTAAATTTCACATTTTAGAAAATGCCTTCACATTCAGGATCTCATGTAACTCTCAGAACAGTTCCATGAGGTGCTGCCACCCACTTTTACAATAAGAAAAATGTCCGGATAAGAGAAGTTTGTACATTCACAGAGCTGAGTATTGAAATCAAAGCATCTTACTCTGTATCAATTACTCTTTCCTTATAGAGATGGAAAATGACACCTTTAAGAAAAGAAAGGCACAGTCTTCTCAGCATTCAAAGGATAAATCCCACTTGGTCGCAGCATATCACCCTTTTTTAAAATTGCTGATTCAATTTGCTAACATTTGTTAAGAATATTTACACCTATTTTCATGAGGAACATTGGTTTGTAATTTTTTTTTTCTCAAACTGTGATCTGGTGTTTGTTCACTTTGTTTTTGCTGAGGTAGGGCTATTTCATTTTTTATTTTTTATGGTAGCTTATTTTATTGAGGTAAAATATATATGTTTAATTTACCATCTTTACCATTTTTAAGTGTACAGTTCAGTAGAAATAAATACATTTATATTATTTGTTTCCCTTCATCCCTCCCAAGTTTTGATATCAACTAATATTCAATTCATAAAATGAGTAGGAAAGTGTTCTCTACTTTTCCAGTTTCTGGAAAAGTTTATGTACACATGATATTATTTCCTCTTTAAAGGTTTGGTAGACTCCACCAATGAAGCCATCTAGGCCTGGATTTTTCTTTTAGAGAGGTTTTTAATTATAAATTATATTTTTAACAGTTATATTACAATTCAGATTATTTCTTGAGTGGGTTTTAGTAGTTTCTACCTTTTGAGAAATTGATATATTTCATCTAATTTGTCAAATTAATTGGCATATTATCCAAAATATTCTTTTATTTTTTGTATAATCTAGGTAAGTGTCCCCTGTTTCTTTCCTGCTACATTTATTTTCTGAGCAGTCCGACTGGAGATTTATCGATATTATTCATCTTTTCAAAGCACTGGTTTTTAGATTTCATCGATCTTCTCTATTGTTTTTCTATTTCATTCTCTTTTGCTCTTTAATATTCGTTCTCTTCCACTTACTTTGAATTTAATTTACTCTTATTTTTCTCGTTTGTTAAGGTGAAACTATAGATGATTGATTGACACTTTTCTTTTTTTAAGGGTCTGGCTCTGTCACCCAGGCTGGGGAGCAGCTGGGGTGTAGTGGCACGATTTCTGCTTGCTGCAGCCTCCACTTCTCCAGCTCAAGCATTCTTCCCACCTCAGCCTCCTGAGTAGCTGGGACTGCAGTCACCCGCCAGCCACCAGCCTGGCTTGTCCCTCCCTCCCTCCCTTCCTCTCTCCCTTTCTCTCTCTCTCTCCCTCCCTCCCTCCCTTCCTTCCCTCCCTCCGACCTTTCTTTCTCTCTCTCTCCCTCCCTCCCTTCTTTCCATCCCTCCTTCCCTCCTTCTCTTTTCTTTTCTTCCTTTCTTTCCTTCCTTCCTTCTCTGTCCTTCCTTCCTTTCTTTCTTTTTCTTTCTTTCTTTCTTTCTTTCTTTCTTTCTTTCTTTCTTTCTTTCTTTCTTTCTCTCTCTCTCTCTTTCCTTCCTTCCTTCTTTCTTTCTTTCTTTCTTTCTTTCTTTCTTTCTTTCTTTCTTTCTTTCTTTCTTTCTTTCTTTCTTTCTTTCTTTCTTTCTTTCTTTCTTTCTTTCTTTCTTTCTTTCTTTCTTTCTTTCTTTCCTGTTTTCCTGTTCTTCTGGTAGAGACGGGGTCTCGCCATGCTGCCCAGGCTGGTCTCAAATCCCTGGGCTCAAGCACTCCTCCTGCCTCAGCCCCTCAAAGTGCTGGGATTACAAGCATGAGCCACAGCACCTGGCCACTTTTTTCATAATAAGCTTTTTTTCTTTTTTCTATAAAAGCTTTTCTTCTATGAAAAGTTTTAGCTGCATTTTGTTACATTTTGTTACCATTTTTATTTAGTTCAAAATAATTTAAATTTCCCTTGTGATATATTATTTGGTTTTAGATTATTTTGTTTAATTTCTGTTAATTGATTTCTGGTTTAATTCTGTTGTGGTCACAAAATATACTTTCTGTAATTTCAGTCCTTTTAAGCTTACTGTGACTTATTTTTTAGTCCAAAATAAGGTCTGTCTTGGTAAGTATTCTATGAGCGCTTGAAAAGAAAGTTTTCTGTTATTGCTGAGAAAAGCGTTATATAAATGTTAATGAGGTCAAATTTGTGGTAATGTGGTTCAAATCTTCTGTATTCGTACTGAATTTTCAGACTACTTGTTCTATCAATTACTGAGAAAGAAGTGTTAAAATTTCCAACTATCAGCCTGGCTCAGTGGCTCACACCTGTAATCCCAGCACTTTGGGAGGCCAAGGGGGGTGGATCACCTGAGGTCAGGAATTTGAGACCAGCCTGACCAACATAGTGAAATCCAGTCTCTACTAAAAATACAAAAACTAGCTGGGTGTGGTGGTGGGCACCTGTAATCCCAGCTACTCAGGAGGCTGAGGCAGGAGAATCACTTGAACCTGGGAGGCAGAGGTTGCAGTGAGTCGAGATGGCACCACTGTGCTCCAGCCTAGGAAACAGAGCAAGACTGTCTCAATAAATAAATAAATAAATAAATAAATAAATAAATAAATAATAAAAAATATAATTTCCAACTATATTTGAGTAATTTTTCTATTTCTCCTTGCAGTTTAGTAGGTTTTGCTACACATATTTTGAAGCACTATTTGTAGGTGCATACATGTGTAGGGTTGTTGTGGCGGCTTCTTGGTGTATTGACCTCTTTATCATTATTAAATGTTCCTCTTAATCTGATTATAGGCAGTAAATAGGGCAATTTCTTTCTCATTTTTTCCCTTTTCCCAGGTATCAAAATTAGCCACTGCCTATTGTCTATCTGAAGAAAATTGTTATATATACTTTGTACAGTTTTCCAGTTGTTTAAGGTGGTAGGGTAAGTCTGGTTTCTACTACTTTACCATGGGGAAGAAACAGGAGTCCTTTTGGCACTGGTCTTAAAATGACCAATTTCACTTTAATCCTGGTGGGATATCATCCTTTCCCTTGAGTTGTGTTTACTGATCCTCTTCCTCCATGATCCTTTTCTTGACTATACACTTTACTGCACCTAATTTTATTCATAATTAACATTGTGAGAGTCAACAATTGCAACAGGTCCATGAAAAATAATTGGTTATTAGATACATGGATATCTTCTTTTATAAAATGTTTGTTCAAGTTTTTGATCATTTAGTTGAGTCATTGATATGTAGCAGTCAGGATTCAATAAAAGAAGCAGAACCACTGGGATGCACTTCAAGCTTCAGCATTATAAAGACTGTGGGGCAGGTTATCAAGAAAGGAAGAAGGAGGTAAAGTGGGGAATATTAGAACAAGCTGGAACCCACAAGCATGAACTGGAGCCCCACAGGATGAACTGAAATCTGTGTCAGCTCTTGTTGCCTCTCCTTGGTGTTGTAGTATTCTACAG
This sequence comes from Gorilla gorilla gorilla, assembly GCF_029281585.2. Taxonomy (NCBI): domain Eukaryota; kingdom Metazoa; phylum Chordata; class Mammalia; order Primates; family Hominidae; genus Gorilla; species Gorilla gorilla. The sequence continues at coordinate 45,112,431 of NC_073229.2, read as the reverse complement.
AAGACAGGGTCCTTTGCTTGAAGCTAAACACAGACATTTGGTTCAAAAATTACAGAGGTTGAAGGAGAACCCACAGGAAGGTGGGGTAGTTGCAGGCACAAATACTGCCATGTGACAAGATAAGTCAGCAGGTGAGTTAACATGAGCTACAAAATGACTGCTACTTAGCTTTCTTTCTCAAATCTTCTGCAAGAATATCTCTTGGGGACCATCCTAACCAGAGACACACAGAAAAAGAAATTCTGGGGAATGTAGTTCAGCCTGGCCAAGTTGATACCATAGCAGTGAAGATAATGTTTGGTATCAATTAAAAATAAAATTTAAATTTAAAAAATGTGTTAATATTTACATACATAATTAATAACGCTTAATTGTAGGTTTGCAATAAGTCATGATATACATGTTGTATAAGTCCTCCAACTTTGCTATCTTCTTTAATCTTTTCTTGTTTTTTTCTATTTTTTCTTTTCTTTGAATCTGTAAACTAGAGATTTTCTTGTTTTCTAAACTTGCTTTACCTTTTAAATATATTTTTGAAACTGCTAGTTAAACTTTAAAAAATACAGGCTCAGAACTTGACTAGGATTCATTGAACCTATTGATTAATTTGGAAATAGTTTTCATCTTGATGAAATTGAGTCTAACAAGACATACATGTTATTTTTCCTCCACTTCCTCCATTTAATTTCCACCAGCAACGTTTTATAGTTTTAAGTGTAGATTTCTTGCGTATCTTGCTAGATTTATTTTTATTTTATTTTATTTATTTATTTTTTTTTTTGAGACAGAGTCTCGCCCTGTCGCCCAGGCTGGAGTGCAATGGCATGATCTCCGCTCACTGCAACCTCCACCTCCCGGGTTCAAGTGATTCTCCTCCCTCAACCTCCCGAGTAGCTGGGACTACAGGTGCATGCCATCGCACCCGGTTAATTTTTGTATTTTTAGTACAGACAGGATTTCACCATGTTGGTCAGGCTGGTCTTGAACTCCTGACCTCGTGATCCAACCCCTCGGCCTCCCAAAGTGCTGGGATTACAGGTGTGAGCCACTATGCCTGGCAGTTAGATTTATTGTCAAACTTTAAAATTTTTGCTGCTATTGGGAATGGAATATTTTAATTTTAATTTCCACTTATGCATATACACATTTTGGATATGGTCAGTAAAGAAAAGAAGAAACAGACAAATGATGTTCAATTATAGCTGAAAGTGAGCATCTATGTATTATTTCAAATGTGAGGTAGAGTGACTGAAGAAATAATTGTGCATAACTCTGCTGCACAATAATATCAATATCAATATTTTACATTTTAAACACTAACATTTAAATAACATAATGGTAATAATTAAAAATTAAATTAAAATGTTGATTAACATTTCAGATTTATTTTATATGCAAGAAGGGTATTCCTTGATTACAGACTTCAACGGTGGCTTCACAGAAAAGCTGATTTAACATTCAGAATTCAATGCACTTCTTCAATTTCTTCTTCCTTTAACTTATGCTTTTCAAAATAACCAAATATAATGCAAAATAAGTAAGCTGCATAAATCACGTAATGAGTAATACAAAAGGTAAGTTGACAGTGGAGAAACTTAATAGACATCATCTTAATTCATCACAGTTAACATACGAGTATCAGTACGAATTAACATCATGTGCCACTGGATTTGAAGAATGGTAAAGGACCTTGCTTCACTTCTGTGGTATTGCTGCCAAAATAATCTGAATATAACTCGGAGGAAATAGCAGACAAATTCAAATTGAGGGATTGAGGGGACCTACCTTTTTTTTTTTTTTCTGAGAGAGTCTCGCTATGTTGCCCAGGCTGGAGTGCCGTGGTGCAATCTTGGCTCACTGTAATCTCCACCTCCCGGGTTCAAGCGATTCTCCTGCCTCAGCCTCCCAAGTAGCTGGGATTACAGGCGCGCGCCACCACGCCTGGCTAAGTTTTGTATTTTTAGTGGAGATGGGGTTTCGCCATGTTGGCCAGGCTGGTCTTGAACTGGCCTCAAGCGATCCGCCCACCTCGACCTCCCAAAGTGCTAGGATTAGAGGCGTAAGCCACCGCGCCCAGCCCTACTTTTCCAAGTGAGACATATTTGTGAACACAAAGATGAGAGACACCTTATGAATATAAACATTCGTTTTCTTCCCGGGCGCAATTCCGTGAGGGAAATTCGAGGCAGGGGGTTCGAAGACAGGAAATGAGGCAGCATCGCCAAGACCTGCGTTTTGCTCATAGAAAATATTGCTTATTTTTAGGCAAATAAGAAGTTATGTTGGGATCACTGGCACGATGGGAACCCAGTGGCAGTAGAGGTTTGAATGAGCGAGGCATCTGGACAAGTCAAGTCAAGAAGTTTGCACCCTTGTGGTAGGAAATGGGTGGTAAGGATTTCCTTGTTAGGTAATTTCACACTGTCAAACGGATGGGTTAATTAAGTTAGCTCACTGGGAGCAAAAATCAGCCCGTAGTCGGCAGGATTCGAACCTGCGCGGGGAGACCCCAATGGATTTCTAGTCCATCGCCTTAACCACTCGGCCACGACTACAGCTGTGAAACTTCAGCCTTTGATAGATTGGTGAAATCACGTGTCAGGTGACGTGTGCAAACTTCTGTCTTTGGTGAGTTTTTTGGAAATGCTAAGGTGAAATGAGAATTCTAGGAAAGGAAGTCAGGATATCCTTGGTAATTGAGCGCCCTGCAATTAGAGAGAGTCCTCATCGCATAAGCATTAACGTTTCCAGCAAATATCCAGTCAGTCGAATAACATCCAGCGAGCGCCTGCCTGCCCCGGGACCGGCCAGGCTTCTGTACTCGCCATCGCTGGCACCACACCTAGCCGGTACCGACGGGGAGTCATGGCCAACTCTCCTCTGATCCGGGATGTTCTGACTTCCAGGAGCCCAAAGCTCCTCGGTGAATGACGGTGTTCGTAGGGGATTCCAGGCAAGGAATCGCTTCCGCTGATTTGTGTCTTAGGTGGTGGGAGCGAAAAATTATGTGGAAAAGTCTCCTCTGTGTCCCTTCGTTGTGACATTAAGTCTTTTAGGCTCAGAATCTGGTTTGAGTTTTGGCCGACACAAGCGCTTCCCGCGTTGCCCTAAATTTAGTCAACTCAGCAAGTTTTCTTTTTCTCCCTCTTACATTTTGACCTTAATATCTCAATAACAGTGTTTTCCTAAGACCTAAGAGTGATTTTGTCTACCCCGCTTAGAGAATCTTAATCTAATTTTCTAAAGAAGAAAGAGAGGTAGAGGAAGAGGAGAAAAGGGAGAGTGGGCAGAGGAGGAGAAGAGAACGATGACAGAGGGGTCTATTGTGACATCTGAACGAAGGAGAGGAGTGGGGTGAAGAGAAGAGTGAAGGCAGGGTAAGGGGGAGTGAAGAAATATTGCTTTGCTATGGAAATATTAATAAAACCAACTATAAGAAATCCCATGGTTTAACGAAAGGGAGTCTGCTCTGAGGGGAGTATTAAGCTGAGTTTGGAGTAAGAGAACCAGAGTCCGTGTTTAACTGAGGAGTCTGTTATTTAAACTTTCTTGTTAAAATAAGTATCAGTCACATAAACCTCCTTTAAAAATCGTGTCAAGTTATGAAATGACTAAATACAAATTTAAAGGAAAATATAAGTTGTGATAGAAGGTGTTTCCATAGTCATATCATATGCCTTTTATTTGGTCTACACATTTTAACAAGCATATAACATTTTAATTAGATTCCTTCAGAACTCTAGTTTGAAGGGAGTTAAATACTGAAGAAATAACAGACTTTTCAGGCTTAAAAAAATCATTAAAAAAGGAAACTTGCTGTGATTAATATTAATATGAACTGAATTTATTGAATCAATTCTTGTTTTGCTTAGAATAAACTGAACAGAGACTTGTGATAGCTTCTATCGTTTTTTTTTTTTTCTCCTCATTCATATGTGTGGACCAAAGCATGGCAGAATAGATTCAGGTAAAACAAATGAATCCGCGTTCACTTGTAGGAAACAAAACTATTCTAGACATTTTAGTCCCAAACTGAAAACAGTCCAAAGTCCATCAACAATAGAAAATATAGTTGTTTTTCATACAAAGGAACAGTAGAGCAATAAGAACAAAGAATTTTCAATTACACACAAATTGGAAGAATCTCACAAACATAATATTGAAGTGATGCCATACACAAAGGCATACATGCTTTTGTTCATATGTACTGTAGCTCAAAACAAACTAATCTGTGGTGTTAGAAATCAGGAAGGTGATTGTTGAAGGTAATTACACTGAGAAAGGCCATGAAGAGACTTGTTGGAGATCGTGGGAATGGTTCTATTTCTCAGTCTGAGTTCTGGGTTCATAGCTGTGTTCACTTTGTGAAATTTCTTGAGCTGTATAATTATGATACAGATACCTTTCTGTATCAATATTGTGTTATATGTCAACTAAAAATGTACTTAGGCAAGGTGTGGTGGCTCACATATGTAATTGCAGCACTTTGGGAGGCCGAGGTGGGAGGATCACTTGAGGCCAGGCATCCAAGACCAACCTGGGCAACAGCCTGGGCAACGAAGCAAGACTCTCATCTCTACAAAAAAAAAATTAATTAAATTAATTAATTGATTTATTTATTTTATTTTTGAGATGGAGTCTCACTCTGTTGCCTAGGCTGTAGTGCAGTGGCACAATCTCCGCCTCCTAGGTTCAAAGGATTCTTCTGCCTCAGCCCTACGAGTAACTGGGATTACAGGCACACGCCACCACGCCCAGCTAATTTTTGTATTTTTAGTAGAGACGGGGTTTCACCATGTTGGCCAGGCTGGCCTTGAATTCCTGACCTCAGGTGATCCATCTGCCTCAGCCTCCCAAAGTGCTGAGATTATAGGCATGAGCCACTGTGCCCGGCCAAACTAAATAATAAAAAAACTGTACCTAAGAATCAAAACCTCTCAAACTATTTTAAATAAAACAGGATTAATAAAGAATATAGAGGCTTACAAAATTTTTAGAAGAGAGGGATGGAGGAAGGTATCAGTTCTAATTTGATTCTGCAGGAATTGTTCCCGAAATAACCTCGAAGAAATAGTCTCCATCGAGGCTGTTGTTGTTCCCACAATCAAGAAAGTAGGAACTCAAGATGCTTTCACTAGAATTGTTCATTTCAGGTAAGTCTGTCAGTGATTTGTGCCCAGGTCTTAATTTATAAAGATGATGGAGTGAAGACAGAGAGGTCAATGCCATTGAAAGAAAATTATAATGTTATTCACAGTTTCCCCAGAAACAAGAAGTGCAGCACACCACGCAGGGCCACATTGGGAAGTACCAGTGTCACCCAGGAGGCAGAAAGGAGTGAAAAGGAAGGTATAAATTAAAGTCTTTGTTGGGGTTTCCATGGGAAAGGCAGGGCAGATCAGGGTAAACAGTTTAGAATTGGCTAGTTTGAATAATTCTGGCAGGCTTTGGATATAGAGGCTGTCCCTGGTTGTCTGATATTTGGCCCTTAGTTGACTTACCCCAGGGGAAATATTGGCTTAGTGTGTGAGTTAGATAAAGGAGGTCATTCAAAGTATGGGCTCTGGATAGCAGGAGAAGTAAATAACTTTGGCTATAGTTTGGCCCCTCTGATCAACGATGCCAAATGGATCAATGGATGCCAAATAGACAAATACAGGCTCAAAGAAAACACAGAGCAGTCAGAAAGCAATTTACATTTCTAAACAAGTTGCCAAATTCTGTTGCTACTGGTCTGGGAACCATACTTTGAGAATCACATTTTGCAGAGCACAGCATGCCTCCCAGATGTGAATGAGCAAACTGATGCTCCTTATGTTGTGTTCCTCTGCAGAAAACCTCGAGTCCATGACAATGCTTGTGAACATAAAAAACAGAAACAGAAGGCTCCTTATTTCCATATTTGAAAATCCTGAGGCAAAGCTTAAATCACACCCAGAACCCTAACTGCAAGAGTTGGAGAAATGTTGTTCTCTCTAGCCTCTGGTCTAGGAAGGCTCACTTGAAGGAGATGGAGATGGTTACTACCAATCTACTATACCCTGTACAGATGTTGAGGCTGAAATGTTTTGCCAAAATAGAGGGCCTTCCCAGAGGATTAAAAGTAATAATGTCAGTATTGCACTGAGGGGGAACTTTCACTGTCCTTGAAAGAGGACCCAGTGTAACAGACTGGTGTATTAGTCCATTTTCACATGTTCCAGGGCAGGAAGCATCCAGCATGGGAGAAAGATGTGGGCTGATGGGCTAGGCCCATCTCGTCCCTTCAAGTTTTTCTGCCTGCTTTATATTCGCTGGTGGCTAATTAGATGGTGCCCACCCAATTAACGGTGGGTCTGCCTTCCCCAGCCCAGTGACTCAAATGTTAATCTCCTTTGGCAACACCCTTACAGACACACCCAGGATCAATATTGCATCCTTCAATCCAATCAAATCGACACTCAGTATTAACCATCACACTAGACATGAATCCTTTGTCATAAATATGTATTACAAATATCTTCTTCTATTCTGTGCTTTGCCTTTTTACATTGTTGATGGTGTCTTTGGATGACTGAAGTTCTGAAGTCTAAAAGAAAGTCAGTTTATCAATCTGTTTCTTTTATAGTTATTGCTTTTTGTGCTTATTAAACAGGAAGTATTTGCCAACCCAAAGTTCATGAAGATAGTTCATTGTTTTCCTTTATAACTTTTATTGTTTTAACTTGAACATTTGGATTTTTAATCTATCTTGAATTTTTTTAGGGAATAATTTAAGGAAGACGTCAGTGCCCACATTGTCTTCCTTTGTATATCCAGTTGATTCAGCACCACCTTTGGAAAAATCTCTCTTTCCCTGGTTGAATTGCATTGTATGTGGTTTTACATAGGTAGATCCATTTTGTTTCACTGGTCTCTATCTTTATGTCAGTAACACTCTTTCTTAATCAGTGTATCTTCAGAATAAAATAAATCTCATTATGTGGTAGTGAAAGTCCTTCAGATTTGCTCTTCCTCTGAAAGATTTCCTTGGTGATTCTAGGTCCTTTCCAGTTGCACATGTGTTGTAGAAACAACTTGTCAATTCTACCAAAAGTCCTGTTTCAATATTTTATTTCAATTACATTGAATCTGAGCCTTTCAATCAATGAATACGTTATATCCCTCCACTTATTTTGATATTTAAAAACTTCTGTGCACAGTGATTTGTAGCTATTAATGTACCACTCACATATTTTTATTACATTTATTATTGTATTTATTATTAGGTTATTGATAGTGTTCTTGATATTGTAAATCACAGTTTTAAAATGTATTGTCTATTTTTTCAAAGTATATATGAATACAACATATATTTGAATATTGGTTTTTGTACCCAGCAAACTTATTTTCACTTAATGATTCTAATGATTTGTAGATTTTAGAGATTTTTCAAATACATAAATACATTATCTGCCAATGATGGCAGTCCTATTTCTTCATTTCAATTTTAATATCTTTTAATACTTTGTCTTATGTAATGGCCTAAGATCCCCAATACAATGTTGAATAGCAGTGGTGATAGTGGTCATGCTTGTCTTGGTCCCAATATCTGGGAGAAAGTGTTAAATATTTACTATAATTAGGCTATTAAATGTAGGATTTTGTATATATATGCATTCTGGGATTAAGAAATTTCCTTTCTATACATAGATTGCTTTTTTTTTTTTAACCAACATGGTGTTGAATTTTGTCACATACTTTTACTGCATCTACTGATATGATTATTTGGTTTTTTCTCTTATACTTTGTGGTAAATTTAAAGTGATTGATTTTTTATATTAAAAAATTCGTGTTACTGAAACACACATTACAGCTTAACATTTGACTGTTCTTTCTGCATATTACTGGGTCTGATTGCTCTTACCATCTTTAGTGGTTTTATATCTAGAATGTTTAACACAAAGATTGACTTGTAATTTCTTCTTTAGTAATTCCTTGTCAGGTTTTAGTATGAAGATTATGCTGGCCCTATAAAAAGAATTGTGAAGAGTTTTCATTTTTTCTATTTTCCGTAAGAGTATGTGTATATTAGATCTTCCTTAACGTTTTAAGATTTCAGCAATGAAGCCATTTTTGCATAGTGTTTGCCTGCTTTGTCTGAAGGTGTTATAGGTTGAATTGTGTCCCCTCAGAATTTACCTGTTGAAGTCCTAACCCCCAGTACCTCAGAATATGACTGTATGTGGAGATGGAACCTTTAAAGAAGTGACTGAGTTTAAATGAGACCATTAAGGTGGGCCCTAATGTGATCTGACTGGTGAAAAATAAAGATAATTTAAGTCAAACAAAAGTTGAGGCAATATCTCATTAATAGATGTGTATTACAAGACATAATAAAGGTTTTGTTTGTTTGTTTTTTGTTTTTGTTTTTTTTTTGAGACAGGGTCTTGCTCTGTCACCCAGGCTGGAGTGCAGTGGCATGATCTCGGCTCACTGCAGCCTCCGTCTCCCGGGTTCAAGTGATTCTCCTGCCTCACCCCCCTGAATAGCTGGGATTGCAGGGGTCCGCCACCATGCCCAGCTAACTTTTGTATGTTTGGTAGAGACAGGGTTTCACTATGCTGTCCATGCTGGTCTCGAACTCCTGACCTCAGATGATCCGCCCGCCTCAGCCTCCCAAAGTGCTGGGATTACAGGTGTGACCTACCACGCCCGGCCAACAAAGGGTTTTCTCGAGGCTAAAGTAAAACGAAAAATCTGAAAGTTGGAATTAATAAAAGAATTAGCATGGTAGCTGGTTTCATGATCAAGATACAAAAATTCAAATGTATTTGTATATTAAAAACAAACAAGTGAAAATTAAAAATTAAAAGTTTGGCTGGGCGCGGTGGCACATGCCTGTAATCTCAGCATTTTGGAGGTCAAGGCGGGCGGATCACCTGAGGTCAGGTGTTCGAGACCAGCCTGGTCAACATGGTGAAACCCTATCTCTACTAAAAATACAAAATATTAGCTGGGCATAGTGGCGTGCGCCTGTAGTCCCAGCTACTCGGGAGGCTGAGGCAGGAGAACAGCTTGAACCCGGGAGGCAGAGGTTGCAGTGAGACAAGATCACACCACTGCACTCTAGCCTGTCAACAGAGGGAGACTCAAAAAAAAAAAAAAAAAAAGTGAAAGAGTTGCGTACAGTGATTGGAATAAATGTTTAGGCCGGGCACAGTGGCACATGCCTTTAATCCCAGCACTTTGGGAGGCTGAGGCAGGGAGATCATTTGAGGTCAGGAGTTCGAGACCAGCCTGGCTAACATTGTGAAACCCTGTCTCTACTAAAAATACAAAACTTAGCTGGGTGTGGTGGTATATGCCTGTAATCCCAGCTACAGGGGAGGCTGAGGGAGGAGAATTGTTTGAATCCAAGAGGCGGAGGTTTCAGTGAGCCAAGATCACACCATTGCACTCCAGCTTTAGCAACAGGGTGGGACTCTATCTCAAAAACAAACAAACAAACAAACAAAACAGATTGGGCCTGGTGCAGTGGTTCCTGCCTGTAATCCCAGCACTTCGGGAGGCTGAGGCAGGTGGATCTTGTGAGCCCAGAAGTTAGAGACCAGCCTAGGCTATATAGGATATTAATCTAGATATTAATTATTTGATGGCTTCAGATATAGATATAGATATAGATACAGATACAGATATAGATATTGTAAATGCCGTTTCCATTCCTTGGCTGTGTTTTCACTCTTTTAATGCTGTCTTTTGCAGCCAATACATCCCTTATTTAAAATAAGCCCAATGCATCTTATTTTATGATTTATGTTCCTAATGTACTGTTTGAGAAATCTTTGCCTAGCCTAAGATCATGAAGATGTTCTACTGTGTTTTCTTCTAGAAATTTTATCTTTTTTTCTATCACATTGATGTCTATTATATAATAAAATAATTTTGTTTATAATGTGACATAGGGGTCAAGGTTTATTTTTACTCTATGTGATTAAAAAGATCATTCTTACTTGACTGAATTGACCTATGTATTTTGTAAATTGGCAGCATAAGTTTTCAAGCTTAGTTAATCTTCTACAATATTGACATGATTTTTCAAATTCCTTTGCATTTACAAAAATATACTTAATTTCCACAAAAATACATGCTGGTATTTTGATTGGGATTTCATTGAATCTATTGATCAATTTAGGAAAAATTAATATCCTAACAATATTAAATCTTCCTAATTATAAACCTGATACATCACTTCATTTATTTAAGTCTTCTTTAATTTATCCCAGTAATGTTTTTTAGTTTTTATTATAGTTTTTTTGCACACTTTTTTACATGTATTAATGCTGTTGTAAATGGAACTTTTTGTTGTTGTTTTGTGAAACAGTATCTCACTTTGTCACCCACGCTGGAGTGTAGTGACATGGTCATGGCTTACTGCACCCTTGACCTTCCAGGTTCAAGCGATCCTCTTACCTCAGCCTCCCAAGTAGCTGAGACCACAAATGTGCACCACCACACCTGGCTAATTTTTATAAACAATGTTTTTGTAGAGATAGGCTCTCACTATATTGTCTAGTCTCAAACTCCTAGGCTCAAGAGATTTTCCTGCCTCTGCCTCCCAAAGTGCTGGGATTACAGGTGGGAGCCACTGCACTCATCCTCAAAATCTGACTTTTTAAAATTTCATTTTTCATTTGTTTGTTGCTAGTATATGTGAGTATATTTGATATTTTGTATGTTGACCATGAAGTCAGTAACATGCTAAATTTACTAATTCCAATCATTTTTTAGATTCTTCTCAGTTTTGTACACTCATAATCAAGTTCTAATAATGAAGGCTGTATTTCCCAATATTAATATCAATCATTTATTTTTCTTATTTTACTGCAGTAGCTACTATTGCCACCATAGTATTGAATAGAAGTGATAATCGTGGGCATTCTTGTCATGTTCCCAAACTCAGGTTCATCGTAGGTGTTTTGTAGTTAAGATTTATTAGACTAAAGAAATTCCCCTTTATTCTCATTTTGAGAGTTTTTAAACATGAATTATTGAATTTTATCAAATGCTTAGTCTATGTCTACTAAGATGAAAATTTGGTTTTTATATTTATTCTATTAATGTGGCAAATTACATTTTAAAAAGTTAAACCAAATTTCCATTTCTAGAGTAAATCTGATTTGAATATAATGTTTTGACTTTTAAAATAATATGCTTTATTTGCTTTGCTAATATTTTGGTAAAAAGTTTTGAGTCTATGTTTAAAAGAAATATTGGCTTGTAATATTCTGTTCTTGTACTCTCTTTCTGGGTTTTGGTATCAGAATTATGTCTGTGTAGTTAAATTAGCTGAACATTGTTTTCTCTTTTTCAGTTCTCTGAATAGCTTTCTGAAAGACTGATATTATTTATCTCTTACTTGTATGTGGGAATTCACAAGTGAATCTACCTACGCCTGGAGGTGCATATGAGTGGCTCTTTAAATTATGGATTTCATTTTTCCAATAAGTACAGGGCAATAAAGATTTCCTATTGCTTTTGGTGTCAGTTGTGGCATATTGTTTGTCTTTTTTTCTTTTTTTCTTTCTTTCTTTTTTTTTTTTTTTGAGACGGAGTCTCACTCTGTGGCCCAGGCTGGAATGCAGTGGCGCGATCTTGGCTCACTGCAACCTCCGCCTCCTGGGTTCAAGCAATTCTTGTGCCTCAGCCTCCAGAGTAGCTGGGATTACAGGCATGTGCCACCACGCCTGGCTCATTTTTGTATTTTTAGTAGAGACAGGGTTTCACCATGTTGGCCAGGCTGGTCTCAAACTCCTGACCTCAGGTGATCCACCTGCCTCGGTCTCCCGAAGTGCTAGGATTACAGGCGTGATCCACTGCACCCGGCCATATTGTGTTTTTCAAGGAATGTATCTATTTCATCAAATATTTCACATATATTGACATAAACACATTTATAATACCTCTTTCGTTTTTAAAATATCTTTAGGGTGTATATATGTGTGCATGTATATATATACACACACACACACACACACATATAATCTGTTTCATTCCCAATGCTAGTATTCATGTGTTATCTTACCCTCTTTTTAAAATCAGTCTTATTCAGGGTACATTCATTTTATCAATCTTTTCAAAGAACCAAACTTTTACTTTGTTGATATTCTGTGATGTATGTTTGCTTTCCATTTTATTGATTTCTGCACTTATTTTTAATAGCTCCTTGTACTTTTTGCATTTAAATTGCTGGCTTTTTATAGTCTCTTGAGATGGATCACTGATTTTCAATCTTTCTATTGTTGTAATACGTGTAGTTAAAAGTAAAAATTGTTCTCTATAAACAGCTTTAGATGCATTAGACAAATTATGATACGTCTTATTTTCATTATCTTTCAGCTTAAAACATTTAAAAATTTATATTGTGTTTTCTTCTTTGACCTGTAGAGTGTAGGACACAAACTGCTTTATTTCCAAACATTCAGAGTCTTCTGGTAGTTTTTCCGGGATACAACAAAGACTGAAGCTTTGTTACAATTTGTCTAGTTTAGTTTTTCCTTGCTGTGAAGGCATAGCCTTACTCCTTTTATGTGGTCCTTACTTTAAAGGTTTATCACTTAGTGCTAAGGGTTAGTATTTCTGAAGTCTCAAAACAACAGCCATTTTACCAATGGGGCTCCAACTGGGAGAGGCATGATCATCAACCTCTGTCTCCCTAGAACCATGCAGCTACTGGATCTCTACAGATCATTAGCCTTCCAGTTGCTCTTTCCTGTACTGGAACATCTTCCTGTGTAGGTACAACTTAGGAATTAGCCAGTAATATAAGGAGAATTTATAACACAAATTTGAGATCTTTCTCTGTGGTTCCCTCATCACTTGAATTTTGATCATCAAGTTCTATGCACGTTGGTAGCCCCAAACTCTGACCAGTATCTCCTTAGTCCAGCACAACTGCCTCTTTCCACATGAGGTCTATTCCACAATGGTGCAATACGGGACACACCTTCAGGAGGAAAGCACTTTCAAATGTGCAAACTCATATAATGTGCTTCCCTTCTCTCAAGGATTGTAGTTTGTCAAGCCTTGCCTGGGTTGACAGCTTATCAGTGCCTTCAAACAGTTGCTTTAAATCGGGCTTGGTGGCTCACACCTGTAATCCCAGCATTTTGGGAGGCTGAGGCAGGTGGATCACGAGGTCAGGAGTTCAAGACCAGCCTGGCCAACATGGCGAAACCCTGTCTCTACTCAAAATACACGCCTGCAATCCCAGCTACTCGGGAAGCTGAGCCAGGAGAATGGCTTGAACTCAGGAGGCAGAGGTTGTGGTGAGCCAAGATTGCGCCATTGCACAGCAGCTTGGGCGATAGAGCGAGAATCTGTCTCAAAAAAAAAAAAAAAAAAAGCCAGAAACAAACAAACAAACAAAACAATTGCTTTATAGTTCTTATCCACGAAGAATCATTTTTCTTCTAGATTAAAAAAGAAATAATAGATTAAAAGGAAGTAATAGAGACAAACGAGATTCAATGTTAGGTGAAAAGGATGGGGCATCAATCACTCTACTGTGCAATAGTGTTAACGAAAAGAAGAATCCATTGGCTGAAAGTGTTGCACAATAATATTAACTTTTAAATTTGATGGCCAAAATTTCATGACAAAATGTTAATAATTATTATTTTTCTTCTTTTTTTTTTGGAGACAGAGTCTTGCTCTGTCGCCCAGGCTGGAGTGCAATGCTGCAATCTTGGTTCACTGCAACCTCCGCCTCCCGGGTTCAAGTGATTCTCCTGCCTCAGCCTCCGAGTAGCTGGGATTACAGGTGCCCGCCACCACACCCAGCTAATTTTTGTATTTTTAGTAGAGATGGAGTTTCAGCAGGTTGGCCAGGCTGGTATCGAACTCCAGACCTCAGGTGATCCACCCGCCTCAGCCTCCCAAAGTGCTTGGATTAGAGGCATGAGCCACCTCGCCTGGCCAATAAGTATTTTTAAAACAAAATCAGACGTATTATTATATGCTGGAAGAGTATTCTTTCATTAAAGAAGCAATGCTGTTGGCTTTGATTATGGCTCACAAAAATATTGCTTTTAATATTCATCCATTCAGCGTTGGTCGAGGGTATATACTAGGTACACTTCTAATTCCTACCTTATTATAAAGGAGCTTAGAATGATTTGGATTTCACCATACCTTTCCATTTTATATTGTCGTTGCTGTTTTGAAATTTAGTACCATTTGTTTTCGTATTCCAACATGTAATCATTACGAAACAATGTTGTTTCAGGCATTCACTCTTTATGTAGCTTTTGTCACATGTTATGAATTTTCTTGCTCACTCATAACATTTTGAATCCCACTCCTTCATCAGTTCTAAATTCCTATTCATTAATGTAGTCATCACTCTTGTCATATGTATTGTTCAAAATTGTATATTTGCCCTTTTACATTTTAATTCGTATATTTTCATTTATAGTTTTATTAGGCTTTTCTCCTTTTAACTTTCCATTCTGAAATTATTTTAGACTGACAGACACAGTACATGAATAATACAGATAATTCCTGAGCACCCTTCACCCCAATTCCCTCAATATTAGCACATTAAGGATATTCCTATATTTTCTTTTCCTTCTCTCTCTCATATATATACATACATTTACATTTCTGAACTATTTGACAGTGAGTTTGAAGACACATACCTCCCCTTACCCTTAAATACGTATTTTGTAAATAGGTGTGAATTTTCTTAAAGACATTTTGTTCTATAACCATAGAACAATTAATACAATCAGGAATTCACATTCATAATATAAAATCTATAGACTTTATTGAGATTTCACCAACTATTTCAATAATGTCCTTTAAGATAAAAATTCCAGATCATATGTTGCTGTCATATCTTTAAGATCTTCTATAATGTGGACTATTTAGTCAGCCTTTCTTTGTGTTCTGTAACTTTGTTATTTTATTTATTTATTTGTTTATTTATTTATTTATTTTTCCTCCCTGCTTGCCTGTTACTAGGTTGATGCAAAAGTAATTGCAGTTTTTGAGGCGTACAAGTCAGTTATTTTGTTAAAATCTCCCTCAATATGGGTTTGTCTGATGTTTTCTGATTTAGATTACATATTTTTGCCAAGAATACCACAAAAGTGACGTTGTGCTCTCATGAGCACATCCTATAAAAAAGGTATATAATGTAGATTCGTCCCAATACTGATTCAATCACTTGGTTAAGATGGTATCTACCCGGTTTCTCCACTGTGATGGAGATTACAGTGGAGAGTGGAGATTTTCTTGCTATTACAGAACCTCATGATTTCTACAGCTTATGGTTTTTGCGATCAGTATTTCGTTGGTTTGAAAGAACTCTGCTAAAGAAAGAGAGAACCCAACATTTGCCCAGAAGACTAGAGACTGTGTTTACCGGAAGTGTGCTTTTCTAAAAAAATTCATACCTCCTCCCCGTCGGGGAATCGAACCCCGGTCTCCCGCGTGACAGGCGGGGATACTCACCACTATACTAACGAGGAATTGACATGAAAGCAGCGTTCTTAGGAAATCCCCGTGAAGTTACTCGCTATTGTCCATCTTTCTTTGCTCTGTAGTCACACGTTTCCCCTACCAAATATACGCAAGGCAATTCAGCGAAAGTGTCTCCGCCCAACCGCGAATCCTCTCCAGTTCCTCCTTCATTCCTCGGACGCTTTGTCAGACCCTTTTAAAAAAGAACTCTCGCTAGCCTCCTTTGTGACGCACTGGTTTCCGTCTATGTTCAACCATGGTTGGAGCCCTAGCTAACATAGGAGTTACAAATCCCGAAAGGTGCATCGGTTGGTTTCAAAGACAGAAAAAGCAGAGGTGGGACCAATACCTGCGCTCCGTTGAGGTAAAATAGATAGAGTCTGCAGATGTATTTTTAAAGTTCAGGATGCGTCAAGTGGCACGCAGAAGCTTTATCACGAGTTCCCTCGCCCCCAAACTGAAAGCAAATATGACATCGTATTTCCTCTCTGAAGTAAATACGATTCCTCTCTGTTCTCAGTAAAACATCCCGAAGTCGGCAAAAGTTCAGGCTGCGTTAAGTGGCACGCAGAAGCTCTATTACGAGTTCCTTTACTCCCAAACTGAAAGCAAATATGACATCGTATTTCCTCTCTGTTCTCAGTAAAACATCCCGAAGTCGGCAAAAGTTCAGGCTGCGTTAAGTGGCACGCAGAAGCTCTATTACGAGTTCCTTTACTCCCAAACTGAAAGCAAATATGACATCGTATTTCCTCTCTGTTCTCAGTAAAACATCCCGAAGTCGGCAAAAGTTCAGGCTATGTTAGGTGGCACGCAGAGGCTCTATCACGAGTTCCTTTACTCCCAAATTGAAAACAAATGTGAGATCCTATTTCCTCGCAGAACTGTTCTCAGTAAAACATCGCGTAGTCGGCAGGATTCGAACCTGCGCGGGGAGACCCCAATGGATTTCTAGTCCATCGCCTTAACCACTCGGCCACGACTACACGAATGGAGAAAGCGCCCTTCACGTCTTTAAACAGAATTTACACCAGCTAACAAGGAAAGGTCAAAAGAACAAAATACGGTAAAAATGGTTTCCTGGGCAAGAAACTGGAGTCTGCGAGTTCATTAGAAACTCTGACGTGAAGTGCAAGTTGGATAAGACAAGCCAACCTCTCTGGGTCAGCCGCAAGGAGTCCTTGCCCTATCAGCAGTACCGTTTCCAGAAAACTAGAGACCACTGTACCTCTCTCACCCGGACCCAAACTGACCCCGCAAGGAAGTGGAATCAGACCCTCACCCTAAATCTGGGCCTGACACATTTAGTTTTTGTTTGAAACTTCCTCTCATTGAGGCTCCTTGATGAATGCTAATGGCTTTCAAGAAGGGACTAACTTTTGATTTGTGTCTGAACTGGAGGGCCAGAAAATGATGCAGAAAAGCCTACTTGCACTTTCTTGCTCTGATGAGGTCCCTAAGTCTCTACGCTCACACCAACCCAAGGGAGTATATCTACCCGGTCGCGTTTGCACGGCATTTTGCATTTCACAATGCGCTTCCACGCTTCAGTTGGGTTAAGAAAGAAATTTATAGATTGTTCATGAGTTCCCATAGAACCAGGTTACCTATCAAAAGGAAGATCCTACTTTGATTTTTGGCCAAGGCAGACGCTCCTTCTCTCAAACTCTAACCCACGCAGTATGTTTTCTTTTCCTCTTGTGCTTCCGTCTTGAAGTCTAAAGCTGCCGGTCCTGGAGTTTCCCTGAGCCCTTCGGATGCACAGATTATTGTAATTGGCTTTCATCTACTTCTTGGAACCATATACTAATCTAAGAAAAGAGGGAAACAATCGCAAGCTAAGAAATCATGTCGACTAAGTAGATAAATGAGGAAGAGGGACAAGAAGGAAGAGGAAAAGAAGAAACTGACCAGAAAGGAGAAGAGAGAAAGGAAGGAGGGACAGGAGGTAGAAAGAAGAGGATGAAGGAGAAAGAAGAGGAGGAAGAGGAAGAGGAGAAACGAAGGAAGAGCGGGAAGGGAAGAGACAGAGATTTTCTGAGGACCCTTGTTAGAGCTCAGAAAACGATACCCCAAAGTATGGCTCTTGGAAGTGCTGAGTACTTTGAACTAAAGAAGCAACCTCAGAATCAAAGTCTCTCTGACCTTCCGCAGCCCCACTGCCTCCTGATCCTCTTTCTTTCTTGAATGGCAGGGAGCGGCTTTCACTGAAGTTTCCCTTATTTGACTTACGGAAGTTCCTCCAGAAGGAAAGAGATTGTCATGAACCCTCTCCTGGAATCTGTATTAACCAGAGAAGATTAACTCAGATCCCAGGAGAGAAAACTAAATGTCTCCATGCCCGGGACATCTCGCCCAGCCAGACTTCAATTCTTTTCTTCACCACCTATTCTGAGGGCTGCTACTTGAGAGACTTTATCTGTATAATAAGACAAGCTTTGTTCCCAGAGCTGTTCATGCCCTGACCCTCACATTGCTTCTCGCCACCACCTTCCAGGAGCCTTCAAGCTCCTATTTCTTTATGTAGCTCCAAGTCCTATTTAAGCTTCAACCATCTGCCCCTTCTTTGAGTCTCACTTACACTTTCTGGGACCCCTGTGCATATGCGCATAATAAATGTGTATGCCTTTTCTTCTGTTAATCTGTCTACTAGCAGCTTTATTTCTCAGACTCAAATATCCAACCTCCAGAAGGGAGAAAAAAGATTCTCTCACCCCTACAGGCTCAAAAGAAGACTAAAAGAAATTCACTAGTTTTATGGAAGACCATAATTTGAGGGAATAGACATGAAGCAGTTTGATGGGGTAGCCAGGTGTCCATACAAATATAAGTTGTGCTATAGATTGTTGTTCATAGTTCATGCATATCACATCCTTTTTATTTGGTGGACATATTTTTATCAAGCATATCTTTATTTTTTTTTGATGAAATCATTTGCAACTCCAGCTTTGAATAAAGTTAGATACAAAAGAAATATCAAATCTCTTTTAAGAAATTTAAAAAAATTTTAGAATCAGGGTCTTACTCTATCACACAGACTGGAGTGCAGTGGCACCATCATAGCTTACTGTAACCTGAACTCTTGGGCACAAGCCATCATTCTGCCTCAGCCTCCAGAGTAGCTAGGAATAGAAGCATGTACCACCACTCCTAGCTAATTTTTTTTTCTTTGTAGAAAAAAATGTATTTTCTTTGTATTGCTTGTATTTGAAGAAAAACTGACAATTTGCCTTTTTAAGTATAGAAGGACATTTGATTTGTTTCCAATTTAGGGCTAAAGTAGAAACTGGACTGGTTTTTGTTTCCTGCAACTAAGTCCTGACTCTCTACCTTTACTGAGATCCATTCTACTATGTTTTTGTTTTCAGCCCAGTAAAACAAGTAAGATTGCAGCTGTGGCCAGTCCCTAGTCATTGTTACAGTAAAACTAGCCAAAGTTGATTAGTAATTTCAGTTCAAATATATCACTAGTTGCTTTGTATTTTGCTGAGGTATTTTTTTAAGCACAAAAGGTTTCTGAGGGCTGGGTTCAGTGGCTTATGGACTGTAACCCCAGCATTTAGGAAGGCCGAGGTGGGAGGATTGCTTGAGGTCAGGAGTTGGAGGCCACTTTGGGCAACATATAGAGAAGTCACTGAAGACAAAAATTATATCTTTCTGTGTCCTCAACATGTATTGAAAGCCTCATTTGTATAAGGTATGGCTAAAAGTTTTCCAAATCATGAGTGGTGGTTCCTTTGTGCTGAATAGTTCCTTCCTCAGTTTATTTCTTTCCTCATGCATTTCACCATAAGCAGCAATAACTAACCAGGTTGCACATTCCACATTTTACTTGGAAGTCTTCTTAACTAAATATTCAAGTTCATCATGTACAAATTCTGTTTTCTACCCAAATATAGAATACAATTCAGCCAAGTCTCTCCCACTTTATAACAAGATAACCATTCCTTCAGTTTCTAATTGCATGTCATTAATTTCCTTCTGAGACCTTACCATAAGCATATTTAACATTCTTATATTTTAAATTTAATAGAAAATTTTGGGAACAGTTTTAGGTTTATAGAAAAATTGAGCAGAAAGTAGAGTTTCAGTATACTCCTTCCTTCTCCCCTCCTCCCCCGGTTTCTCTATTATTAACATCTTGCACTAGTGTGGTACATTTGCTAAAATTGATGAGCCAATGTTGATAAATTATTATTAACTAAAGACCATAGTTTATATTACGGTTCACTCTTTGTGCTGTATATTCTATGGGTTTTAACAAATGTATAACAACATGTATTCGCCATTACAATATCATACAGAATAGTTTCACTGCCTTAAAAATCCACTGAACGTCACTTATTCTTCCCTCTTAAAATCCACTGAACGTCACTTATTCTTCCCTCTTAAAATCCACTGAATGTCACTTATTCTTCCCTTTTTCCCTCCCCCTAAGCCCCTGGCAACCACCAATCTTTGCTGTTTCCATAGATTAGCCTTTTCAGGAATGTTATGTAGATGGAATTATACAGTATGTAGCCTTTTCCAGATTGACTTCTTTCACTCACCAATACGCACTTAATGTTCTTCTGTTCTTCCTTTTTGGTAGCTTGATAGCTCATTTCTTTTCCTTACTGAATGTTTCATTGCCTGAATGTACCATAGTTTATGTATTCATTCATGTACTGAAGGACATCTTGGCTGCTTCCAAGTTTTGCCTATCATGAACAAAGCTGCTATAAACATTCTTGGGCACGTTTTGTGTGGACATACATTTTCAACTCCTTCGCATAAATACCAAGGAACACAATTACTAGATCATATGGTAAGAGTATGTTTAGTTTTGTAAGAAATTGTCAAACTGTCCTCCAACGTAACTCTAATATTTTGCATTCCCACCAGCAATGAATGAAAGTTCCTGTGCTCCACATCCTTGTCAGCATTTGGTATTGTCAGGGTTCTGGATTTTGGCCATTTTGACAGGTGCATAGTGGCATCCCATTGTTTTAATTTGCATTTCACTGAGGACATATGTGGAGCATCTTTTCATATGCTTATTTTCCATCTGCATATCTTCTTTGGTGACATCTGTTAGGGTCTTTGGCCTATTTTTTTAATCGGTTTGTCTCCTTATTGTTGAGTTTTGAGAGTTCTTATATGTTTTGGATATCAGTTCTTTATCAGATATGTACTTTGCAAGTATTTTCTCCCGGTCTGTGACTTGTCTTTTCATTCTCTTGAACATTTTTTTTTAAACCAATGTTCTCTTCATGGCAATATATGCATTCTCTAAGATGACCGAAGCTTTCTCTATCATGTTCCCTTGACTGTAATTGTTTTTCATACACTCAGTGTTAGGATTTCCAGGTTTAATGTTTGTCAGCCAACAGTCTGAGAGACTTGACCTTGGCCCCTTATCCAAATGCTGAGGATGCACGCCAGCATAATAAAATGCAAGTGCCATGTCTTAAATATAAAAACCTACCGATTTGTTGGATTCTTTTTTTCTGCCAAGGACACAGTGACAGACTGGCCATGGGCTACACTTGCAGCTATGTGCTCGCTGACACAGGCATATAAAATGCTTTACTAAGTGGCAAAACATGGGAATATTATCTCCGGGTTTCCTTAAGCATTAGAAAAACATGTTGGGGCCGGGCGCAGTGGCTCACGCCTGCAATCCCAGCACTTTGGAAGGCCGAGGCGGGCGGATCACTTGAGGTCAGGAGTTCGAGACCAGCCTGGCCAACATGGTGACCCCCTCGTCTCTACTAAAAATACAAAAATTAGCCGGGGATGGTGGTGC
This sequence comes from Gorilla gorilla gorilla, assembly GCF_029281585.2. Lineage (NCBI taxonomy): Eukaryota > Metazoa > Chordata > Mammalia > Primates > Hominidae > Gorilla > Gorilla gorilla. The sequence goes on along the minus strand of NC_073229.2, from coordinate 45,091,160 downwards.
ATGCCTGTAATCCCAGCTACTCGGGAGGCTGAGGCAGGAGAATCGCTTGAACGCGGGAGGTGGAGGTTGCAGCGAGCCGAGATCGCGCCATTGCACTCCAGCCTGAGCAACAGAGCTAGATTCCGTCTCAAAAAAAAAAAAAAAAAAAAAGTTGGTCGCCACTCATTTGAAAGTCGCGAAAACAATTTTAATGGGTAACTACCAGTATTTTCAAAACGACAAAAGAGTAGAACAGAAAATAGAAGGTAGAACATGTAATAAAGGTAACGATTGTTTGCGTTTTAAAACTGTGTGTAGACGTGTATTTCTGTTTTTTTCTTTTCTTTTTTTTTTTTTTTGTTGTTGTTTTGTTTTTTTGAGACGGAGTCTCGCTCTGCCGCCCAGGCTGGAGTGCAGTGGCGCGATCTCGGCTGACTGCAACCTCTTCCTCCCGTGTTGAAGCGATTCTTCTGCCTCAGCCTCCTGAGTAGCTACATGCGCGCGCCACCACGCCCGGCTAATTTTTGTATTTTTAGTAGAGACGGGGTGTCACCATATTGGCCAGGCTGAGTCTCGAACTCCTGACCTAGTGATCCACCCACCTCGGCCTCCCAAAGTGCTCAGATTACAGACGTGAGCCACTGCGCCCGGTCAGTAGACGTGCATTTCTTATAATCAGTTCAGTCAGACAAGTTTACAATGCACACGCATACCTGAAACAGGAGCAAATGACTGGCGGCGAAAATGTGCGGCCCATCGCAGGGCGAAAGTACACGTTAGCTAAAGCCTCTGGGAAATGAAGTTCAGGAACATCTTCGCGGAGTGTTCTGGGAACGCTGGTCCAGTGTGCCCGCCCGGCGCCGGCGTGCGGGGCGGGGCTCGCTCGTAACGACCGGAAGTGACCGTTGAAGCCGGTTGTAGGCGTGGAAAGAGGTTGGCGCTCTGGAAGTCCAGTTGCTTCGGCTCCCTGCATTAGGTCTGGTGGCGGTCAATGCGCTTCCGGACCCGGGATCGGAGTGTGTGGATCGCTATAGGGGGAGGGGAGCTCAGGTATCACCATGGCAACAGCCAGCCCTCCGGACTCGTGACGTCACCCTTCTGATTTCGCGCTTAGAGGCCTCTGCGGGAGAAAGCTGGGGAGTCCTCGAAGGGGGCGCACCTCGCCTCCTTCTGTGCGGGGCGGTCCCGCCCTGATCCCTTGGAGGGCTTTGTTCTTTTGTTCTGGCCTAAGGGGAAGTCGGGTGCCGGGCCCCGCCCTGCTTGTCCACCTTCCAGCTTTAACGCTCTGCAACAGGTGTGTCTTCGTGTTATCCAAGCTCGCAGGGGTGTGAGTCACAAGTGTGCACAGAGGGAACACACCAGGTCTGTGGATGCCCCGGCCAGATTCTAGGGTGGGCACCAAGGGTTTTTTGGATCTGAAGCAGAACCCGCGTACCCGATCTCCACTCTGTTTTGTTCATCGGAGTGCCACACACCTCTCTAGTGCTCTCTTGGGGCACTTCTCTTGTGTAGCACCTCTTGGTCACTTTGCAAGACTCTGATGTGTGATTGTGTGACGTATGCTGCTGACGCCATCCTGTGTCTTTTAGGGTAGACAACCTCAGCGTGTTGCAGATTCCCTGCAAGGGGAGCTAGACATCTGAGTCCTAGACCGAGGTACCAGCTGAAGGAACGCTGCCTGGCGAACCCTGGTGTTCAAGTTCCAGAGGAACGGGATGAGCTCCTGAGATGGAAGGTAGTGGGGTCGACTTGGGGGAGAGCGGGGTGATGGAGGCTTGAGAACAGTCATGACTGGAGGATCAAATACTTGAGATCAGAGCAGGAGATTTGGAAGGAAGGAACGGTATGCTTAGGGATTAGCAAAGAAACCGAATTACATTGTAGGGAGAGATTCTTTTTTATAGAGAGATACTTGGGAGAGGAGTTTATTTTTTTCTTTCGTTCCATTGGGGAATGAAAAGACATAGTCATTCAGAATATCTGTGATCCCCACATGATTTCTGAATATTAAATATTAAAATTATAATCTTGAAGTCAGAAGACATCTTGGCAATTATCCCTTCAATGAAAGAGTCAGTTTTGAAATCTCCTTGGCAGATGGCTGTCTGTCAACCCTGTACCCGAACTAGTGTGGCATTAAACTCGCCATTTTGGGTGCACACTATTCCCTTGTTGGCTTTCTTTTTTAGTTTCTTCTATTAAACAGATGTACTTGTCCCTGTAACTTTTGTGTTGATCTTAGTACTTCGTCCTCCAAAGAAAAGGAAACTGTCTGTTCTTTCTTTCACACTGCTGCCCTTAAGATATGTGAATTCAGCTGTTACAACTCCTCCTCATAAATTCTTTTCTAAGCAATATAGCCTCACTTCTTTTGATTGGTCTATGTGATGTATCTAGACCTTTCTCTGAAAACTCTCCTGCTTGTCAGCATTTTTCTTAAAATGCAGTGCCTAATGGTAAACATAGTTCTTTGGATGTGCTTTGAAAAGTACCTGAGAGAATAATGTACTACTTCCTTTGACTCGGATTATACTTCCGCTGTTTGGCATTAGATCACATTTGCTTTAAAAACTATCAGTGATGTACTGTAAACTTTAGATCTTTTTTACATAAACTGCAGTGATCTAGATTTACACCATTTTTGTGTAATGGAATTATTATTATCCTTAATGTCATGACTTACATTTATGATTGTTCAATTTTTTGGTCACATGTTTTAGGCTTTCAGAATGATTATGAATCCTAATGTAGTTATTCAGTGCCTTAACTGTCCTTTCTAACTTAATGCCACTAGTGGATTTGATGAATATTCCTTCTATTTCTTCCTACATGTCATTGAACAGGTCAGGGTAAGGACAGAGGCTTATGACGTGTCCCTATAGAGTTCTCTCTGCATTGGTGTTGTCTTTACATTCTTTAGGTATGGCTGTGCAATCAAGTTTGGTTTAACCTAACTATTATCATGCAGTCCTTTTTTTGCCTTTGTTAAAGATAATATCATTAGAAGTCTTAACATTATTCATATTAGTCATGTGAATAATGTAGGTTTGGTCCATACTTCTCTTCAATTTTTTGTACTTCAAGTCTTTTTTACAGTGGATTTTTTTATATATATATTCTAAGTTTCTCAGAATTAAATCAGCCAACGTAGTTTCATTAAAAGCCTTTGTTTTTTCTTTATTTTGTGGATTTCTCACAATTTTATCATTAGGATTAACTTTACTGAGCCTCTGTTCCTTGTAATCATAACTTTTGTAGCACATACTGAGCATTTACTATGTGCCAAGCACACAGTTGGTTTCTGTAACTGTTGCTGTTTTTGGTTCTGTTGGTTGCTGTTATTTGGAATAAAAAGCATCTTACCTGAGACATTTCTCTTGATTCTGTTTTCCTAAAGTCTTAGGTACCTGTCTGTGCATTTAGAACATTTTCTTTCACTGTTAAGAACTTCCAAGATAATATCTTCATTTTTTTCTTAAGACTTCTGTTACAAAACAGTTTTTCTTTACTGGTCAAGATCAAGTTGAGCATAATAGTTCCCTTTATTGCTTCCTCTACTTTCTGAGGCATGACACCATTAATATAAATTAAGAATTTCTTGATTAATACATTTTTTACAAAATGAAACTTACATACTTAGCCAAACAGTTGAAATTGCTTTTCTCCATATTATTCATCACCCCCACCTGCCTAAGCTGTCTATGGCACACTGTTGCCAGCATGGCGCTACTTTTGTTTTTTTTTCTTTCTTTCTTTCGATTTATCTACAATTTCCATCAGGTTTCACACTCAGGATTATTGCATCACATACAATAATCCATCTCTTAGTCTGTCTCTTTATATCAGATCATTTTGTGTAAATTTTACCCAGCTCTCTTTTAAACAAGGCTTGGTCATAAAACCCACACTAGGCCAGTTAGCTGTCTCTGGAATTTGAATCTTGGAACTAAAATCAGATGGCACTGACCTACCCTAATGGTGGTATCCCAAAGAGATTGCCCTTGCACCTTAGTGGTGCAATTTAGATTCCCTGAAATTACTTGGGTTCTGTCCATTTGATTGTTTAGCTTTTCTTTTTATTCTTCATGTTCCCCACTGTCTTTATATTTAGTCCCTTAGTTGATTTTTTTTTTATAGTTTTAAGGTCTTAGGTCTTCCAACCCAACAAGCCTTGGTTAATGCTTAAAATATTGAGTTTCCCTTCTTTTTTTCAGGTGTACATTCACTTGGCTTATTGCCACTATCTCACGCATCTCTGTGTGGTCATAAATATCCATCTTGACCCTTACCTGTTTGATTGTTTTTTCTTAGTTTTTACCAAGCATCTCTTACAGCATTGCTAGTCTATTTCATACCTCATGTCTCATTCAAATTTTTGTTTTTGTTTTTGAGACGCTGTCTTGCTCTGTCGCCCAGGCTGGAGTGCAGTGGCGTAATTTCGGCTCACTGCAACCTCCCTCTCCCGGGTTCAAGCAGTTCTCCTGCCTCAGCCTTCTGAGTAGCTGGGATTACAGGCACGCGCCACCACGCCTGGTTAATTTTTGTATTTTTAGTAGAGATGGGGTTTCACCATGTTGGTCAGGCTGGTCTCGAACTCCTGACCTTGTGATCCGCCCGCCTCAGCCTCCCAAAGTGCTGGGATTACAGGCATGAGCCACTCTGCCCAGCCAGTCTCATTCAAATTTTATATCCAGAGACATCTTCCCTCACTAGTCTTTCTGCATACATTAAATTTCTAAGAGGAGAAAATTCTTCTTGTCTTACTTCTTTGTGGAAACAGGTGTGCCTAGTTTGGTTTTCCTCACCGCTATCTCCTCTTCAAGAGGATTTTGAAAGGTATGTTTGTCAGACATTTGCCTCTAGTCTTTTAAAGATGAGGAAATTGAAGCCTAAAGAAGACAAGGGACTTGCATAATTATACATAATTAATTACCAGACGAGTCATTTTGAGAATCAGGCTTTCCTGTCAACCAGTACTCTAAGTGGATTCCCCCAAGAGCAAAGCTTTTTTTTGTTTTGTTTATTAAGGTATAAGTTATATACAGTAAAGTGCACAAATACTGTACAGTATATATAGCTTTTCAAATTTTCATGTATGTATAAACTAGTATAACCAAGATATGGAATGTTTCTAATGCCCCAGAAGTATCCTGTGCCTCTGCCCAGTCAGTTGTCCCTCCAGAAGTACTATTCTAACTTTCATTACTGTAGATCAGTTTGGTTGGTTTTTAAACTTAATATAAATATAGTCATACAGTATGCATTATTTTGTTTTGCTTGTTTTGCTCAACATTATGTTTAAGAGATGCATCCATGTTGTTAATTATGTTAGTAGCTCTTTCTTATATTTTGAAATAATCCATTGTATGAAAATACCATGGTTGTTTATGCTGTGTTCTGTTGAAAGGCATTTGGGTTGTTTCTAGTTCTGAGATATTATGAATAAATCTGCAGTGAAGATCCTTGTAGAAGTCTTTGGTGGACATAAGCATTTCTATGGATGTAAGGACAGGAGTGGAACTGCTGAGTCATAGGATAGTCATATGTTTAGCTTAGTATAAACTACCAGTTTTCATAAGTGGTTGATAAATTTATACCGTATACCAATCTAAAAAGTTCTAATTGCTTTATATTCTTGCCAGCAATTAGCATTGACCATGTCTGTTTAATTTAAGACATTCTGTTGGGTGGGTAGAGTAAGTAGCATATGTCATTGTGATATTTAATTTGCATTAATAGCAAAGTTTTCAAAGGGCCTATGAAGGCTTTTGGAAAGTAATCGGATTACTTCTTCATATTTTATATGTAGCAGAGAAAGGCCAGCAGAAATAGTTTGCCTCATTTAATGAGGAACATAGATTGAGTCATATAATACATATGACTTCTAAGTGTCTAGGTACAAAACTGAATCATAAAGCAATGCTTTACCTCCTAAGCCTACTGAGGAGGGTACCAGGGCCCCAGTTATCTTGTAACTTTTTTTGCATTCTAAAATATAAAGGAAATGGCATAGTTTCTGTTATTTTCAAATAGAAGAGTAAATGGAATTTATGGATTGCTGGGAATAGCTAAATTGAACAGAAGTCATATGGCTCCTGCTTCTTCCCCTAGATCTGTCCTCTCCAGACTCCACCCTTCTCCAAGGGGGACATAATCTACTCTCATCAGCCAGTTTTCAGGTAAGATGTGGTTTCTTGAAATGCCATTTTATTCTTTAGAGGGTGATTGTGGTTTTTTTGTTTTGTTTTGTTTTTTCTATTTATCCAAAAATCAATGTTGGCAGTTCATTCTGGGCTCTCATCTGTCTAGTAACCGCATTCCTAGCTGTGCCTCTCCAGCTTTAACTAATACATTCACCACTTACCACTTGCTTAGTATCTTGCTATGCTCCAGGGATGGGAGAGCAAAAGAAGTACAAAACTGGATCCTTTTTTTTTGAGATTGAGTCTCCCTCTGTCGCCCAGGCTGGAGTGCAATGGTGGTGATCTCCGCTCACTGCAACCTCCGCCTGCCGGGTTCAAGCAATTCTCCTGCCTCAGTGTCCCGAGTAGCTGGGACTACAGGCCCACACTACCATGCCTGGCTAATTTTTTGTATTTTTAGTAGAGACGGGGTTTCATCATGCTGGTGATGCTGGTCTCAAACTCCTGACCTCATGATCCATCCACTTTGGCCTCCCAAAGTGCTGGGATTGCAGGTGTGAGCCACCACGCCAGGCCCCAAAACTTGATCCTTTAATAGGCCAAAATGACTGCTAGAAAATAAAACAGGTAAATGTAAGAAAGGTGAAATGAGTAATGTGGATATTAGAGAATGGAAAAATGTATGTGGTCTGGAGGGATTAGGAGAGTTTCATGGAGGATGGGGGACTTGGGATGCCTCTAAAACAATAGGTGACATTTGGATATTTGAACAAGTAAGGTGGTGGGGCTGGAGGTGTGGATTCTAGGTATAGAGAAGATTATAAGCAGAAGTTCATAAGTAAGGATTAACAGATGTTACACAAGATTCAGAAAAATTTGAAAGAGATGGTTTATGGCAAGTGGTACACAAATGATTGAATGAAGTCAGAATATGAAAGCCTTGAATACCTGGATGAGAAGTTGAAGGCTTTATTGTGTAGGCCATTTATGAACCATTAATGATTTTTAATGGAAGAAAAGTGACCTGGACTGATTGAGAACTTAGACAAAAAAGGTAACAATTGCTCACCAGCCATAATCAACCTCAAGCCCTCCTCCTTCTTAAAATTTCCCCCCTGCTTAATTCATGTCCCATAACTGAATTTTCTTAACAAAGAAATGGTACCAGTTCTTCCCACTTTCAGCCCAAGTACTTTTGGTATTTTTTTTTAATTGGGGGGTATATTGTGACAGTAAACTGCACATATTTAAAAATATATAATTTGATAAGTTTTGACATATATACATTCATGAAACCATTACCACAAGCAAGAGAGTGAAAATATCCATAATCAGAGAACATACCTTTTGTGACTTGAATCCTTTCAAATTTATAGAGACTTGTTTTTTTGTCCAGAGTGTGGTACATCTTGGTAAACTATCAGTGAGCACTTGAAAAGAATGTATATTTTGCTATTGTTTTATAGAATGTTCTATAGATGTATTAGTTTTCTATTGCTGCTATAATTAATTGCCATAAGCTTAGATGGCATAAAATAACACAATTTACTCACAGTGTTAGAAGTCAGAAGTCCAAAATAGGTTGTCAGGACAGCATTCTTCTGAAGGTTCTAGGGGAAGAATCTATTCCTTGCCTTTTCCAGCTTCTAGAGGCTGCTGTGTTCTTTGTCTACTTATTCTATCTTCAAAGCTAGTACTGTGGCATCTTCAAATTTATCTCTCTCTCTCTCTCCCTCTGACTCTGACTTGTCTTCTGTCTTTCTGTCTCCTACTCTGATATGCTTACCTCCCTCTTATAAAGACCCTTGTGATTACCCTAGGCTCACCTATGTAATACAGAATAATTTCCCCACTCAAGGCCCTTAATCTGATCACATTTGTAAAGTCTCTTTTGCCATGTTAGGTAACAAGTTCACAGGTTTCAGGGGTTGGGACATGGCCATCTTTGGGAGGGCTTTGTTCTGTATACCACAGATATCAGTTTGGTCAACTTGGTTGATAGTGTTGTTCAAGTCTTTTATATCCTTACTGATTTCCTGTCTGCTTGTTTTATCAGTTATTGTGAAAGGCATATTGAAATCTCAGACTGTTGTGGGTTGGTCTGTTTCTCCTTGCTGTTTTACCAATTTTCGCAAATATATTTTGAAGCGCTGTTATTAGGTGCATAAACATTTAGGATTGTTATGTTCTCTTAATCAGTTGACTCCTTTATCGTTGAGAAACAGTGTTTTTAATGCCTGGTAATATCTTTTGCCTTGAAATTTACTTTGACATATGGTATATATTTTTATATATTTTTGCTTTTAACTTATTTGTATCTTTATATTTAAAGTGAGTTACTTACAAGCAACATGTAGTTGGGTTTTGCTTTTTTTTTTTTGAGATGGAGTCTCTTTCTGTCGCCCAGCCTGGAGTGCAGTGGCGCGATCTCAGCTCACCGCAAGCTCCGCCTCCCAGGTTCATGCCATTCTCCTGCTTCAGCCTCCCGAGTAGCTAGGACTGCAGGCACCTGCCACCATGCCCGGCTAATTTTTTTGTATTTTTAGTCGAGACAGGGTTTCACCGTGTTAGCCAGGATGGTCTCGATCTCCTGACTTCGTGATCCGCCCGCCTCGCCCTCCCGAAGTTTTTCTTTTCTTTTCTTTTCTTTTTTTTTTTTTAAAATAACAGAACTTTATTTCTCACAGTTTTGTAAGCTGAGAAGTTCAAGATCAAACTGCCTGTAGATTCTGTGTCTGGTTCGTAGATGGTGCCTTCTACTCATGTCCTCACATGATAGAAGCTCTTTTTTTTTTTTTTTTTTTTTTTGAGACAGAGTCTTGCTCTGTCACCCAGCCTGGAGTGCAGTGGGGCGATCTCGGCTCACTGCAAGCTCCGCCTCCTGGGTTCACGCCATTATCCTGCCTCAGCCTCCCCAGTAGCTAGGGCTACCGGCGCTCGCCACCAAGCCCAGCTAATTTTTTTGTATTTTTAGTAGAGACGGGGTTTCACCGTGTTAGCCAGGATGGTCTCGATCTCCTGACCTCGTGATCCGCCCACCTTGGCCTCCCAAAGTGCTGGGATTACAGGCATGAACCACTGTGCCCGGCCGGGTTTTGCTTTTTTTATCCAGTCTGGAAATCTCTGCTTCTTGGGGTGTTTAGACCATTTGTATTCAGTATGATCTTACATGTAATGTGTTACATTTAAATATAATGTGACTTTTGATATGGATAAGTCTTTTACCTTGCTGTTTGTTTTCTATTTGTATTGTCTTTTTTCTTTTTTTCCTTCTATTCTTACCTTCTTTTGGATTGAATATGCTTATGATTCTATTTTATCTCCTTCATTAGCTTATTAGCCATAACTCTTTGCTATTTTACTCGTTGCTTTAGGGATTCATATTTGTTTTAATCACCATTTACTTTCAAGTGATATTCCATTTTACTTAGAATAGTGTATTTCCATTCCCCCCCACCACAGTTTTTATGCTATTGTTGCCATATATTTTACTTGTTACATATGTTATAAATCCCATAATACTTTGTTGTTATTTTCTTTAAGCAGCCAATTATCTTTGAAAGAGATTTAAGTAATAAGAAAATAATTGTGTATAATTATTACAATGCTCATTGTGTAATGATCATTTTCGGTATTCTTTATTCATTTTTATAAATCAGTAGTTCACAGTCGTGAGTGATTTTGCTCCCCAAGGAGCAACATTTGGGAGTGTTAGGGAACTTTTTTGATTGTCATGACTTGGTAGGGAGTGCTATTAGCATCCAGTGGGTTGAGACCAGTGATGTCTCCATACACAGGACAGGCCCCCACACTTTTCTAAGAGAATCATCTGGTCCAAAATATCAATAGCGCCAAGGTTGAGAAACCCTGGTGTCGAACCATATTTTCATCTGGTATTTTTTTTTTTTAATCTGGTCGAAGGACTTCCTTTAACATTTCTTGTAGTGTAGGTCTGCTGTGAATAATACTTTCAGGTTTCTATGTCTAAAGAAGTCTTTATTTTGCCTTTGTTTATTAATTCTAGTGTGACAGATTTCTTCTTTTCAGTATTTGATATTGCTCCAGTGTCCATTGTTTCTAACAAAAAAGTTACTGTTGTTTTTATCTTTGTTTTTTTATATTTGTGTGTCTTTTTTCCTCAGATTACTTGTAAGATTTTTTTCTATCACTGAGTTTAAACTATTTGATTATGATGTATTTTGGTGCAATTTTTTGTGGTTAAAATCAAGTTTGGAAAATAATCAGCTGTTATTTCCTCAAAAATGATTTCTGGTCCCCTCTCATCTTTCGCCTCCCGCCCCAGTACTCCAATCACACATAAAGCAGGCAACTTAAAGTTCTCCTAGAGCTCCCCAAGGCTCTTTTTTTAAAATTATTTTTTTCTTTTATTTTGAATAGCTTTGATTTCTGTGTCTTTGAAGTTACTAATCTCTCTTCTTCAAAGCTTACTCTTCTGTTAATACTAACTGGTGAATTTTTTTAAATCTCAAAACATTCTCATTTTCAGCTCTAAGAAGTTCCATTTAGGTTTTTTTTTCTTTATTATTATTATACTTTAAGTTTTAGGGTACATGTGCACAATGTGCAGGTTTGTTACATATGTATACATGTGCCATGTTGGTGTGCTGCACCCATTAACTCGTCATTTAGCATTAGGTATATCCCCTAATGCTATCCCTACCCCCTACCCCCTCCCCCTCCCCCCACCCCACAACAGTCCCCGGAGTGTGATGTTCCCCTTCCTGTGTCCATGTGTTCTCTTTTTTTTTTTTAAATGTCTTTCATATCTCTGCCTAACGTTTTGAACATTTTGAACATATGGAATACAGTCATAAAAACTTTTGATGTTCTTGTCTGTTAACTCTAACATCTCTTCTGGGTTGGTTTCAGTTGATTGACTTTTCTCTTTATTATGGGTTATATTTTCCTGCTTCTCTGCATTGCCTGATAATTTTTTTTTTTTTTTTGAGACAGAGTCTCACTCTGTCGCCCAGGCTGGAGTGCAGTGGCACAATCTCAGCTCACTGCAACCTCTGCCTCCTGGGTTCAAGCGGTTCTCCTGCCTCAGCCTCCTGAGTAGCTGGGATTACAGGTGCGCAAGACCATGCCTGGCTAATTTTTTTGTACTTTTAGTAGAGACAGCGTTTTGCCATGTTGGTCAGGCTGGTCTCAAACTCCTGACCTCATGATCTGCCTGCCTCGGCCTCCCAAAGTGCTGGGATTACAGGTGTGAGCCACCGTGCCCAGCTGCCTGATAGTCTTTGATTGGATGCCACACACTGAATTTTACCTTATTGGGTTCTGAATATTTTTATATTCATATAAAATATTCTTGGCCAGGCGCGGTGGCTCACACCCGTAATCCCAGCACTTTGGGAGGCCAAGGTGGGTGGATCACGAGGTCAGCAGATTGAGATCATTCTGGCTAACACAGTGAAACCCCGTCTCTACTAAAAATACAAAAAAATTAGCCGGGTGTGGTGGCGGGCACCTGTGGTCCCAGCTACTCAGGAGGCTGAGGCAGCAGAATGGCATGAACCTGGGAGGCAGAGCTTGCAGTGAGCCGAGATCACGCCACTGCACTCCTGCCTGGGCAACAGAGAGAAACTCCGTCTCAAAAAAAAAAAAAAAAAAAATTCTTGAACCTTATTCTGGGATGCAGTTAAGTTACTGGAAACAGTGTGTTCCTTTCAGGCCAAAAGATTTGTTAAGTGGGCCCAGAACAGCATTTAGTCTCAGCCTATTTATTCCCGACCATAGAGTCAGGACCATTGAGTATTCTACCCAATGCCTCATGAATTATGAAGTTTTCCATTTTGGCTAATGTATTTCTAACCCTTTTTGAGTGCTGGTTCTGGTCCCTTGACTCCTTTAGGTGATTCTTTCACTGGCCTCAGGTAGTCTCATCACACCCATGCACAGATTGGTACTTTTCTGAATACTCAAGAGGGAACCTCTGCAGTTTTCCTTGCTTCTCTCTTTGTGTAGCTCTCTCTGCTCCAGTACTGTGTCTTGTGAACTCTAGTCACCTTGATTTTCCCAAACTCTCAGCTCTATCTCTTGAGTTCCAGAAATCTGCTGGGCTCCTCCTAGGTTCCACCTCCCTACACCAGTGTTTGGAAACTCTCAAGGCAGTAAGCTAGAGCAATTGTAGGGCTCACCTCATTTGTTTCCTGATTCTCAGGGATCACTTTTCTTTGCTACCTGAGGTTCAGTGTGATGGAAACTTTTGTTTCATTTTGTCTGGAATGTATTGTTTATTTCATGTAGGAGAGTAAATCCAATTATTGTTAATTGCATCTTGGCCACAGCTTGATTCCATTGACATTTGTATTTTAAACTGTAAGCATTGTTAGGGCTGATCTAGTGTAGCCTTAATCTAGGGCTGTGTTTCAGGGACCCATGACCACGCTTTAGTTCAGTGATTTGTTGGAATGATTCATATGACTCAGTAGCATAAATCATGGCTAACAAATATTACAGCAAAGCATACAAAAGAGGATCAGAAGGAAAAGGGTATTCATAATCAGAGTCCAGAGAAATCAGGTACAGGCTTCTGAGTCCTCCCTCTGTGATGATTATACAGATACACTTTCTCTGTTACTGTGAGCCACAGAAACATGAAAAATGTCTACCCAGGGAATCCTGCTTGAGTCTTGGAGTCCGAATTCATAAAGGTTGTTGATCACATTGGCCTTTACCTGCCATATGACCAGCTATAGTATAGACCCCACACTCGGCACCTGGTACACTCATAAATTTCCGTGTTTCTTTAAACGATGTTGACAGTTTGGTACATCTTGTCCCAGTGCACTGGGCACACAGAATAACGTCATTAATCAGTGACTAGGCACACAGAATTATGTCGATAATTAGTGACCATGGAAATGTTCAAAGGTTTAGTTTTCAGAGCTTGTTCAAGGATCAGAACCAAGGATCTAGGCATCCCTGGAATTTAGCAAGGAATGAGCCAACCAGACCTGCTGCTTATATTCTTTCCTCACAGTCTAGACTTGCCCTGCTCCTAAAGTGTCCTGGAACTGTTTGTGGGAGCCGACTGTGCACATAACTTCTCAACTCTATTCAGTTATGTCATGTTGGTAACTTTGCATTGCCCATGGAGATTGTATTTACACCAGATTTGTGGTATTCCTTTTCTCTGCAGCTCCCTCCTCTCCAGTATCTATCCTGCAAATTCCCTGTCTCAGTAGTTCTGAACTTTCAACTTTGTCTCCTCAGCTCAGTAAGACCACTGCTTTGGTAGAGCTCTGCCTCCCTGCTCTGCAGTCTGGACAGTGCCTCAGGCAAAAAGTTAAGGGGATTCTGGGGCTCATGTTAGTGTTTCCCTTCTCTCCGTATCACTTCTGTCCTGCCTGCTGTTCAAAATATGAAAACACTTGTTTCAGATATATTGTTCAGTTTTATTTATATTGGAAGAGCTAGTCCAGTTGCTTTGTCATGGTTACAGGGAAAAGTCCTAATGATTTAATATATTTATAGTTTTTAAACAAAGTTATTGCTCTCTCACTTAGTTTTAAATACATAGCAATAAAAAAAGCAGGAAGTTGCCTGCATTGCCTATAGGTCCCACTACCCAGTCCCACCAATAGTATTTGGTTGAGTATTCTTTTAGATTTTTTTCTGTTCATTTACATATAAACGTTCTTCCTATTCATAAAAAGAAAAGTAGGATTGTACCCTAGAGTTCAGTGGTATGATCATAGGTCACTGCAACCTCGAACTTCTGGGTGGAAGCAATCCTCCCACCTCAGCTTCCTGAGGAGCTGGGACTATAGGTGCGTGCCACCACGCCCAGCTTATTTCTATTTTTATCTTTAGTGCCGATGAGGTCTCACTGTGTTGCGCAGGCTGGTCTTGAACTCTTGGGCTCGAGCAGTCCTCCCACCTCGGCCTCCCACAGTGTTGAGATTGCAGGTGTGAGCCACCATGCCTGTCCTCTTGTGTACATATTTTCTAATGAGTACGTATAGATATACATCATTTGATAACTATCTATATAAAGTGTTTTAGTATGGGTGTACTATATATTTTTTAACCACTATCCTAGTAATGGACATGTAAGTTTGATTTTTTTTCCTTCCACACAAATGATGTTGAAATGGCAATTGTACATATGTCTTTGTACCTAGAAGTGTTTCTGAAGAATAAATTCCTAGAAGTAGGAAGACCAGATCAAATGGTGTATCCATTAAAGTTTTGATAGATCTTGTCAGATTGCCCCCAGATAGATTGCATTTGGGTTCTGTTTCCACCATAGTACACATGAGCACTTTAGCAGTGTTACCCAGTCTGATATTTTACTGTTTAACTATATTTTTAGGGGAGGGGAGCATCTTTTCATGGTTTCACATTTTCCTCGGTGACTAGCCTATTTGGGTTGTTGGCCTTTATTGTTGCTATTGTTGTGGGTAGTTGATCTTTTTTTTTTTTCCCTTAATTTTTAGTTGACATGTAATAATTGTACATATCCATGGGATACAGAGTGATATTTTGGTACGTGAATACAATGTGTAATAATAAAATCAGGATAATTAGCATATCCATCACCTTGAACATTTATCACTTCTTTGTGTTGTGAATATTCCGAATCCTCTCTTCTACTTTCTTATAATTATACACTAAATTATTGTTAACCATATTCACGCTATAGTGCTATAGACACTGGAACTTATTCCTTCCATCTACCTGTAACTTTGTAACTGTTAGCCAGTCTTTCCCTAGCCTTCCCTCCTCTACCCTTCCCAGCCTCTAGTAAGCACAATTCTACTCTCTATGAGCTCGTTTTGTTTTTGTTTGCTCCTACATGTGAATGAGAACATGCGATATTTATCTTTCTGTTCCTGGCATATTTCACTTAACATAATGTCCTGCAGGTACATCCATGTTACCACTAATGACAAGATTTTATTCTTTTTTAAAATGGCTGAATGGTATTCCATTGTGTATATATACCACATTTTCTTTATCCATTCGTCTGTTGATGGACATTTAGGTTGATTCTATATCTTAGCTGTTGTCAGTAAAGCCATAGCAAACATGGGGATGCATGTGTCTCTTTGGTATACTGATTTCCTTCACTTTGGATAAATACCCATTAGTGGGATTGCTGGATCATATGGTAGTTCCATATTTAGTTTTTTTGAGACAGTGCCAAACTGTTTTCCATAATGGTTGTACTAATTTACATTCTCACCAGTGGTGTATCCTTGCCAGCATTTGTTATTTTTTTTTGTCTTTTTGACTAACTGGGGTGAGATGATATCTTATTATGGTTTTGATTTGCATTTAGTGATATTGAGCATTTTTTCATATATTTGGGTGTTTATATGTCTTCTTTTGAGAAATGCCTATTCAGATACTTCACCCACTTTTTAATGATATTATTTATTTTTTTGCTGTTGATTTGAGTATATTCTGGATATTAGTCCCTTGTGAGATGAATAGTTTGCAAATATTTTTGCCCCTTCTGCAGGTTGTCTTGAACTCTGTAGATTTTTTTTTTTAACTGTGCAGAAGCTTTTTAGTTAAATTGCCTTTTGTTTATGATGTCTTATAGATGTTTTACATTGTTATGTGGTTATATCTATCGATCTCTCTCTCCATCATGTAAATTTGGCCTTCCAGATTTCAAGCTTATACAAATATTTTCCTGTTTTTTATTCTATTTTATTTTGACTTTTTCTTTACAATTTCATCTTTAGGTTGGCAGGAATTTTTGTGTGTGTTGTGAAGTAAGGATCTCACCTTAATTTTTTTTTCATAGACAGTCGTTTGTTATGGCATGATTTAGTGACTAATCCATCTTAACTAATTTCGCTTTTAACTTACTTTTAATTTAACTAACTTTTAACCAATTTGAAAGCTGCTTAATGCCTTTTAACTCTTATAAATATGAATCTCTTTCTGGATTTTCTATTTTATTTCATTTTGTTTTATTCCAGACTAGGCCATTTTTAAATTACTTTATCTTTTGAAATGTATTAGGGCAAGTCTTTCCACCTCTCTTTTTCAAAAAACCTTTGGGTGCTCTTGCACATTGTAGGTAGTAAAAAATATTGATGATAATAGTTAAACCATTAATACTTAGCAGACCTTGGAACACAGAGATGATGATGGTAATGATGATGATGAAGGACAACAACAATGGCCATATTGACTGAGCACTTATTATATGCCAGACGTTAAATTAAGCATTTCACATGGAATGTTTTATTTAATTCTTACAATAACCCAATGGATAAGGCACTGTTTTTACATTTATTTCATAAAGGAGAAAATGTCAAGATTATTTTGCAGACATCCTATAGACTGCCTTACTTCTGTCAGTATTGCTAACTTTACCCCTTTCCTAAGTAAATGCTTACGGCTAAGCAGAAATATGTTTGGTATTTCAGGAATCGGTGACTTTCAAGGATGTGATAGTGGACTTTACCCAGGAAGAATGGAAACAGCTGGACCCTGGCCAGAGAGATTTGTTCAGGGATGTGACATTGGAAAATTATACACACCTGGTCTCTATAGGTAAGGATAATTTCTCTGAGTTAATATCAAGGGGTGTGCAGGAGGAGGGTTCTCTCTTGTGCTCAGGGGAGTTTGCCTTTAAGTTTAGTAACCAACAATTTCTAAATTTCTAGTTTTTGAAAAGGTTTCTACCATCCTAGCAAGCAGAGGGACAAAATAATAATTTTCCTGAACCCCAATCAGTTCCCAAATTATACTCCCACCATGTCTGGGAACTGGTAACACTAAAGCTTGATATGCTATCCACTCCCATCAGGTTTTTACTACATATCATTTCTTCTAAAGACAAAGTGGTGATTGAATTCTGATATGGTACTTTCCCCTTACTGCAGGTTTCTTTCTTTTTTTCCCTAATGAACAGGACTCCAAGTTTCTAAACCTGATGTGATTTCCCAGTTAGAGCAAGGGACAGAGCCATGGATCATGGAGCCAAGCATTCCAGTAGGTACCTGTGCAGGTAAGTCATGGATGCCAGCAGATGAATATCATTAACTCCGACTGTCAGCCTGATAAGAGAGGATTTTATGTCTGAAGTGTAGATGTACTTTCTTCCCTTTAAAGTATTTCCTGTGGAGAAATGGGAAAACATCTGTTTTCTGGACTTTCTTATGCTTTGTTATGTCACTAATTGTTGCAATATATATTCTATGTTATGCCCCTTTTTGAGGAGATGTCCTTCCTACCTTTTTATGAAATCCACCTCTTGAACTGGACTCTGAATTACATCTCTTTCTACTTCCTTTAGGACCATGATCTCATAATTATCACCGTACTTTTCAGTCCTTACAATTTTTTATTTTGGATCTACGGGCTCCATTCCCAGTACTTTTAAATAGAAATACATAACCTATATTTCCAAATAGATTTACTCCACAATATGAATCTTTATGGCCACCATTCAGTTTCTCTTTTCTTTCCCAAGCAAACTCAACAAAAATGAATTCCATAACTGCAGGCTTCGTTTCTTTATCACCTAATTCTTACCTAGTAACATGTATAGCTTCTGATTTTTTTTTTTCTTTTTTTGAAACAAAGTCTCATTCTGTTGCCCAGGCTGTAGTGCAGTGGCGTAATCTTGGCTCACTGCAGCTTCTGCCTCCCAGGCTCGAGTAATCCTCCCACCTCAGTCTCCCGAGTAGCTGGAACTACAGGTGCACGCCACCATGCCTGGCTAATTTTTGTATTTTTAGTGGAGACACGGTTTCGCCATGTTGCCCAGGCTGGTCTTGAACTCCTGGGCTCAAGTGATCTACCCGCCTCAGCGTCTCAAAGTGCTGCAATTACAGGTGTGAGCCACTGCACCTAGCTAGCTTCTGATTTTATCACTTCATCATACAGTTTTTGAAATTATGAATAACTTTCTTCTAAATCATCAGTTTCCAAACTGCATGAAGTAACCTAAGGATCTGACCCTGGAAAAACAAACAAACCTAGTCATTCTAGGTAAGGGATACGTCTCTAGAGTTAATGGGTTGTAGGTGAGGTTCTTCTTTATGGGGGAAAAATGTATGCCATGTTCAAACTTTAGCAAGTTTCTAACTGGAGTACCACTCAGAGATTTTTTTTTTAAATAGGCAGTTAGGTGTTATGAATGCTCAACAGGGTTGCATAGAATGTAACATCCCCCAACCCCCGCCCTGCCTCCAACAATGAATACTTTTTTTCATATCACATCTGTAAAATCTTTCTCTTAGAATGGTTTCATGGAACATACTTTAGAAAGCTTAATTTAAAAAAAAGAAGAAGAACTTTAATAACTGGGGCTTATGGTTAGTTAACTTTTGGAAAAAGCAAGTTGTCAAGTTTTATTACAAATTAAAAATGAAGTTTTACTTGACCAGATAGAAAACCATTTTAAACCATTAAAATGTATATTGAAAAACTTAGGCTTTTCAAAAACTACTTTTTACCAGAAAGATTTATTTAGGCAAAAATAATAACCCCCACCCCCATGTTGCATAGATAATTTTTATAGTTCCACTTACCTGGTCAGTGAACAGAAGGCAAGCACTTGAGATATTTAGCTCCATTCTTTTGGTTACTTTTTATTGCTGGAATTTGACCTGATGATGATAGTCTTGGTAAATCAGCCCTCAAGTCTATCTTTATCAGCATCTAGAATAGATTTATTCTTAGCTGGTGAGTTGGCTGCTTTTGTCTTTATAAAAATGTCATATAGTTTTGTAGATATCTTTACAGCTAGTGATATTGTGACAGTACCTATGTTGAGTTGGCCACTAGCCCTGGGCCTAGTCTACATAATTTCCCTCATCCTCTTTATTGCCATCTTCTCGGAGCTGTCTTGATGATCTTGACCCTCAGGATCATGATCTATAACCCTGATATGTATCTGTCTCACTGGTCTATCTTGTTTTCTTGTCCCCTGGTTGTCAACACCCTCGATTACTTCTCCACACATGGGACATCAGAATAGTATAGTCAATGTCTGTAGACTTTGTTTGTAGTAAAGGGAGAATTGCTTCTGCAATAGGGATGGTATTTTTCAATCTGGTCTTTGGGAACTTTCTCCATCCCTTCATTTTTTGCCCTGCCCCTTATATTCTAGTAATTCTGTTGGTTATTGAGTAGAGGACATGACGATATAGATAACATTGGCCATGGCCTGTTTCATGTTGCCTTTGAGTGGAACTCCAACCAGGGTTGGAGATCTGCCACTTCCATGCACTGTTCTTTAACAGCATCAGACTCCATGGTCTCCATATCTTTCATTGTGAAGTACTTCCAGAGGTATTCTTTATGGCTACCTGCTTTGCAAACATACCTTCCTTGGTGTCATTTCTGTTGATGAAAACATATTTATTTCTTGAACAATCGGCTGTTTCCAAACCCTGTATTGTATTGATCTCATCCCTCCTGTAGAAATTCTACTGCTGTGAGGCTGCCTACACTAATACGTGTTGTGCTGTTACCTGTAGTGCCAGGTGTGGAGGGGATGCTAGGCAGCTCTGAGGTCTGCCGCACTGCTCATGCTTGCAGTGATAGTGGTAGTGGTAGTGATAGTGACTGGGCTTGCAATATGGGAAAGATTCAGGATCCTCTGGGGTCTGCTATAAACTCCTGATACCATTGACTCTGTTCTTTAAGAATATTGCCAGCATTGACTACCCTGCTTCTTTTAGTTGTCATCTCTTTTGTTTTGGGCAACAGTTTACTTCCTGATTATGTACTTTCCTGGTTATGTTTCTTCTGTTGTTTTATGTGTTTGCTGATAAACTGCTTTCTTTCATCGGTATATTTTATTAATTCTGTTACCCTGACTATTCTCAAGGATCTTCCCTCTGCCTCTGCTCTTTTTCACATATATTTCTAAGGCTTTAGCTATTCTTGTCCTTCCTTTTTTGAGCTGATACTTTTCATCCTACATTTGAACATCCTTGTTATTCTGATGTTGGCATCTTTCACTTCCACAAATGCTACTATAGTCCAGCTCTCCATTTCTTTTCTTAATTCTTAAAATGCCTAGACTTGAACTTGTTAGTTTCTCCCTGCTAAATTATTTCTCTACTATTTACAACTCTTCCCATATCTAGCAATGATGTGATTATTTCTTCAGTGTTCCAGGCTGAAACACATGGGGTCTTAGCTAATAAATCTTTCCTGTTTGTTCTGTCTTTAAATCATGGTTCTTGGATTTTTTGTTTTGTTGTTTATTAGCAAGGAATCCCAATTCAAACTGCCCCCTTCAGATTCAGTTCATCTCTGTCTACTCTTAGCCATCTCTGTTGTCACCTTTTTAATCAACTATTACCTTAAATGTATTTCCTTACTGGTTCTTGAAGATTATCTATGAAATGGAATTAGACATTCTTTTGCCACTTTCGTATTTTATTTATAATTCTCCTTAGCTCCTTCCAACTTTCTCCCCAAATAATATGGCTATATATTTGAAAACCATAAATCTGAGGGATTTATTTTTTAGTATCATTATATTATTCCCACAATAGCAGTTTATTTTTTCTCTATTCAGAGAACACTGGAATTTTCTTTTTCTTTTAGACTGGGAGACAAGACTTGAAAATAGTGTGTCAGCCCCAGAGCCTGACATTTCTGAAGAAGAGCTATCTCCAGAGGTAATAGTGGAAAAACACAAAAGAGATGATTCTTGGAGTTCCAACTTGCTAGAAAGTTGGGAATATGAAGGCAGTTTAGAGAGACAGCAGGCAAACCAACAGACACTGCCAAAGGAAATAAAGGTAACTGAAAAGACAATACTCAGTTGGGAAAAAGGCCCTGTAAATAATGAATTTGGGAAAAGCGTCAATGTGAGTTCAAACCTTGTAACACAAGAACCATCTCCAGAAGAGACCTCTACTAAAAGAAGCATCAAACAGAATTCAAACCCAGTTAAAAAAGAGAAATCTTGTAAGTGCAATGAATGTGGGAAAGCCTTTAGTTATTGTTCAGCTCTTATTCGCCATCAGAGAACACATACTGGAGAAAAACCCTACAAATGTAATGAATGTGAAAAAGCCTTCAGCCGGAGTGAAAACCTTATAAACCATCAAAGAATTCATACTGGAGATAAACCATATAAATGTGATCAGTGTGGAAAAGGCTTCATTGAGGGTCCATCTCTTACTCAACATCAAAGAATTCATACTGGAGAAAAACCATATAAATGTGATGAATGTGGGAAAGCCTTTAGTCAGAGGACCCATCTTGTTCAGCATCAGAGAATTCATACTGGCGAGAAGCCATACACTTGTAATGAGTGTGGAAAAGCCTTTAGCCAGAGAGGCCACTTTATGGAACATCAGAAAATTCATACAGGAGAAAAACCTTTTAAATGTGATGAATGTGATAAAACCTTCACCAGGAGCACACACCTTACTCAACATCAAAAAATTCATACTGGAGAAAAAACCTATAAATGTAATGAATGTGGAAAGGCCTTCAACGGGCCCTCAACTTTTATCCGTCATCATATGATTCATACTGGTGAAAAACCGTACGAATGCAATGAATGTGGGAAAGCCTTCAGCCAGCACTCAAACCTCACTCAGCATCAAAAAACTCATACTGGGGAGAAACCCTATGATTGTGCAGAATGTGGAAAATCTTTTAGTTACTGGTCATCCCTTGCTCAACACCTGAAAATTCATACTGGAGAAAAACCTTACAAATGCAATGAATGTGGAAAGGCCTTCAGTTACTGCTCATCCCTTACTCAACATCGGAGAATTCACACGAGAGAAAAGCCCTTTGAATGCAGTGAATGTGGAAAGGCTTTCAGTTATCTCTCAAACCTTAATCAGCATCAGAAAACTCATACTCAAGAGAAAGCTTATGAATGTAAAGAATGTGGGAAAGCTTTTATTCGGAGTTCATCTCTTGCTAAGCATGAAAGAATTCATACTGGAGAGAAACCCTATCAGTGTCATGAATGTGGGAAAACCTTCAGTTATGGTTCATCCCTTATTCAGCATAGGAAGATCCATACTGGAGAACGACCTTACAAGTGTAATGAGTGTGGGAGAGCATTCAACCAGAACATACACCTTACACAGCATAAGAGAATTCATACAGGAGCCAAGCCTTATGAGTGTGCTGAGTGTGGTAAAGCCTTTCGACATTGTTCATCTCTTGCTCAACATCAAAAAACTCACACAGAAGAAAAACCCTACCAGTGTAATAAATGTGAAAAGACCTTTAGCCAGAGCTCCCATCTAACTCAGCATCAACGAATTCACACTGGGGAGAAGCCCTATAAGTGCAATGAATGTGACAAAGCCTTTAGCCGGAGCACTCATCTGACTGAACATCAGAATACTCATACTGGAGAGAAACCTTATAACTGTAATGAATGCAGAAAGACTTTTAGCCAGAGCACATATCTCATTCAGCACCAGAGAATTCATTCAGGAGAGAAGCCTTTTGGATGTAATGATTGTGGAAAATCCTTCAGATATCGCTCTGCTCTCAACAAACATCAGAGACTGCATCCTGGCATATGACAATTCTAGGAACATCATAAATTTAGGGGAGATATTTACTTTAGTTTGTCCTTTTGTTAAGTACTGAAGAATCAGAGTGGATTTAGAAACTGCCTTGAAATCTTTTAAATTTTCACTATCATGTTATGGAATGGAAAGTACATTGGGCTGAACTAATCCAATTGTTATTAAGCCACTCTGTGACATTAGAAAACTCTACTGTTTTAAGCTTTAGTTTCCTTTATGGAATGAAGGATTTGGAGTAGATTATTTCAAAGGTAGTTTGGAGTTTTATAATCAGTTTTGTATATTTACAATATTTTCTTGAATGGGTTTACTATACATCAGCATTTTGCTGTGTTGCATCTAGAATGTGTGTGTTTATGCATGTTTTGCCAATAGAATTTGTGCTTCAGTAACTAGATCGGGGATCTAGTATGCTCCTGGTCTAATGCATTTACATTGTTTAGGTAACTGATTCCTAATAAAAAGAATTATAAAATACCCTCAAATTAACAATCCAATTGCATATAATAGCCTAACTCAGTAAGAATATTAAAACTTACTATTATTCTTCTTCTAGTCTGTTTTTAATATTCTAGGAGTTTACCACAACTATAGAATTCCACTTCTACAACTTAAACTGGTGTTATTTTACCCTGGTTGCATATTGGAGTCACCTGGTGTCTTAATTTGTGCTGTTATGTTAAATTACAATAGACTAGGTATCTTAAACAATAGAAATTTGTTTAAAGCTGGAAGAGGCTGGGAAGTCCAAGATCAAGGTACTAGCAGATCCAGTGTCAGATGAAGGCCCATTTCCGTTTGCAGACACCTCTCTTCTTCTTGTGTTCCTACATGGTGCTAAGCAGAGACACAGCAACCTCTCATATCTCTTTATAAGACTACTAATCCCATTGGTGAGGGCTCTACCCTTATGACCTAATCACCTCCCAAAGGCCCCCCTCCTAATACCATCACATTGCAGATTAGGCTTTCAACATAGAAATTTGGAGAGAACATATTAAGTCCATAACACCTGGAGAACTCTATAAAATTATCTTGCCAAGGCCCTACAACTCCAGAGACTAATTGCCTTAGGAGATAGGACCCAGGCATAAGTGTTTTTTCTTAAATTCCTAATGTGTACACTGGAAAGAAAAATTGGCTTGTATTTGTTTTGACAGTCAGTGAGATTACAGAAGTTCACATGATCCTGGTTTTTGTATCTCCTTTTTGTGTTTCTCAAAAACATCTCCACTAGCTATTCCAGACCACATTCCTGTTTCCCAAAGCAGGTGGATTTACAATTGCTCCTTTTGCTCAGACATGTCTATCTAACTACACTTTGGTGAACTAAGTCACATATTTACAATTTTTTCTCCTTACCTCTATTTTAAGAGCAGAGGGAGGAAGTTATTTTAAACCATTTCTTGGTCTTTTTTTCTTGATTGTAATATACAAGTCATATATGCCATAAACATCTAGTATAATACCAACATTAGTTTCTTAATATTTACCATACTGAGAGAGTAGAGCAAAGTTAAAATCTTTTTTTTTTTCTTTAATTTAAGAGACAGGGTCTTGCTCTGTCACCCAGGCTGGAGTGCAGTAGCATGATTATAACTTACTGCAGCCTCAAACTGGGCTTAAAGGATGCTCCTGCCTCAGCCTCCCAAGTAGCTGGAACTATAGGTGCATGCCACCATGCCTGGCTAATTGTTTTAAATTTCTGTAGAGATGGGGTCTGGCTATGTTGCCCAGGCTGGTCTCCAACTCCTGGCCTCAGGCAGTCCTCCTGCCTTGACTTCCCAAAGTGTTGGGATTACAGGTGTAGTCACCACCCTTGGCCCCAAATTAAAATCGAAAGGGGAGAATTGGCAGAAGTTATAAGTTTTTCCTTGAAGTTGTAATGAATCCAGAAAAATAACAGAAGGATTCCCTTACAGGTTTAACATTTGCTAACAAACTGACCAGAAATAAAAAGACCTCGGAAGTTATCAGTAAAGCCAGCCAGTTGTTTATGAGGCAAGGAATTGTCTACTATTAACAAAAAGTTCTAATACCTTCATGTGTAATTTATTTGGATGTTTCAATGTCCAAGATTGGGCATATAGAGACTAAGCATTTTCCTCTAGGTCCTAGATTGGCACTTTCCATGTCTGCCAGATTATAGATATTAAACCACTTGAGTAGTTTTTGCTAAATGACTGTGAGGGAAGCAGAAAAGAGAGAAAATGTCACATAACTTAGTCATTCATCCTTAAACATTTAAGTCTTCATTAAAAAGTCATTCAACCACAGCCAATGCTTATGAGGTGGCTGAATTAATTATATTTGCAGGGGTTCAGAAATAGACAAAGCCAAATATTCTGTTGCAGAGCTCACATCCTATTATAAAGAAAGTTGTAAAATGCCAAGGGTGGTAAACATAGATAATAAAGCAGGGTGAAGGGCTTGGGCAAGACTTCCATCATGGGTTGTGGTGGTGCTATTGTAGACAGAATGGTTAGGAAATGCCTTTCTTGGGTTCGCATGCTTGATGTGGGGGGGAAAAAAAAGGAAATGCATTTCTAATGACTTGTCATTGGAGCACACACTTGGAGGTGGTGAAGGAATGAACTAGGTAGATATCTGAGAGGATAACATTCCAGGCAGAGGTACTAGGAGCCACAAGTATCCTGAGATAGGAGCATTTGGCAGTTTCAGAAACACTGGCTGGATTGTAATAAGTGAGGGTAGGAGATGAGGTCAGAGAGAGAGCTGGGGGTGTAGTTCCTCAGGACTTTCTTGGCTATGGTAAGGATTTAGCATTCTATTCAGAATGAGATGGCAAGTCATTGGAGAGTGTCGGGCACAGATTTGAATTGTTTAAAAAGGGTCACTTGCTGTAATGTAGGGAATAAATTATAAAGGGTTAAGAGTACAGGCAGGAATTTAGTTGGAATGCTAGTAGTCCAGGTAAGATCGAATGGTGGCTTAAACAAAGATATTGTTGACAAAACGATGGGAAGTAGTTGGACTGAGGCTGTATTTTGAATGTACAGCAGGTAAGGTTTGCCTATGGGTTAGCTATAAAAGTGAGAGAGAAGTTAGGTGGCTTTAAGGACTTCAGCCTTAGCAACTTGAAAGGATTTGCCATGTACTGAGATAGAGAATACCAAGTACGCAGTAGGTTCACAGAGGGGATGAGGAATCAGAATTCAGTTTGGGAACTTTTTAACTTAATAAAAAACAAAAGAACACAAAATATAAATGTGCAAAGTGAATATATCTGTAAACTTATCATCTAGGTCAAGAAATGGAGCACTACTGGCATTCCAGTAATGCTATTTCACCCCTCAAATCACAGCCTTTTTCTTCTTCCCCAAAGGTGACTATTATCCTGAGTATTAATTCCAACAATTAGATATGGTGAGGGCCTTTGTGCTACATCATCTGATGGCAGAAGGCATCACATGGTGAGAAAGGGTGAAAGTGTGTGAGACAGAAAAAAGGGCCAGACACCCATGATAACTAAGTCACTCCTGTGATAATGGTATTAATCCCTTTATGAGGGCAAAGCCCTTATGACTTAATCAGCTTTTATTTGTTTTTTTGTTTGTTTTTTTGAGACAGAGTTTCACTCTTGTCACCCAGGCTGGAGTGCAATGGCGTGATCTTGGCTCACTGCAGCCTCTGCTTCCTGGGTTCAAACGATTCTCCTGCCTCAGCCTCCCGAGTAGCTGGGATTACGGGCACCTGCCACCATGCCCTGCTAATTTTTGTATTTATAGTAGAGACGGGGTTTCACCATGTTGGCCAGGCTGGTCTTGAACTCCTGACCTCAGGTGATCTGCCTGCCTTGGCCTCCCAAAGTGCCAGGATTACAGGCATGAGTCACTGTGCCCGGCCGACCTAATCAGCTTTTAAAGGTCCCGCCTCTTAAAACCATCACAATGGCAATTAAATTTCAACATGAATTTTGGAGGAGACATTCAAACCATAGAATTTTGCCCGTGACCCTCAAAACTCATGTTCTTCTCACATAGAAAATACATTCATTCCATCCGAGTAGCCCCAAAATTCTTAACTCATTCCAGCACCAACTCCAAAGTCCAGAGTCTCATCTGAATCAGATGTGGGTTGTAGTCAAGGTATGATTTATCCTGAGGCAAATTCTCTCCATTCATGAGCCTGTGAAATCAAACAAGTTACCTATTTTCCAAAACCCAACAGGGAAAACATTAAGACTTTTTTTTTTTTTTGATTGCAGTGGCACAATCTCCTGCCTCAGCCTTCTGAGTAGCTGGGATTACAGGCACTTGCCACCGTGCCCAGCTAATTTTTGTATTTTTAGTAGAGACAGGGTTTCACCAGGTTGGCCAGGCTGGTCTTGAACTCCTGACCTCAAATGATCCACCCGCTTCAGCCTCCCAAAATGCTGGGATTACAGGCATGAGCCACTGTGCCTGGCCAACATTAAGTCCTAAAGTGGGAGAATAATCTCCTTTGACTCTTTGTCCTACATCTAGGGGTTGGGGTTGGGCAGCCAAGGCCTCAGGCAGCCCTGCTCCAATGGTTCAGTCCATGCAGTAGCTGTCATGGGTTGGAGTCTTGTATCTGTAGTTCTCCCAGGCTGGTGTTGCATGCTGTTACCTCCACAATTCTGGAGTCCTAAGAGTGGCCCTACTTCCATGCTCTACTAGGCAGCCCTAGTGGAGACTCTGTGTCAGCTCTGACCCCGCATTTCCACTTGTCATTGTCGTAGGGGCTCTCTGCAGTGGCTGTGTCCCTGCACAATTCTCTGCCTGGGACCCCAGACTGTCAGCAACATCCTTTGAAATCTAGGTGGAGGAAGCCAGGTCTTCACAGCTATTGCATTGTGCATGCCTGCTGCATCAGCACCACATGGACACTGCCAAGCTCTACAGCTTGCACTTTCTGGATCAAGCCATATCTGGGCCTACCTGAGCCATGGCTAGAGTGGCCACAGAGTGCTGCTCTGGAACCCCAGGAGCAGACCTGAGGCAGCTCTGAGCTGAGTCCATGGAGGGTGCCTTGGGCCTTTGCCCTAAATCATTTTACCCTTTTAGAGTTCTGGGCCTGTGATTGTAGGGGCAGACTTGAAGATCTTTGAAATGCTTTATGGTCTGTCTCCCATTGTCTTAATGAATAGCACCTTCCTTTTATCCATGTTTATCTCCTTAGTAAAAAGTCACTTAGCCACACACTTAGTTTTCTCTCCTGAACATACTTTTCTATTATTTATATGGCCAGGCTATACATTTTCCAAATATTTCTACCCTGATTCTCTTTTAATTATAAATTCCATCTTTATTTCTTTCCTCTCACATCTCATTGTATGCAGTTAAAAACAGCCACACAGCAGTCTGAATGCTTTGCTGCTTAGATATTTCTTCCACCAGATATCCCAGTTCGTCACTGTTAAGTTCTGCACTTTATAAGGCCCTAGAACGCAGACACAATCCCCCAAGTTCTTTGCAACTGTATACAAGGATGGCCTTTACTCTAGTTTCCAATACCTTGCTCCTCATTTCCATCTAGGACCTCATTAAAATAGCCTTTACCAATTTTCTGTTTTAGTCTTTTTTTTTTTTTTTTTTTTTTTTTTGCTATAACAGAATACCACAGACTACATAATTTATAAAGAATAGAGGTTTATTTGGCTCATGGTCCTGGAGGCTGAGAAGTCAAAGTGCATGGCACCAACAAATGGTGAGGGCCTTCATATTGCATCATCCCATGGCAGAAGGCATCATGTGGCAAGGGAGGGCAAGTGCACTTGAGACAGAAAAAGTGAGTAGAACTCCAATGCTAACTAACCCACTTTCTCAATAATGGCATTAATCCATTCATGAGGGCAGATCACTAATAACCTAATCACCCTGTAAAGGTCCCATCTCTTATTACCATCACAATGGCAATTAAATTTTAACATGGGTTTTGGAGGAGACATTCAAACCACAGCAATCATACCCTATACATTTGTGTCTAGCATTTTTTACCTACTGTTTGTGAGATTTGTTCATGTTATTGCAAATAGCTGTGGTTCATTTATTTTTGTGGGTGTTGTAATATTCCATTATATGAATGTTTCACTATTTACCCACTTTGCTGCAGACAGGCATTTGGATTGTTTCCAGTTGGAGGCAATTATGAATAATGCCATTGAGAACATTCTTATACATGTCTTTTGATGTAGTGTGTACTCATTTCTGTTGGGTATAAACCTAGGAGTAAAATTGTTGTGTCACAGGGGTATACATATGTTCAGCTTTAGTTGACATTGACAAATGTTTTGCCAAAGAATTGCACCAATTTACACTCCCACCACCCATGTTTGAGAGTTTCCATTGCTCCAGATCTTTGCCAACGTTTTCATTGTGATTTAGCTATCTAAGCAAAGTGTTTTAGATGCCTGTTAGACCTTCAAGCTGAGATATCAAGACTGTTGGATATGCAAGTCTGGGGTATGAGGAAGAGGTCTAAAAAAAAAGAAATCAGAAAGATGAAGATCAATGTGTGAGGTAGGCAGCATGTGAGGTAGTAAGATAATCAGCAGAGTGTGGTACCCCAGAAGCTGAATGAAAAAAGTGATTCAGGTAAAACACTTCTGAGAGGTTTAATAAGATGAAGAGAGAATTGACATTGGATTTGGCAGTGAGAAGGTCAGTGGTGATCTTAGGAGCAGTTTTGGTAGAGTGGTGGAACTAAAACCTGATGGGAGGGCTTAATATGAGAATAGGAAATAAGACACTGGAGAACACAAATTTGAATACTTGAGTTTTCCATAATGGGAAAAGAAAATTGGGGTAGTTGCTAGAAGAGGACATGGAGTTGAGGATTTTTTAAATATTCAATGTTATAGTATGTTTGAATCCTATTGGGATTGAATGAATAGAGAGAAAAAAACTGATAATTCAGAAAGGAGAAGGGATAAATAGGTTGGAGTTTCTGAGGAAGCAAGATAAGATGAGCTTCAGGCCACAAGCAGAAGGGTTGGCCTGAAAATAGGAGCATAAATAATATGGTGGTTAAAATAGGAGGGAACAAAGAGTATTTGGCTATGGTTGCAATGGGTTGGTGGAGGATGGATGTGGAAGTTCTGTCCTGATTGCTTCTATTTTTTTCATAGAAATTAGATCATAACCTGAGAATGAGAAGTAGGTATAAAGGGATGTTAGAAGTTTAAGAAGAGGAGATCAGGTCACCTCCTGTAGAATAAGAAAGTGAATTGACTAAAGAAATGTAGGATTGGAGGGTAGTACCAAATTATCTCAAAGGGTATCTCCTTTCAGATAATTGGGTCGTGAGTTCAAAATGAGACAAATCATCATCACTGAGTTTTCTTTAGCTATGTTCAGGTACATGAGAGCAGGAGTGGAGTAAGCTGAAAATTGGATTTAGCTAGAATTTTGCCAGAAGAGTGTGACCCAAGAGAGAGGGGTAAGAGAGCAAGGGTGCTTATGAGAAATAAATTATAGTGATGTCCTGTGGAATTCAAAGTGAGAAGAAGTGAAAGTAAGAGCTAAAGTGGGGGTGGAGGGAGGTGGGAAGGGAGTTAGAAAAGCAAAAATAAATCCATAATTTTATTATTTTAGGTTTTGTTGGAGCTGAAAAAATTATAGTTGAAGTATTAAAGGGAGGAGAGTAAGTTGAAAAGATAGGGCCTGGTAGCTTGGAAGTGGAATGCTTGAAACTGAGGTTTTGAGGAGTGTGCTTATTGGTAATGCCACGAGGTCTAGGTTGTTGACTATTGGTGTGGATGTCTGAGGTGGAAGGGAAAACAAGATCATTGGAAGAGAGGAAGGCAAAGGCCTGAGAGCCTGAGATATTGAATGGATTGATTACATACATATCGAAATCACCAAGTATAATGGTCTGAGCAGTCATGGGAAGTGTGAGGAAGGTGCTATCATCTCCCACAAATGAAGAAGTGACTGGGAATTAGTAGATTACTTCAGCAAGGGGTAGTAAGTGGTTTAGTTTGATAGCAGGTGTCTTAGAGGAGCTAGGGGGCTCTAGGGAGAGAAACAATGGCCTGAATGTGGCAATGAGGAGCAAAAAGGGCACCTACCTCACCCTCCAGGCCCAGTTAAGTCAGGTGTGGAATACAAAGCAGCCACTGCTTACATGAGAGAGATGCAAGAGAAGAAGAACCCAAAGGTGAAGGAAATGTTCCAGAAGAGGTGCCAAAATTATTTGGAGAATTGTTTTCAGAGTCTGTAATATATTTTCTTGCGAATTCCATCATTGTGACAAATGCAAATGAGAAAGTGGCTTTGATAATTTGGGAACATTTTGAATCAAAAATAGTGAGCACAGAGTCTGGGCTCTGAAATGTTACAGTAAAAAGGCAGAAGAAAGGCAGTGGAAGAGGGCCAAGCCCCTGGACCCACTACCTCATAATGATGGGCTCTTTTCTTTTTTTTTTTTTCTTTCTTTCTTTCTTTCTTTCTTTCTTTCTTTCTTTCTTTCTTTCTTTCTTTCTCTCTCTCTCTCTCTCTTTCTTTCTTCCTTCCTTTCTTCCTTTCTTTCCTTCCTTCCTTCTTCCTTCCTTCCTTCTTCCTTCCTTCTTTCCTTCCCTCCCTTCCTCCCTCCCTCCTTCCTTCCTTCCGTCCTTCTTTCTCTCTCTCTGTTTCTCTCTCTCTTTCTTTCTCTCTCTTTCTTGCTTGCTTTCTTGCTTGCTTGCTTCCTAGTGTACTTGCTTTCTTGCTTTCAACAGGGTCTGGCTCTGTTGCCCAGGCTGGAGTGCAGCCTCGAACTCCTGGGCTCAAGCAATCCTTCCACCTCAGCCTCCTGACTAGCAGAGCCTACAGGTGTGTGCCACCATGCCTGGCTAATTTTTTTTTATTTTTTGTAGAGACAGGGTCTCACTTTGTTTCCCAGGCTGGTCTGGAACTCCTGGCTTCAGGTAATCCTCCCGCCTTGGCCTCCCAAAATACTGGGATTACAGGCATGAGTCACCATGTTTGGCTGACCCCCATTATTATTTAAAATTGCATAACTGGTTGAAAGGTAAGTACGGCAAATACATTATTGGGGGAAACGACTTCAGTTTTCATCATAATGATCCTATTGTTTTAGGAGAAAGTAATCACGGCCCAAGTCCCTAGGTAATATACAGAATCCAGGCTGTAGAGAATAGGAAATGAAACCAAGAAGAGGCTGAGAAAATAGAAGGGCACAGGGCCCATGAAGGAACAGTGCCTAGATTAATTAGGAGGCTTAAAGAATTAGAGGCACATATGACAATGTTGGTGTGATCTCTATCAGGTTATTTTAGCATGATGAAAATAATTTGAATCACACATCTAACTTCCCTTGCACTAATTTCACATTTTTTAGGCTGATTTTCTCCTATACACCCTTCTTTTCTGATAACAAGTTGGTTTACCCTATAGGTATGACTACGAAAAGAGAATGCAATGTTTGTGTTCACTAAGTATTTCAGTCTTCATAATAGTTGCAGTTCTCATTGTTAATTAATAAATTAGCATTGTTTTATACATCAGTTTCAAGTGAGTTTGGTTAATGTGAATCAGCCTATCAATTATTTTCTGACAACATCTAGTTTCAAGGCCCTGGATTATGACTATAGCAATAACAATTACCATTTATTAAATAACAACATGTCAGTAAGCTTAACATGCTTTATCTCATTTTTAAAATAAGAATCCTAGGAGATTTGTGTCACCATACCTATTCTTATAAGTGACAAAGTTGAAATTAAAATGGTAAGTAACTTTCCTAAGGTCAATCTTATAGAAAGTGGTAGACTCAGCATTCAGATTCTGTTCTGGCCAGGTACAGTGGCTCTTGTCTGTAATCCCAGCACTTTGGGAGGCCAAGGCAGATGGATTGCTTGGGCCCAGGAGTTTGAGACCAGCCTGGGCAACATAATGAAACCCTGTTTCTAGAAAAATTACAGATAATTAGCCAGGTGTGGTGATAGGGCTGTAGTCCCAGATACTTGGGAGGCTGAGGCGGGCAGATTGCTTGAACCTGGGAGGTGGAGGTTGCAGTCAGCTGAGATTGTGTCATTCACTCCAGCTCCAGAGCAAGATCCTGTCTGAAAAGAAAAACAAACAAACAGAAAAACCACATTCTGTTCTGACTTGCTTCAGAGTTCATGCTTTTCCACCTCATCACAATGCCTATCAGTAAATCACCAAAGATAATGCTATATCCTGAGTGGTCAGCCAACTGGGTTTCTTTTAGTAACAAGGACACATAGCGAAGTGCCTCTTTTAAACTTCATGATAGTTTGCACCTTCTCTTTTTCATTTTATTTATTTTATTTATTTATTTTTTTGAGACAGAGTCTTGCTCTGTCGCCCAGGCTGGAGTGCAGTGGCGCGATCTCGGCTCACTGCAAGCTCCGCCTCCCGGGTTCATGCCGTTCTTCTGCCTCAGCCTCCCGAGTAGCTGGGACTACAGGCACCCACCACCACGCCTGGCTAATTTTTCTGTATTTTTTATTAGAGACGGGGTTTCACCGTGTTAGCCAGGATGGTCTGGATTTCCTGACCTCGTGATCCGCCCGCCTCGGCCTCGCAAAGTGCTGGGATTACAGGCGTGAGCCACCGTGCCCGGCCTGCACCTTCTCTTCTATACACCCAGTGTTCTATCCTCACTGAACTTCCCTTGTTACAAAGCTCCCCCCAAATCCAATGTGTCGTTTTCTTAAGAAAATCATAACTTTGGTGAAGTTCCTTGTCAACACCTTTACAAATCTAAACAGATCACATTATCATGATCAAGGTAAAATTTCTTCATTGTGTCAGTATACCAGAGGATTGCCAGTGTACCCTCAATTAATTTAAAAAAGCAAATGATCACTGCTTATTTAATGAGTGTCTGTAATGTAATGATCATGATGAAATGAACAGAGTACCATTGCTGTTTACATCCAGGATCAAATCTCAGGACTACCACTTACCATAAGTGAAACTTTAGGTTTTTAACTTTTTTGTACATCAGAGAGCTACAGAATTATAAAATGAATATTGTTAGACTCTCCAAAACTGACTTTCTTGGGTGCTTGAGCAACTTTACACTACCTCTCAATAGAGCTTCACTTTTGTGGAATCAGTAAAATCCATAAATCAATTAGACAAAAATCAATGAATGAACAATTAGCTAAAAATCAGTTCATCCACTTTATCGATTTACCAAAAACGTGTTTCTTTAACTGGAAAGTATGGGCAAAAGGAGAAAATAGGCAATGATAAGAGTGAAAATATTGGATACATGAGTTTTGATAGTTTTAAACATTTCTTTAAAATTTCAGCTGCCCAATTTTTTTTTAGCATATAAAGAAATGTTCAACTTGGAGAAAGTTAAGGATAAGAAGTCAGTTTCATCTCCTAATAAATAATGCAAAAAGTAAAATTGCACTCAGTAACAAAAAAATTTTCATACAAGATTAGTACTACAGTTGTCCCTTCTTATTCACAGAGGATACATTCCAAGACCCTCAGTGGATGTCTAAAACTGTGGATTATACTGAATCCTATACATACTGTACTGCTTTTCCCTACACATACATACCTATGATAAAGTCTAATTGTTATAAACTAGGCACAGAAAGAGATTAACAACAATAATAAAACAACTATAATAGTATACTGTAGTAAAAGTTATGTGTGGTCTCTCAAAATATCTTACTGTATTGTGCTCATACTTCTTGTGATGATGCGAGATGATAAGATACCTGTGTGATGAGATGAACTGAGGTGAATGAGGTAGGTATTGTGACACAGTGCTAGGCTACTCTTGACCTTTTGACAATACCTCAGAAGGAGTTGCATCTGCTTCAGGTGATCCTGGATCATGAAGCCATGGCAATGTCCATGGTTGGATGTCAGGAGCAGACAATGTCGTGGATGTGCTGGACAAAGACATTCATGTCCCGGGGGGATGAAACTGGATGGCATGAGATTTTGTCATGCTACTCATAATGAAGCACAATTTTAAATTTACAAATTGTTTATTTCTGGAATTTTCCTTTTAATATTTTCGAACAGTAGTTGACATCAGGTAACTGAAACCTTGGAAAGGGAAACTACAGATAGTGCAGGGGCTACTGTACAAATCTGGTAGACATGGACCATAAATTTGCCAAGAAACATTCTAGGGTGTTGCTTCTCAAAATTTAAAGTACTTATGAATCATTCAGGGTCTTGTTTAGGAGGTCTGGAAAGAGGTCTAGGATTCAGCATTTCTAATAGGTGATGCTGCTGATCTGCATACTACACTCTAAAATACTAGTTACTACAGTGACTTCTTCAATATGAAATAACAAAGTTTTGGCTATGAATTTTGAGAAATAAAAAATTAAAGCGAATGTGCCATTTAAGACATTGATAAAATAATAGTGAAGCTTTTAGAGATTGGCAAAATGAAAAATAACTTTGTAAAAAAACTCAAAAGTGGCCAAAGAAATCCTATCACACATAGAATGCTAAAATTTATAATTTTGGCTGCTAGAAATACAAAATTTGAGGAATTGAATAAGTACTAAAAATGACTAACATTATATTTAAAAGGTGATATTTAGAAGCATCTAAAACAGAAAAGAAATGGCCCCCAAATTCTTAATTATAAAGCTCTATAATTTTCATTTTAATTTGCTAATATTGGGATATTTCAAGTTACTTGGTTTGCAGAAAGATCTGACATGGAAGAATAAAATTACTGAAAGCAGTATAAACAAAGTCATGATGCCTAGAAGAGATTACTTTAAAGGACAGTATGATCTGTACTGCCTCATTTGTGAGCTGCCATCCTGTACTCCTAGCTGCCTACTGGACATTTCTACTCAGATGGCATGTCCAATTAAAAAAAGCATGTCCAATGCTCCACTGGCATGTCCAATTAAGTACTCCTACAGTGGAATTTATCACTTCCTCCTCAGAGAACAAATCCAGTATTTCCTTTTCCTGTAGTTTTTCTTATTTATTTAACAAATGTTTATTGAGCACTCATATTTCTTATAAATTACAGATACAAATATAATATAATTAGTTCTCAAGACTTCACAATCTATTCATGCATATAGATGGAACAATTAAAATTATATAATGAAATGTCACCTGTACTAAACATGTAAACAAAGTGATGTACTTGGCTAAGAAACGGCAAGCCATTTTACTCCATGGTAAACTTCCCAGTAAAGGTAACATTTTAATATGGGCCCTGATGAAACTATTCAAGCAAAGAAAGGAAGGAAGTGCATTCTGGGAATATAAATCAACATGATAAAAGGTTTGAAGGTTTATGGTGAATTCCCAAAGAGTTTGTAGTCTTATAATTGCTGTTGTGTGGGATACATGGCATAGAGTGATAGAAGATGATGTTGTGTAATTGGATTTGACCTAACTACCTAGGAATAAAATGGACATTGATACCAGCAGATAATTATTCCTACAGAGAATAAAAATTACCCTTTTGATCTCCTTGTTCAAATTGTCCAGGATAAGTAGAAGCCCAAGGCCACTGCAAGACACAGCCTCTGATTCTGATTTCTCTCAGCCTTGAAGATTGCTTCATATTTTTTAAGAGGTTAAAGAAGCTGATTTAGTTGCAAAGACACCAAAGCTAGAAATAATGTAAGTCAAGACAGTTCAGATGACAGCTGTAATAGCTTTCTATTGCTGCATAACAAATTCCTACAAACTTTGTGGCTTAAAACAACACAAATTTATAGTTCACAGTTCTGTAGGTCAGAAGTCTGGGTAGGTTCAATTGGTTTTCTCTTTGTAGGGTCTTACAAGGCTTAAATCAAGGTGTTGATCAAGCTGCATTCTCATCTAAAGGATCTGTAGAAGAATCTGCTTCCAAGCTTATTCAGATCATTGACAGGATACACTTCCTTGTAATTGAAGGACTGAGATCCCTATTTTCTTGCTGGCTATTGACTAGAGGTTGATCTCAGCTCTAAAGGCCCCTTTCAGGTCCTTTCCACGGAGTCCTCCTCATCTTCAAAACTATGAACCACAGTCAGATCCTTCTCATGCTACCAGCTGGAAAAAGCTCTCTGCTTTTAAAAGGCTCATTTGACCAGGATAGGCCCAGCAGGATAATCTATTTTAAAGTCAACTGATGAGTAATCTTAATTACATCTACAAAATTTATTTTGCCATGTAACCTAGCATAATTATGTAAGTAATACTAGAAACGGAAGGGTCCATGGGAATCATCTGACAATTCTTCCTACCACAATAGTTGACTATGAGTATTGACATACACTTGTATAATATATTTTATCAGGCCACAAAAACCTGAAGGTTAACACAGAATGTTTATATAGTCCTGTCTCTACCTACTTTGTGAAAACTATGATCTTCTCAAATTCCTCCTACTTCTGAGATTCCTTAGGGAGAATTTTATTTGTGCCTCCAAAGGTACCCACAAATGCCTTTTTCATGTCCTGCTTTTTCAGATGTTTCATTGCCAAATTGCCATTTCTTGGCAGTCAAGAAAAATGTACTGAGCTGGTCATGATCCTAGTTGTAATAAACAAAGCAGTGTTCCTTTTCTCCAAGGAGCTTACATTCTCAAGTGACACATACATATATAAGTAAGATAATGCAAATACTGAGAAAAATTATGAAGATCAACAAAATACTAAATTAGCAAACCAAATTCAGCAACATATTAAAAGAATTATACATCATGAATGAGTGAAATTTATTCCTGGAATGTACGAATGGTTTAACAACTGAAAGTTAATGCGATACACCACATTAATAGAATGCAGGAAAAAAAATTACATGATCACCTTCCTTAATACAGGAAAAAGCAGTTGAAAAATTCGATATACTTTCACAATAAAATAAACTCATAAGGCCGGGCACAGTGGCTCATGCCTGTAATCCCAGCAGTTTGGGAGGCCAAGGCAGGCAGATCACCTGAGGTCAGGAGTTCGAGACTAGCCTGGCCAATATGATGAAACCCCTTCTCTACTAAAAATACAAAAATTAGGTGGGGGTGATTGCGTGTGCCTGTAGTCCCAGCTACTCAGGAGGCTGACGCACAAGAATTGCTTGAACCTGGGAGGCGGAGGTTGCAGTGAGCTGAGATCGTGCCACCTGGGTGACAGAGTGAGACTCAGTCTCAGAAAACAACAACAACAACAAAAAAACACACACACACTCATAGACTAGGAATCGATGAAAACTCCCTTAACATGATAAAAACCATATATAAAAAACACACAGCTAACGTCATACTCAATGGTGAAAGACCAAAACCCTTTCCCTTAAGAACAGGAATAAGATAAAGATGCTTACTTGGACCCACTATCTATTTAACATATTCTTTAATTTAGGATCATTAAGCTGGAGGACACCCCCTTCAATGATTAAGAGAGACACAAGATGGAAATAAAGATTTTATCTCTTGCAGGTCCTGACAGGTACATGGCATGACTGAAGGCATATGAAGGTCAGGGAATGCAGGTAGCGGGAGAGAAAGAGGGACCCTTGGGCCAATACCTTTACTGGGTCTACAGCATTATCGAAACAGATTTCTCTCAGGGAGTTTTAACTGATGGGTTTAAAACAAGCAGGTAAGAGTTCCGAGGTCATGCAACATAAAATCATCAGAATTTACAACACATTATTGGAAGTTCTAGCCAGAGTAGTTAGTTAAGAAAAAGAAAGATAAGTTACACAAATTGAAAAGGAAGAACTAAAATTATCTCTGTTTGAAGACGGCTTGATTTTATGTGCAGAAAACTCTAAAGATTCCACAAAAAAACCTAGAGCTAATAAAGGAATTCAGCAAAGTTGCAGAATACAAAATCAATACACAAAAATTAGTTGCATTGCTATACACTAACAATGAACAATCCAAAAGGGAAATTAAGAAAACAATTGTACTTAACAATTGCATAAAAATAAAATACTTAAAAATAAATTTAACCAAGGAGGTGAATGATTTGTACACTAAAAACTACAAAACACTACCAAAAGAAATTAAGATATAAATGAATGGTAAGACATTGAATTGGATTGGAAGACTTAATATTGCTAACAGAATAACGTCATCCGAAGCAACCAACAGATTCAATGTAATCCCTGTAAGAATCCTAATACTGTTTTTTTTCTAGATAATAAGAAAAACTCATCCTAAAATTCACGTGGTATCTCAAAGGACCCCAAATAGCAAATAAATAAATAAATAAATAAATAAATAGACAAAGTTGTAACACTTTCTGATTTTAAAACTTACTACAAATTTACAGTAATCAGAAGAATGTGATACTGACATAAAAACAGATATATAGACCAATGGAAGAGACTAGACAGCAAAGAAATAAACCCTCACAGGTATGGCCAATTGATATTCAACAAGAGCAAGCACCAAGACCATTCACTGGGCAGAGGACAGTCTATTCAACAAATGGCTCTGGGAAAACTGCATGTTCATATGCAAAAGAATGAAGATGAACCCTCACCTACACCACACTAAAAAATTCACTCAAAATGGATCAAAGACCTAAATGTAAAAATATACAACCATTAGAAGAAAACATAACCCCTACAAGAAAATCTTCATGACATTGGATTTGGCAGTGATTTCTTGAATATGATACTGAAAGCATAGGAAACAAAAAATAGATAAATTGGACTTCATCAAAGTTTCTAACTTTTGTGCATCAAAGGACACTATTAAGAAGGTGAAAAGGCAACCCACAGAAAGGGAGAACATATTTGCAAATCATATATCTGATAAGGGATTAATATTCAGAATATATAAAGAACACCTACAACTCAACAACAAAAACCCAATTCGAAAATGGGCAAAATATTTGAATAGAAAATTTTCCAAAGAAGATATACTGTATAAACACATAATAAAATGCTCAATATAAGTAGCCATTAGGAAAATGCAAATAAAAACCACAACGAGGTACCACTTTACACCCATTAGGATGGTTACTATTAAAGCAAAGGAAAATAGCAAGTGTTAGCTAGTATGCAGACAAATTGCAACCCATGCTTTGTTGGTGGGAATGTAAAGTGGTGCAGATTATGTGGAAAACCATTCAGTAGTTCCTCAAAAAAGTTAAACAGGATTACCACATGATCCAGCAACTCTATGTCTTGGTATATACCCAAAAGAATTGAAAGCAAATGTAGTCCTAGCTACTCAGGAGGCTGAGGCGGGAGGATCACTTGAGCCCAGGAGACTGAGGCTGCAGTGAGCTATGGTTGCACCACTGCACTGCAGCCTGGGTGACAAAGCAAGACCCTGTCTCAAACAAAGAGGAAAGAAAGAAAAGAGAGGAAGAAAGAAAAGAGAGGAAGGAAGGGAGGGAGAGGAAGGAAGGAAGGGAGGGAGAGGAAGGAAGGAAAGAAGGAAGGAAGGAGAAAAAGAAAGAAAGAAAGAAAGAAAGAAAGAAAGAAAGAAAGAAAGAAAGAAAGAAAGAAAAAGAGAAAGAAAGGAAGGAAGGAAGGGGAAGGAAGGAAGAAAGAGGAAAGAAGGAAGGAAGGAAGGAAGGAAAAAAATTGAAAGCAAGATCTTGAAGAGATATTTGTGCATCCATATTCATAACAGCATTATTTATGATAGCCAAAAGGTAGAAGCAACCCAATTGTCCATTAATAATTGAATGGGTAACAAAATGTGGTATACACATACAATAGAATATTATTCAAGCTGAAAAGGAAGGAAATTCTGATACATGTTACAACATGAATGAACCTTGAAAACATTATGCTAAGTGAAATAAGCCAGACACAAAAGGGCAAATATGGTATGATTCCACTTAGGTGAGGTATCTAGAATAAGCAAACTTACAGAGACATAAAGTAGATTACAGTTTCCAGCAGTTAGGAGGAGAGGGGAATGGGGAGTTATTATTTAATAGACAGAAAATTTCTGTTTGGAATGATGAACAGTGGTGATTGCTCAGCATTGTGAATGTACTTAATGCCACTGAATTGTACACTTGAGAATGGTTAAAATAGGAAAGTTTGTGTTATGTATATTTTACCACAGTAAAAAATATAAAGAAAATGAAATAGGGTAATGTGATGGAGAATGACTGGTGCATGTGATTTTGGTGAGCAATGTCAAGAAAGCCTCTGAGGTGACATCTTAACTGAGTTTCACTTACTACAGCTATATAACAAATTATCCCAAAACATAGTGGCTTAAAGCAATCAGTTATTATGGTCATGGATTTGTGGGTCAGGAATTTGGACAGGGCACAGAGGGCGTAGTTTGTCTCTGTCCCATGATGTCTGTCTGGTGCTCAGTTGGAAGACTTGAAGGCTGGGGTTGAAGTCATCTATAGGCTCACTCAATTACATATCTGGCAGTTGACACTGGCTATCTGCTGAGTCCCTAGTTTTGCCATAGGCCAAAACATCCACAGATTGTCTCTCCAGATGGCCTGGGCTTTCTCACGTTATGGTGGCTGGGTTCCAAAGGTGAGCATCCTGAGAGAGAGTCAGGTATCAGATGACATCTCACTTGTTATAACCTAGCCATGGAAGTCACTCACTGGCACTTCTGTCAAATACTATTCATGGATGCAGTAAAAATATCCCACCCAGGTTGGGAGGTGGAATGGGAGAATAGCCTTCACTTCTTACCAGAGACTAGCAAGGTTCTGGAAGAACATTTGGGACTGCAAATATTGCTGTGGCCATTTTTGGAAAGTAGAATCTCCCACAGTCCTGAAGGATGAGAAGAGGCAACCACAGAAAGATCTGGGAGAAAGAGCGTTCCAAGAAGAAGGCACAAAAAAGACCCCTATCCCTGCAGCCTCTCCTATCTCAGAAAAGGCCTGTCATCATCTCTTGAGATCTTTTGTTACTTGTGCTACAAAGCAGGGATGTTACCTTTGCCTTAAAGGGCTAATAGAGTTTTTTTTAAGAAGCCGCTCTTTAATTAAGAAATTTTCCTTAGCCTTTATTACTGTTCCTTCTTTCTGCAGTTCAGGCAGCTGAGAAAGAGGATTGTATAAATATCAAACAGGATGTGGATATTCAAAATCATGCTTTACTTCAGCTACTGGCCCTCTGTCCTTCACACTTGCTACAAATCCACTTTCATGTCTTTTCTACAAGTTATTGGCCCATCATGCAGAAACTACCTGTAATTGTCTGTTTCCTTTTATGATAGTTTAATGCTGACAGCTTTCAAGCCAACCCTTCTTCCTTTCTGTACCACATCTGGACAGCTGATAAGAAAGTTTGGATGCTGTCTCCCTTGGTGTCCTAGCAAGATGGGGGTGGGAGTTGTTCAAACTATATAAGCCCTACCTTGCATGGGAAACCCTTATCCCAGTCCCATCCCCTAACCACCATAAAACTCCAAGCTAGAAACCTCTCCCTGCTTTCTCTCAATACATTTTCGGACTAGTTTGGGAGCCTGCCATACTTTACCTGTGAGTCTCATTGTGTGAATAATAAACCTTCTTACTCCTTTAGTGTGTGTGGAGTCATCAGTCTTGACATCTAAACCAAATTTGGGGTGGT
The DNA here is from genome assembly GCF_029281585.2 of Gorilla gorilla gorilla. Taxonomy (NCBI): domain Eukaryota; kingdom Metazoa; phylum Chordata; class Mammalia; order Primates; family Hominidae; genus Gorilla; species Gorilla gorilla. The sequence continues at coordinate 45,049,040 of NC_073229.2, read as the reverse complement.
TGTTGGGCATCCATCCTGCCTTTGTGGGGTGCCATCCCACCACCCCAATGTGAGTCCTTGATTAAGCACAGCTCATGATTTCAACTGGAAATCTTCACACACAGATGTTAGGAATCAAATTGTTTCCCTATAGAAATTCTGGCTCTACTATGAAAGCACAGTGTAAAATTAAAACCATGCCTACTTGCTGGATTGGAACAAGACATACTGTTACTTATGCTTCCTGTTCTTTTATTCTGTGGTCTATCAGTACTAGAGAGTGTTGGCAGTTGCTAAAGGTTTAAGAAATATCGCAGAATAAGTTAATGCTGAGAAAAAAATCAATCCATTAACATTTCCTCCTGTCAACTATAATTATTAAATTTTTATTTCTGTCCAACTGATGGTAGAGAGTTGTTCCCAGGAAAAATAGTTTGATACAAGAGAAAGGTCAGAGACATGTATCTATCTCTGGATTTGTTGCTGTGAAGATAATGTGGTGAGGGGAGGGAATGGGGGACCAACATGAATGACCTCACAGTGGGATGGGACTTGTATCTAGATCCTGTCTTGAACACATCCTTTGCCTCAGATAGGCCCCTCCAGGCCATGGATGAACCCATCCCTGAATAGAGGTGAGGGGATTCATCTTGATTGTGGCCTCTGAGAAATGTAGTTCTGAGGAGAATACACAGGGCCAAGGGAAATCTGGAACAACAGTTCTGAGGAGCTGATGGCCCCAGCAATGCCCAAGAATGAAAATTAAAGGATGGGTCTATTGGTGAAATAAGGTATTTTCAGGGACCTCTTGTTGTTTGTGCCTTTATTTTCTTCACTGCATCTCTTGGCAGAGTCCCAGCAAGAAAGTGATACTACATTAATTGAAGAAAGTATAAACAAAGGTCAGTGGGACGCGAACTTTTAGCAATTGTAGTAAAACATGAACACTCCTGACCCTGAAAGAGCAAGGGCAAAAGAAGAATATATTTGTTTCCTATGAACACTGCAATAAATTGCCACAAATATGCTTGGTTAAAACAACAGAGATTTATTCTCATTAGTTCTGGAATCCAGAAGTCTGAATTAAGTTTCACTGGGCCAAAATTAAGGTGTTGGCAAGTTCCAGGGAAGACTATTCCTTGCCTCTTCCAGCTTGTGGTAGTTGCCAGGATTCCTTGGCTTGTGGCTGCATCACTCCAATCTCTGCCTCCATTGTACCCTCCTCTTCTGTGTCTGTCAGCAAATCTCTCTCTGCCTTCCCTCTTACAAGAATACATGTGCTTGCTTTTAGAGTCCACGCTGCTAACCAGGATAACCTCCTTATCTCAAGATCCTTGACTTAATCATGCCTGCAAAGTCCTTTTTTTGACAAATAATATTCACGGGTTCCAGGGGTTAGTGTAAGCAGACCCGGGGGGGGTGGGTGGGGAATAATACCATGACTTGTCTCTTGTCTCACCTATGCAGTTAAAACAGTTCAGAACATACCATCCTAAAATATGCTACTCTGGGATATTGACTATTTTGAGTTAAAGGCACTTGAAATACAGCAGGTGCATAAGATCACTCTGACCTTAAATGCAGAAGATAAAATCCCCATGTGAAAGATGTCCTCCCTATACAGGAAGGAAAATTTAATTCTTGTCATCAAGAATGAGAAGTTGAGGCTGAGGGAAATCTGTACAAACAAACCCTGTTAAATTAACTCTTATCTTCCTAGTCACTTCTCCACCCAATTAACTTCTCTAGCCCAACCCCCTTTGCCTTGTCACATTTTCACAAGTTACTACTCTTTGTCCAATTCACTATATAAGTTTTCAACTTTAACTGTTTCTTTGGGTCTTTATTTCCTTATGAAGGCTCTGTGCCACAAAAAACTTGTATTAAATAAGCTTGTATGTTTTTCTCCATTGATCTGACTTATGTCAATTTAATTCTTAGGCCGAGCCAAACAAACAAACAAGTACACTAAGAGGATAGAGGTAAAAGTTTGCCCCCCTGCCCACAGAATCCATAGAGATCAGCCTTTTGCTGGGGCTCAGAGGAGAGTAAAGAATGCACATGGAGGGGCAAAAAGAAGAGAATAGTGCAAAGCTGTAACTGGGTGTGTAAGGAAATGAGGCACAGTGGGAGTGTCAGGAGGCAATCATCCATCAACCATTCACTCATTTACTTAACAATATTTATTAAACCTTCAGGTTGGGGGCACCAGGCACCAGAGCACCACTGACTGATGAGAGCTCAGCCCACAAGAAGCTAACAACATAATCTGAAAAAGATAAGCACAAACACAGGGCACCAAAAGATAGAGGATAATAAGCATCCAGAGAGGGACATAGGTTAACGTTGCTGAGTGCAGAAAAGAGGGGAAGAACTTTCAGTGAATCTGAGAAAGAATGCTTTAGACCAGGCTGCTTCTCTAATGACTGCCAGGCTCTTGCCAGTATGATGAATACAACAAAGTAGAAGCAAGTTTGTCGCAAAAGGAAGAGAGGCAAAGAATGTGACTTCTAATGTGTAATTGTGGAGACAGAGGTCCTAACCCTATTACTTCTGTAGGTTCATGTACATAAGTGTGTGCATTCATAACCACAATAATCAATGGATGGAGGTATTCTGTGTAAGTGACCCAAGAAAGAAAGCAAGGAGGAAACCACAACACCTTTTATGACTTAGCTTCTGAGGTCACACCCTGCCACATCCACTTTTCTCTATGCATTAGAAAGGGATCACTAAGGCCAGCCCACACTCCAGGGAAGGGAAGTTAAGCTTCACCATTTGAAGAAAGTATCAGAGAATTTGTAAACATCTTCCAAACCACTACTGTACCTACCTGTTGTGAGGATTAGATAAGACAAAACTTAGAACAGTGCCAGGTTCATAGTAAACACTACCTGTATAAGCTAATTTAGCTAATATTATTCTTCCAGTATCCAGTCCAGGCTTTCCCAGCAAGTTCTCCCTTATGTGAGGAAGTTCCTGAAATTTGAGAAGAGACCCTTTGTGTCTGCTGCTGAGGCAGGAAGGAGTACACAGCCTGCTCACTCACCAACACTTAGCCAGATTTTATGACTTAAATGAAAGTTGGGGGAGTGTTTGCCTTATCAGTATATCATAACTTTATTCATTTTCTCATATTCCCACAGGAAGACTTGGAGTATTATCTCCATTTCTGCAGATGAGAAAAACTGAGGCTCAGGTCTCATTATGTAATATCGTATCACTAGTTATAACTGGTTAGTAGTACCACAGAAACTAGAAACGTGGGTTTCCTGAGCCTGCGGCCTTTTTCCAGACCATGCCAGTTGGTGAAACTAATATTTTAGTTTCACATACCTAATTAGTAAGTTACTTAGCATTTGGTTTCCTCAAATGTCTCTTGAGTCAGGGAGGTTTCAGGAAAGAGTGTCTTCCATTTACCAGTGGAGTTTGGGTCAGATGGGAATAGATACAGAGATTCAGCAGACACGTCTTGTGTCCCAGACTTGACCTTTATTCATTGACACTGGATGCTATGTCCTTGGTCCATCTTTAAGTCCCAGAAGGAGGTGAACCTTGATCTTTGTAGGGAAGAAAGGGAGATTCCAATAAACGTGTGCATGGTGATTTTTTACATGGGAATCCTAGTAAATCCTGAGTAGGACCAGTTATTTCTCATGACTTCATCCCTTTCCAGAAAAGAGTAAAGAGGCAGTGGAAATAACTGCCTTTGCCCACACAGATTAGAAGTGGAGAGAAAGATGAAAAACTGGGCTTTCATGCTAGAGCTTGGGTTATATTGTTTATTGAAGAGGGTCATGATCAGATGTTTTGGGGGAAGAGAACTCTGACAGCAATGTGAAAGTAGGAAAAGGAAGATTCAAGGCAGAGGCCAGTTTAGAAAGCTTTGACAAAGTTGTAGCTGAGAGCTCATATTTGAATTAAGTCAGTGACAGGAGCGAAGGGGAGGAGATATTTCAGAGATAGAATCTATGGGACTTGATGACCAACTAAATATGTGTGTAAGAAAAAGAAAAGAGTTGTAAATGACATCAGATTTTGAACCAAGAGGTTGGTATAGATGGTGAGGTAATTACCCTATTGGCATTTACCAGACTTTTGAGGATGTTTGTCATCATTGACTTCTGCCCACTAAATTTGAGTGGCACTCCCAGCTATTGTGACCACCAAAATGCCCTCTTTTGGCTAGGTGATGCCACCAAACGTGGTAGCCAATAGAAAAAGCTGGATTGAAGATGATTAGCTCCTTTTTGGACACATTAGTTTGTGGTGCCAACAGAATGCTGATATGGATCTGGAGACAACTAGGAAGTAGCTGGAAATGTGGGTCTTGAGCTCAGGAGGAAGGCCCTGTGCAGAGATGTAGACCTAGTACACAGAGGTAATGGTTTAAGTTGCAGCAGAAAGAGACTAGAGAGAGACAGATGAAAGATGCTAAAGACAGAACTTTGGAAAATGTCTGCACTCAGGAAACAGAAGAGTCAAAGAATGAGAAGTAAGGTAAGTCAGAGAAGTAGGAGGGTAAAGCCCTCAAAAGCTAGATGAGGAAATTCCAAGGAAGGATTGGTGGTATAGCATGCTACTGAGTTAGAATTTGTACCAGGAAGAATAGCTTTACCAACTAGGCGTTAGTGGAGTGCTCAGAAAAGTTAAGTTTTTGAATAAATTTGAACAGTCATGTGGTTCAAAAATCATAAAGTACAAAAACGAAAAACTTGTCACTCCTACCCCGTTCTCCATCTGTCTAAGAACCCCAAGTAACCACTTTAATTATTTTGTTCATCCTTCCAGAGCTTTGGTAAAGACATAAGCAAATATAAATATACTTTCTTGTTTTAATTGTTTTTTTTTTTTTTTTTTTTTTTTTACATAGAGTGTTATATACCTGGCTCTTTTTCACTCAATAATACGTTCTAGAAATCTTTTCATATAGAGAGTTGCTTCATTCTTTTTCATTAGCTGTTTGCCATTTAGGTTTCTGTAGAGAAATTTGTAAGTTTGCCAGATATTCATGGGGTTATTACCCCTACCATCAACACATGAAATTGATTCTTTCTCCACAGTCTTGACAAAGACTATGTTGTCATATTCAGGAATCTTTGCCTATCTGATTGGTGAAATGTTATCAGTGTAGTTTTAATTTTCCTTTCCCTAAGATAGGACATAATTGAGTTTCAGAGAGATAGGTCAAATTTAAGAGGCTATGGAATAAGTGGATGGCAAGGAAGAGAATGAAGGAAATGGTAATAGTCCAAAGGAACTGAAATCTGACTGTATTAAAAGGAATTAGCTTGCTGACTAATAGCGTGTGGGTTTAATAAAGATGTTTTTAAATAGTAGGGACTTATCTAGACCTGCTTAAAATGATAATGAAATAAGTCACTAGAAAAGGAGAGATTGAAAATTGTAGAGTTTGAGGGCAAAGTCACACAGGAGGCAGAAAGAAATGGTATCTCTGGCAGTTGGGATGGATAGGAGCTAAGTGGTGGGTGTGAACACTGTGAAGGACAGAAGGTTGTGGGTGGGGAGCAGATGGCAGGCACCTTCTAAAGGCAGAGGAGGAGGAGGACTTTTGGAACAAGAATTAAAAAGAGAAGGATTAGATTCACCAGTGGGAGGAGAAAAGCACAGGCCGCAGATGCTGCATCACTCACAGGCGTGGGGATTCCTGCCTGCCAGATCCCAGGGATGCAAATAAAAAGCGAATGTTTGCTGGATGATTCATACACGTGGATATTGATTGATTCAATATTTACTGGGCATCTACTCTGTCAGGCACATTGATGTCACTCAGGATTAACTGAGACATGAGATAGAGTGGAAGGCTATAAGCCAGATGACAGAGGTATGCTAGATGTATGTATGAGGGATTAGGAGTTGTATAGGTGATGGTGACAAGGGGAGATAAGGGGTACAAGAGCCAGATGGTTTGTTCCTTATTGTGCCTTGTACCTCAAAGGAGATGTGGTTTTAGAAACCTGTAGTAGAAATACACCAGTGTGCTTGAAATTGGTAGAGGCAATCTATGGGATACCACCACAGTCTTTGGACTCAGGAGAATAAGAACTCTGATCTTGATAAGGAAGCAGTATCTGAAGAGAGTGAGATCTGGGAGACAGCCCGAAGATAGAAACGGTGTTCTGGGAAGAGTTAAGATTTATTTAGTTTCAGAGGTACTGTGGAAACACTAGGAAGAGGATGGGTCCCAGGGAAAAGAATCACTGAGAAGTAAGATGACAGCGGAGGTGAAAATTCATTTGAGCAGTGACCAAGAACGACCTGAACGTGAGGCAGGAAAGAATTAGCTGGTTTCACTTGTTCTAAGAGGAATGCTGGTATACATTTTTTTTAAGTTTATTGCAGAAAATTTCAAATAGACACAAAATAGAACAGTATGGTGAACTCCTGTGTATCCTTCACTAACATCAACAATGATCAATACTTTGCCAGCAATCCCTGCCCCTACTTTCCACTTTCATTTATTCCTGAAGTATTTTAAAGTTCCAGACATTTTACTATTTGACTTGTTAGCATGTAAGGATTTTTTCTTCCTTTAAACATAACCATGAGGTCATTGTCACAATGAGAGGTGACAGCGTGCTGGCAGTCCTCACAGCCCTCGCTCGCTCTCGGCGCCTCCTCTACCTGGGCTCCCACTTTGGCGGCACTTGGGGAGCCCTTCAGCCCACCGCTGCACTGTGGGAGCCCCTTTCTGGGCTGGCAAAGGCCAGAGCCGGCTCCCTCAGCTTGCAGGGAGGTGTGGAGGGAGAGGCGCGAGCGGGAACGGGGGCTGCGCGCGGCGCTTGCGGGCCAGCTGGAGTTCCGGGAGGGCGTGGGCTTGGCGGGCCCCGCGCTCGGAGCAGCCGGCCGGCCCTGGCGGCCCCGGGCAACGAGGGGCTTGGCACCCGGGCCAGCGGCTGCGGAGGGTGTACTGGGTCCCCCAGCAGTGCTAGCCCACCGGCGCTGCGCTCGATTTCTCACCCGGCCTTAGCTGCCTTCCCAGGGGGCAGGGCTCGGGACCTGCAGCCTGCCATGCCTGAGCCTCCCACCCCCTCCATGGGCTCCTGTGCCGCCCAAGCCTCCCCGACGAGCGCCATCCCCTGTTCCACGGCGCCCAGTCCCATCGACCACCCAAGGGCTGAGGAGTGTGGGCGCACTGCGCGGGACTGGCAGGCAGCTCCACCTGCAGCCCCAGTGCGGGGTCCACTGGGTGAAGCCAGCGGGGCTCCTGAATCTGGTGGGGACGTGGGGAACCTTTATGTCTAGCTCAGGGATTGTAAATACACCAATCGGCACTCTGTATCTGGCTCAAGGTTTGTAAACACACCAATCAGCCCCTGTGTCTAGCTCAGGGTTTGTGAATGCACCAATCGACACTCTGTATCTAGCTACTCAGGTGGGGCCTTGGAGAACCTTTGTGTCCATACTCTGTATCTATAACTAATCTGGTGGGGAGGTGGAGAACCTTTGTGTCTAGCTCAGGGATTATAAACGCACCAATCAGCGCCCTGTCAAAACAGACCACTCGGCTCTACCAATCAGCAGGATGTGGGTGGGGCCAGATAAGAGAATAAAAGCAGGCTGCGTGGCCAGCAGTGGCAACTCGCTTGGGTTTCTTTGCACCCTATGGAAGCTTTGTTCTTTCACTCTCTGCAATAAATCTTGCTGCTGCTTATTCTTTGTGCTCACACTACTTTTATGAACTGTAAAACATCACAAAAGTCTGCAGCGTCATTCCTGAAACCAGAGACCTCACCGAGAAGAACGAACAACTCCAGACGCGGTGCCTTAAGAGCTGCAACACTTACCGCAAAGGTCTGCAGCTTCACTTCTGAGCCGGGGAGACCACGAACCCACCAGAAGGAAGAAACTGAACACATCTAAACATCAGAAGGAACAAACTCCAGGCGTGCCACCTTAAGAGTTGTAACGCTCACCGCGAGGGTTCGTGGCTTCATTCTTGAAGTCAGTGAGACCAAAAACCCACCATTTCCAGACACAACGACTAATAAAATAATTTTACAATGTTTCAACAAGAGCAGACTCAAGCATGTGCGAGAGATTCCAAATAAACAGAAAGCCTGCAAAGAAATGCTGATACGTGGTATAAGAGTTCAAAATTACATTGTAAAAGAATATTAACATCGGAAAAAGCTTAAAATGAATATGTGAACATTTTGTTAAGTATAAATTATGACATTTTTGTTAAGCATAAACCTAATACACATAACCTTTCTCTGTATATATTGTATATAGATTATATAAATATCTAAATTGTTAAAGGGCTGAAAGTATATACTAACATGCCCAGGGATGATCTGAGCGGTGTTGTTTTTTTTTTTTTTTTTTTTTTTTTTTTGGCTTTTCATCCCTTTATGTTTTTCAGGGTGTGTATTTGTGCGTATTGCTGAGAACAGAGAAGGGGAGGGGTTAGCAAGGAAAATGTTGGGGGAAGGATCAAGCCGCCTTTGATGGGCTGAATTATTATAATGATAGTGAAAACCTTTATCTAGTGGCTCATCTTTCTTCAATCTCACAGCCCACAAATCAGAGATGTAGACGAATGTAATAGGCTTGGAAAATACATGTGAATAAAATCTAACAAAAAAAGGACAAAGGTAGCATTCTGAATTATCACTTTGTTAGAAAAAGAAATGAAAAGAAGCGATTCCTGTTGGACAATCCCCGCAAAACGAGACCCACTTCAGAGACAGCACTTTACCCACCCAGCTAGCCTTTAGATTCTTAGGGTGAAAGCCGATGACCTCACACGGGGTTTCTGAGGCGCGTGGAAATCCTAAGACTTCTGGGGAATGGAGTCTAAGGTACTGTGACGATAAGCAGCTCGGAGATTTCTGGGAATTGTAGTTCGCAGACTGAGGCCGCGTACCCGACTAGCATCCAAGAGGCAGCTCAAAGAGGAGGACGCGGTTGCTAGGCCTCCCTCCGAGGCCACTTCCGAAGTTCAGCCTCTTTTCAAGGCCATTTCTACTTTGGGAGAAGGGACCTGAGTCTCTGCGCGCCGTTGCCTGCTATTAAAGGGAATGCGGGACCTAGGATCTCGATTATGAACCCAATAACGGCAGACACTGAATCCGGCGGACGAGGGAGAAAGCTGTGTATAACCGGGTGCTGTATACGAAAGAAATTCCTGGTATACGAAAGTTCCTGTGTGTCAGACTCTGAAACTAGGTTTGGAGCCCTTGTTTGACAATGGGGAAAAGTGCAGCTCAGTGTATCGGGTTTGGGCGATACTGCGGGGAACAGATAGTAACTGTATGGCGTTCATAGTGCTGATTTGCCTCTGGGAAACAGGAATCTTTTCCAGGAAAAACAGACCTGACCTAGAGCTTTTCCAGCTTGAGATTTTGGGAAACAGGAGAATCACATGAGGAACATATCCAAAAACTGCTGGTATTGAAGCCATTTCTGATTGCTTTACCAGGGAAGATTAGGATTAAGGTAAAACGGCAAAATCCTCCATAATTATCAAAGAGGTGGTGAGTGGGAGATTTTTTTCTGTCGTTTTGTTTCCAAGCCTCACAGAAGGATATGGATTACAGAAAGATAAGGTTAAAGGGAAGAAGAAATCAATCTTCAAAGGGCAAAAAAGCGAAAAACAGACATCTCAGAATCCTTAAAAAGAGCATGGAAAAGGAACATCTCTGTTGCTTCAGGCTGGGGTATTAGTGGAATGTGTGGAATCTATACAGTCACCCCCAACATCAGGTCGTCCAGACCATTTGTCGTTAGACTCTGCTGTATGTGCCACAGTGGTCTCTGAATTTCTTTTCTTTTCTTTCTTTCTTTCTTTCTTTTTTTTTTTTTTGAGGTACGGCCTCGTCCTGTTGCCCAGGCTGGGGTGTAGTGCCACAGCCATGGCTCACTGCAGCCTCGACCTCCTAGGCTCAAGCGATCCTCTCACCTCAACTTTCCCAGTAGCTGGGACCACAGGCGTGTGCCACCAAGTTCCTAGGCTCAATCGATCCTCCCACCTCAGCTTCCTGAGTAGCTGGGACCACAGGCATGTGCCACCAAGCCTGGCTAAGTTTGTAAATATTTTGTAGAGACAGGGTCTCCCTGTGTTGCCCATGCTGGTCTCAAATTCCTGGGCTCAAGCGATCACTTCCCGCTCAGCCTTCCAAAGTGCCAGGATTTACAGGCGTGAGCTACCACACCAGGCCTGCTCTCTGAATTTCTAGAGAAAATGCTTAGTTGCCTCGGACGGTTCAAGGGGACCACGCAATCACCAAACTCCATCTTTCAGTTTTTTGTTGAATTAGCTGGGTTGTCATATAGTTTCCCATAGTTGTACTGTATTTTGTTAGTTATATTCCTCCAATGTCATTTAACATATATCTTTGTTCATGTTTCCTATAAATTAATAAATTCAAGGGGCTTGATTAGCGTCATATATATGTACATGGACAGATACTTCATAGGTGGTGTCATATACTAATATTGGGAGGTATGTAATGGTTATGCTGTCAGCCCTTGATGATCATTGCCTTGATTAATTAATTCATCTCTTTTTTATTTTTGGTCCTAAGATTGGATAAATATAGACTCTATTTTTTATAGCAGTTTTAGGTTCATGACAAAACTGTGGAAGGTATAGATATGTTCCATATACCAGCTGCTCCCAGAAAGGCATAGCCTCTCTCATTATCAACTTCCTTCAATGGTACATTTGTTACAATTCATGAACTTATATTGACACATATTACTACTCACAGTCCATAGTTGAGATTAGGATTTATTTTTGATGTACATTCTGCAGATTTGAACAAATGTGTAGTGGCATGTATCCACCATTGGAGTATGGACAGAGTAGACTTAAAAATCCTCTGTGCTTCACCAGTTAATCCCTCCCTCCTCATTAACTCCTAGTAACCACTGATCTTTTTACTGTCTGTTTTTGCCTTTTCTAGAATGTCATATAGTTAGAACCATACAGTATGCAGTCTTTTCAGATTAGCTTCTTTCACATATTTATATGCATTTAAGTTGTCTCCATGTTTTTTCATTGTTTGATAGCTCATTTCTTTTTAGCACTGAATAATCTTCCATTGTCTGGATGTACTGCTGTTTATACATTCACCTACTGAAGGAAATACTGGTTACTTCCATGTTTTTGTAATTGTGAATAAAGCTGCTCCTTTGTATTGATGCCAGTGAGTGCGATTGCTGAATTGTATAGTATGTTTAGTTTTATAAGAAACCACCAAACTGTCTTCCACAGTGGCTGTACCATGTTGCATCTCTACCGGCAATGAATGACAGCTCCTATTTGTCCACATCCTTCATCAGCATTTGGTGATGTCAGTGTTCAGGATTTGGGCCATTCTCATAGATGTATGATGGTATCTCATTATTATTTTAATTTATATTCCCCTGAGGACATATGGTGTGGCGGGACATTCTTCACAGACACCAGCAACTATTAGTGATGTGCCTTTCAACCAGGGTAGCTAACATTGGGCATGGAGAGACAGTAGGGAGAGGAGGGATTAAGGAGCAGGGCTTGGTGCTCACAGACTGCACAGTTGTGGCCAGAGAAGACTGTCATGGTGAGAGCAAGGGGGAGTTGAAAGAAACTGACTCTTAGCCACCTAGCATAGAGGAATAGACAGTTTTGGGGAAAAACTAATGAATTTTGAACAGGCTGAATGTGAAATGCCTGAGAGACAAAAGGAAGTATTTAGTAGGTGGTTCCTTCATTCATTAAACAAATGTTTGTTGGGTACCTGGGAATATTATAATCCATAGAAACATTTATCGGATACTTAGTAATTTAGAGGGCAATAAATGCTGTGGAAAATATGTAGAGTATCAAGATTGGTTGTGGAGAGTAACCAGGGTTGCAATTGCAGTGTAGGCTTCTTGAGAAAATGCTATTTTAGCAAAGATTGACAGGCAATAAAGCATTTGGCCATGCACATGTGAAAGGGAAAAGGATTCCAGACAAAGGGAATAGTGGCTTCGGGACCCAAGGAGTGAGCATAGCCAAGTGAGATGTGGAGCCAGTGCAGGCTTTGGGACAAAGAAGTGACACAATCGGACTCAGTTTTAGCAGGATTTTTTCTGGCTGCTAGCTGAGATGAGACTGTGGAGGGGTACGAGGGGAAGTGAGAAAGCTGGGAGAAATGCAGTGCAGGAATCCAGGTGAGAGATAACAGTGGCCCAGACAGAGGTAGTCACAGTGGAAGTGGTGAGAAGTGGTCAGATTTTACATATATTTTAGTGGATTTGCTGTAAGATTGTTGTGGAGCGTGAGAAGAGATGAGTCACTGATAAATCAAGGATTTTGGGTTTCACTGTTGAAGGTATGGAGATACTAGCCTGGGCTTAAGAAAGCTTTAGACATCATCTATCTATCTATCTATGAATCTATCTATCTATCTATCTATCTATCTATCTATCTATCTATCTATTTATCTATCTATCTATCTATTTGAATATTGAAAATAGATATGTATCCTGCAGGGAAAGTATACAGAATCACAAAACAAGGTCTGAATTAGGATCTTCAAATCTTAGGAAGATAATGAATATCTCTAAAAAAGTGGTAGGCAACTGGGTGTGGTGGCTCACGCCTGTAATCCCAGCACTTTGGGAGTCCAAGGTGGGTGGATCACTTGAGGTCAGGAGTTTGAAACCAGCCTGGCCAATATGGCGAAACCCTGTCTCTACTGAAAAATAGAAAGAAATTCGCTAAGGTGGTAGTGCAGGCCTGTAATCCCAGCTAATTGGGAGGCTGAGACATGAGAATAGCTTGAACCTCTGGGAGGCAGAGGTTGCAGTGAGCCGAGATTGTGCCACTGCACTACAGCCTGGGCAACAGAGCAGAGTGAGACTGTCTCAAAATAAATAAATAAATACTAAAATTAAAATTTAAAAAGTGGTTGGAAAAATTAGCTATGAATATAGAAAAAAAGTTAATCGCCTTACTCAATTAACAAGATAAATATCAGATGGATTAAAGGTTCTAAGTGTGAAGAAACAAACTTAAAATATATTTTAAAATATAGGACACTAGATTTACATTTTTGGGGTAGGGAAGACACCATGAGACCAAAAAAAAATAAAAATACTCATGAATTAAAAGTTGAAAACACTCATGACTACATTAAAATTTAGCACCTTTGTATTTAAAATGACAGAAGCCAAATTAAAGCATATATTACAGACTGTGAAGAGAATGTGGAACAAATAAAGGCATAATACCCAGACTATATAAGTAATGTTTATAAATCAATTTTAAAAAGGCACATAACCAAATAGCAAAAAGAATACAAAATATAAATTAAAATTCAGAAAAGAAAAAAATCTGCAGTAAATTTATACCATGATGTGCAACTCCCTAGGGTCAGAAAAATCCAAGTTAAAATTACAATGAAATACCATTTTCCCTATTAGGCAGAAAAAATTAAAATTATTGTCAATATCAAATGTGAAAAAGTATGGAGGAAAACAGCACAAATACATACTGTAAGTCGAATACAAATTTACCTAATCAATGAATTGAAATAAAAATGAAAAGTTGAATGTGCCAATCTCAGGACAAAATATATTAAACAAATGGAGATGGTCATCATGGAGCCAAAAACTCTGGAACTCAAGGACTGGGATCTGCCAGGTCCTATCCAGGGCTGGAGAGATGTGGAGTCCACCCAGGAGCATATTAGTCACTAGCAACGTGTACTGTGTTATGGCACGGGGACACATAAACATGCCCCTGTGGCCTGAATAGGCTCTCCCTCATGATTACCTTTTCCCTGGCCTCTGACTCAAGGATCAACAAGCAGTCTTCTCTCTGACACCTTAAAACATGGAACCCATGAATTATTTCACTGGAAAGATACAGCCTCCATTAGCATTCAGCAAAATATATTTAGGAACTGTCTTTTGTGAGGTTTGCTATTGTGAGTTGTCCCCAAGAGACTCTGTAACATCAGTGCCCTGGAAAATACCCAGTTTCTGGACCTATGGGGCTGAGGTTCACAGCCCACGAAACTTGGTTTAGTTGGTCAGCCCCTGTCCATATGACACTAGTGAAGCATCTCCTATAGTGTCAACATGAAGCAAAATGAAAAGGTTGTAGATTGTGGAGTGCTCAGTACATATAAGTTGAATTAGTAAATTATTTTGTTTTACATAGCTGAAATTATACTACATACGTAGTTTAGTGTTCAGGTTTTCTATTTAACAATATTCTTATGAGCATTTTCTCACTTCACCATTAAAGCCCTGCTTGTCTGGAGGAAGTTGTCCTGCTTAGACTCTCAGAATCAGAATCGGCCTCAAGCAATGAAGTCCATCCAATCTCTTTATTTACACATGGGCAAATTGAGGACCAGAAAAGAAAGGATGTGTGCATGATTATATAGAGTTTGGCAAGCAGAGGCTGTCCTGGACTCTTCTGCAGGATTTCTCAAAGTTCTGAGCCAAGGTCAGAAAAAGAAGTGGAAAGCCAGTCTCCCTCCTCTGTCCAACACCAGTTTGGGAGGCAGTCTCATGAGACATGGGAATTCAGAAAATGGGGGATAAAAGTCCAACATCCCTGGAACCCTGAAAGGATTGAGGAAAAAAAAAAACCAGAATTGTCTAGAGAGAAAGGGAACGAGCAAGCAAATGAAAAATTAGGCTGAAATAGGGTTTTGATAAAGAGTTTAGGAAGGAGATAGGAAAAATGGGGATCAAAATCAGAAAGAGGTGTGAAAAAATATATTTTTTGACATTTTTGCTTTGCAATGTGCAGTAATTTCCTCTTAGAGTCACTTTGAAACTAGAAAATACTTATTTTTCAAAGCATTTTGGAAGTGTTTTTTTCTTTTTGCTATACTGCCTTAACTCTTTCATGATCCCCAGAATTGGGATAGGCATGGACTAAATGCCTCGGGGATTGGTCTTCCCATTCTAACAAGGGGATGTTCCACTACTTCAGTCTTAGGCAAATGAGAAGACAAAGTAACCCTCAGACACAGCAGGATAATGCAAAAAGCACTCTACTCAAGAGTCGAGGGACTAGATTTTGATAATTTGGGATTTTTCTATCTGTGTCATCTTGTTCAACTAAATCATCTCTCTAAACCTCAATATTATTATAAAATGGAATGATAATAACCCTACTGCAATAGGATGCTGTGAGGCTTAAATAAGACAAATTCATAACAAAATTACTTTAAAAATTCCAAAGTGCTATGTAAATGTGAATAATGAAACTCTTATAGCAGGGGTCAGTGAGATCCAAATAAGAGAAAGAGTTGTCTAGGGTCACCCTGGGAATGACTGGCAAAGGTTGACACTCAGCTCTCCTAAAATACCCAATGATATTTGAAGGACCTGATGCCTTTTGAATATTGTCCCATGATTGGGAAAAATAAGGGGAGGAGAGATTCAAACAGAGACGTATACTTATCCTCACACCCGAAACTAAAGGCAAGTCCTTCTCATGGTTGTTAGGATATTGTCATGATACCAGAGAAGTGGGCAGTAGGCTTGTTCCACAGAAGATAGGGAGAAAGGACTAGGAAGTGTGATGAGCCAAATCTGCCCTGGTAACAGATATCCATGCTAGATGATCTGCCTTTCAATTTAGGTTTATTCATTTTCCCAAGTCTGCATAAGTAAACCTTACCCTCTATCCTTTTGGGTAATTGTTATAGACTAGAAATTATTCTAAACATATGCCATCTCTTAACTCAAAAGTCTCTCATGATAGTCCTATCAGGCAGCCATCACCATTCTCATTTTATAGACAAGGAAACTAAGACACTGTTATATGTTTTATTGTGTCCTCCCCAAAAGATGGTGAAAATAGACTTTGCAGATAATCAGGTTAAGATGAGGTCATTAGGATGGGCCCTAATCCAGTATGACTCATCCTTTAAAAGGGAAAATTTGGACACAGAGAGAGACAAGTAAAGAGGCAAGATAATGTGAAGATACGGGGAGAATGCCATCTACAAGCAAAATAATGACTGACACTACCAGAAACTAGGAGAGAGGTCTGGAACAGATTCTCCCTCAGAACCATCAGCAGGAAGCATCCCTAATGGCACCTTCATTAGGGACTTCTAGTTTCCAGAACTGTGAGACAATACATTTCTGTTGTTTAAGCCACCCAGTTTGTGGTACTTTGTTATGGCAGCCCTAGCAAACTAGTACAGACACAGAAAGATTAAATAACTTGCCTGAGGTCACACTGCCAATATATGACAGAACCAGGATTCCAACTTCAGAGCCCACTTTTTCAACCGCTATAATGTCTTGACTCATTTTACATGATAAGAGAAGCCTGGAACAGCTTTTTAGTCCCTGTATTTCAAAGGAAGTAATGGGATTTCTGAGGTAAGAAACGTTCCAAAACATAAAGTATATGGTAGACCTTGGCAACCTGAGACTAACTCCATGTTACAGTCAGTCTCTTTAATTCCTTATTGCATCCAAGAAAAACCTCCTCTCCTCATATACTAAACTCTTATGCCAATAATTCTCAAACTCATGTCCTTAGAACACTGAAGTTCCTAAAGTTAGAGAAAAGCATTTTTTTCTTGAAAGTTCCAACAGTGTCAGTCTTTTCCAGTAACAGAAATATAATTACAGAAGGTTTTCTACATTAAAATTTTTCTTTGATAATTTTTTTTTTTTACTAAAATGTGGCTAGCTGAAAACCAAGATAGAGAAAAATAGAGTATCATATAACCTTTCTAAGCAACGATTACTCATTAGAAGCATAAAGTTGATGTCTGACTCAGGACTTATGTAAGAGTCCTTTTCTCTTTGGGCTTCCCGAACCAACTGTAGAGTAGCTCAGCCCACCAACAGCCCCCACTGAGTTATAGCCAGCTCATCAATAGCCTGAGATTACAACCAACCCATTGTATACTCATTACAGATGGTTACTGCTCATTACAGACTTTTCCTGTCATTTCATATTCCTCTCAAAATATCCCTGTGAGGTAGGAAGGGAAGATACTTTTAACAACATTTTACATTTTAGGAAACAGCCTCAAAGAGATTAAATGATTTGCCCAGGGTCACATACTATCATGAGGCATGAGCCCATGGGTGTTTTAGGTAATTTTCCTGTACCTTACTCACTTCCAAAGGGTAAAGGCCAGGAGAGATCATTTAAAGTTGCATTTAGATAACACTGTTGTTTGCTAACCTCCCTTCCTGCTTATGGGGAACTCTCACTTGTGTCTCATGGAAGGGGGAGATAATAAAATCTTTAAAAAGTATAGAGTATATACTATGAAGAAAAATAAAGCAAGATAGGATACAAAACACCAATGGGATATGTATCATAATTTTAAATAGGGTAACAAGAAACAGCTTATTAAAAAGGTGTCATAGAAGGTGAGAGAAAGAAAGAGCCATCTGGATATCTGAGCAAAAGCCCTGCAAGCAGAAGGAATAGCGTATGTGAAAGTTCTGTGGCAAGAGTGGCCTGGTATGTTTAAGAATAACAAAGAGGCCAGTGTGGCTAGAGTAAAGTGAAAGAGAATAGAGCAATAGGAGATTAGACTCAAGAGGTCATGAAGGACCACACTATGTGGGGCCTTGTAGGTCACTGTAAGGACTTTGGCTTTTACTATGAGTGAGAGGAAAAGCTACTGGAAGATTCTGAGTAGGAGCAGCATGATTTAACGAACAATTAAAAAGGATTCTTCTGGCTACTGTGTTGAAAATAGGCTGTATGAGCGATGGGGGTGGTTAAAAGGGACAAGGATGAAAGCAAAGAGATAAGTTAGGCAATAGTCTAGCAGAGATATGGTGGCAGCTTAGTTCAGGGTGAAAATGGTGGCAAATGGCTTGATTCTAGAACAATTTTGAAGTAAAGCCAACAGGATTTGCTGATGGTTTAGATACTTTTAATTTTGGTTTCCACGTGTTCATTGTTCAATGAGTAATTTTAGACTATGAAGTTGTGAGGAAATTATCAATGATGGCACCAGGCTTATCAGAGAAGATGCATAGTGAACAAGAATATTAGAAAGTAGTTCTTGAGATCTCAAATCTCCGGCTCCCCAGCAGGAAGCCAATGCTCTGAAGGATCCATTGAGTTCAGCTAATGCAGTTCTACTCCAGGATCTGAATAGAAAAGGTGAGAGTCAAATGGAAGAAAGGTCCAGTTTCAAACCCTAAACTTAGCATGGATCCACATCCAGACCCAGGGCTACCTTTGTTCCTTCCAAATTTCCCAAACAGAAGATGTAAGTCAAGTTATGTTTTATTTACAAAATGAAGGGTATACCAGGAATTACTGTTAATTTTGTTAAGTATGATAGTAGCATTTTGGTTAGGTAAGAAATTGTCCATGGTTTTTAGAAATGCATAATGAAATATGTAGGAATGAAACTACATGATGTCTCAGTTTTATTTAAAATATCAAAAGAATAAAATGAAAAAAAAGGGACAAATAAAACAAATGTGGCAAAATTTTGATAGCTGTTAAACCTGAACAATGAGCATAGAGGAGTCCATTTTACTAGTCTCTCTAATTTTGTGTATGTTTTAAATTTGTCATAATTAAAAATGAGTGAACATTATGTTTTATCAATTTAAATATTTCTGAGAGAATATTAAAATGAATTTGACTGGTTTTATAATCTGAGATAAAAATTAAAGCTTTTCCCCAAACCATAAAAGGTATGGATTTAACTATCTTGAGTTCCCTCAAACTCATTTTCTTAAATCTCTTCTTTTTTTCTTTCTTTCTTTGAGACGGAGTTTCACTCTTGTTGCCCAGGCTGGAGTGCAATGGTACGATCTCTGGCTCACCACAACCTCCACCTCCCAGGTTCAAGTGATTCTCCTGCCTCAGCCTCCTGAGTAGCTGGGATTACAGGCATCTGCCACCACGCCTGGCTAATTTTGTATTTTTAGTAGAGACAGGGTTTCTCCATGTTGGTCAGGATGGTCTCGAACTCCCAACTTCAGGTGATCTGCCCGCTTCGGCCTCCCAAAGTGCTGGGATTACAGGCATGAGCCACCACGCCTAGCCTCTTAAATCTTATTATCCTATGATTATACTTTCTATCTCCTTCATATCCTTTGCCATATAATTTTTATTTATTTATTTTCAGAGACAGGGTCTTGCTCTGTCACTCAGACTGGAGTACAGTGGCATAATCATAGCTCACTGAAGCCTCAAACTTCTGGGCTCAAGTGATTCTCTCACCATGTATGACCTGGAAGCCCCTGCCTTTCCCAACCAAACCAATGTACATCTTTCATGTATTGATTGATGTCTTATGTCTTTCTAAAATGTATAAAGCCAAGCTATGGGCACATGTTCTTAGGATGTCCTGGGGCTGTGTCACAGGCCATGGTCACTCATATTTGGCTTAGGATAAATCTCTTCAAATATTTTAGAGTTTGACTCTTTTTGTCAATATTTACAATATTGACTGACTTATGGAGTGGCTTATGCCTGTGTGCCCATATCTCTGACTACAGAGTGAAGGGGAAGTACTAAGGAGAATTGCCACCTTGGGAACTGCATGTAGCTCATGACTTTTGTGACTGGAATAGCATTAGTAAAAGCCTGACATTGTGGAAAGACACACATGCGTGGACCTGGTTGTCTCTAACCCTACACTGCTCCTGATAGTAGGGAAGGCGTGCTGACCCAACCGGCCCAGCTCTCTGCTCTGAGCATTTGCTTCACCTCGCTGATGGTGGCCTGGGGCAACTCCTACCAACTGTGGAACCGTGTGGCCCTGAGCGTGCAACCCCGCAGACTATGTTTCCTAGGAGATGCTGGCCAGTTCCAGGACACCAAGCTCTTCTTGCTCTTCGCTGATCTTATTTTAAATACCGCCCCACCCAACACCCACGGCTCCACCCAAAAGCTGTCAAATGGAGTTTGTGGCAGTTGCCGGCCCTCATCTTCTAGGAGTGCCCACAGCCACCATGTTGCGGTGGTCCCAGCCAGCCTACTGGGGGTGTGACGGGCCAGGAGCACGTCCAGAGAGTAGTGCCCAGAGGCTCCTCATCCACCCCGCAGTATTAGCTGTCATGCCCCTCCTCACCTACTGGGATTCCCACCAAGGGATGGGCTAGGGGCCCTGGGCAAGTGAGGAGGGAGGGCGGCTGGCCTCCACAGGGGCCTTTCTCTTCCTCCACCTGCTGGCTGACAGAAAAGTAAGGGCCCATGCCAAGCACCTAGATATAGGCTCCTTGTAAAATAGGAGATTATTTTGAAGATGTTCTACTTAAATGTGAGAGCCAAGTCACAGTAATTGGGGCCACATTAAAAGACCCTTAATTTCTTCTCAAAATAGGTCTGACTTCTCTGGATCACTCTTACCCTCAGGCCTTCTATCTGGACTTCCTCACTGCAAACCCCAAAGTTTCTGGTTCTACTTATTGAGTTTGTATTAAAGATATAGGCTATTTTCATCAGACATTCAACCTACATTATGCTTTGTGTTCATGACTACTGAGTATATGTCAGAAATCCCCCTCTGCACACCCTAATAGCTTACATGTAAGTTAAGTAACAATACCACTTTAAGGAATGTAGCCACTGGTCCCTTGCCCGTATCTAGTCACCAGTTTCACTGGATCTTTCTTTTTCTGTTTGCTTTTGGAACGTCCCCAAAATTCGTATATTGAAACTTAATCCCCATTGTGGTGGTGTGGGAGGTGGGGTCTTTGGGAAGTGATTAAATCATGAGAACTCATTCCTCACAAATGGTTAGTGCCTCATAAAAGGCCTGGAGTTTTAAGCCTCTTTTGCCCTTCAGTCACTTCCCCTATGTGAGGCCATATAGCATTTGTCCCCTCTGGAGGTTGTGCAACAAGGCACCATCTTGAAAGCATACAGAAGCCCTCTCCAAATACCAACCAGTCTGGTGCCTTGACATTGGACTTCTAGCCCCCAGAACTGTGAGAAAAAAATTTCTTTATAAATTACTCCACACAAGTTTTTGTTGTAGTAGCACAAAGACACCAGTTTCCTCATCTGTCCACTTCTGTTTCCCAATACTGCTATTTTAAGAACCCCAGCTTCCCACCTAGTTTCTGCCTACCATCTCTCATTTCTGAACCATACAGTCTCTTCTACCAGATTAATCTTTACCCTCAAGCCAGACTTAACTACCATGATCAAAAACCTCCCATAGCTGGGGGTAGTGGCTCATGCCTGTAATCCCGACAATTTGGGAGGCCGAGGCAGTTGAATCACCTGAGGTCAGGAGTTTGAGACCAGCCTGGGCAACATGCTGAAACCCCGTCTCTACTAAAAATACAAAAATTAGCCGGGCGTGGTGGTGCACACCTGTGGTCTCAGCTACTCAGGAAGCTGAGGTGGGAGAATCACTTGAACCTGGGAAGGGGAGGTTGCAGTGAGCTGAGATCGCACCACTGCACTCCAGCCTGGGTGACAGAGAAAGGCTCTGTCTAAAAAAAAGAACCTCCCATAATTCCTTTATTGCTTAAAAGATGAAATCCAAATGCAACCTAATACTAAAGGCTGCCATCATGTAGTTATGAAATTCCAAATCACCAATTTCTTTTCAACGAACCCTCTGCCATAAGCAAGTCAGTTCACCTACTTAAACTGAGAACATTTTCCCACCTCTCTGACTTTCCTTACACAGTTCCCTTTTTTTCTCAGATCTGCTAGGATCCAGCTTAAGAGATCCAGTACTGGAGTCGGCAGAACTGGAGTAAAATCCTGGTCCCTGTGTAAGTCATTCAACATCTGTATATTTTAATTTCCTCTTCCCATAATGTGGTGAATTAAACTACAGTCATGTCACTTAATGAAAGCAGTATGTTCTGAAAAGTGCATCATTAGGTAATTTTGTCCTTGTAACATCATAGAGTATACTTTCACAAACCTACATGGTATAGCCAACTACACAGCTAGACTATATGGCATAGTCTATTTCTTCTAGGCTACAAACCTGTACATCACATTACTGTACTGAATACTAGAGGCAATTGTAATACAATGGTAAATATTTGTGTATCATAATATATCTAAACATAGAAAAGGTATAGTAAAAATTCAGTATAAAACATTTTAAAATGGCACACATATATGGGGCACTTCCTGTGAATAGAGCTTATAGGACTGGAAGTTGCTCTAGGTATCAGTGAGTGAGTAGTGAGTGAATATGAAGGCCTAGGACATTATAGTTCGTCTCATGAAGGCTACACTACTGTAGACTTCATAAACACTGTACATTAGGCTGCACTAAATTTATTTTTAACATATTTTTCTTCAGTAATTAACCTTAACTTACTATAACTTTTTTTGTTTGTTTCATCATTTTTATTGGTCATATATCCAGAATTCATTACATAAATCTTTCAGAATAATGAGATATTACAAGAATAGTTTACAAGTTAGCTCTGACTGCACAAATACTTGACACTTGGTCATTTTTACAAATATATATATATTTTGTTTGTTCATTTGTTTTGTGTTTTGTTTTGTTTTTTGGTTTTTTTTTGAGAAGGAGTCTCGCTCTGTCGCCCAGGCTGGAGTGCAGTGATGCGATCTCGGCTCACTGCAAGCTCCACCTCCCAGGTTCATGCCATTCTCCTGCCTCAGCCTCCTGAGTAGCTGGGTCTACAGGCACCCGCCACCAAGCCCGGCTAACTTTTTGTATTTTTAGTAGAGACGGGGTTTCACCATGTTAGCCAGGATGGTCTCGATCTCCTCACCTTGTGATCCGCCCGCCTCGGCCTCCCAAAGCGCTGGGATTACAAGCATGAGCCACCTGTGCTCAGCCATGTTTTCTTATGAGAATACTTTAAGAAAGAAAATAAGTCTCTATCTATCTTATAGCAAATTTTATGCAGTCTTTTTTTCCCATTCGATCATCCTTTCAGCATGTCCATCACATCCAATAAACCAAATTACAATCTGTTACTTCTTCTCATTTTCACATACTATTAAGATTCACGCTGTTAAAAGATTTTTAGGGTTCCTTTTCTAATCTTTCCTGATTTGAAAAGAATCCATGTATTCAGGCTAAAAGAGGTAATTTAAACAATATTCCTCCTGAATAGAACTTCTATCAGGTTAATCATTGTTTGGTGAATTATCTTTTCACTTCCTACTTAGGCTAGGCTAGTTGGTAGTTTTACCCCTGCTGATAAAGTCCTGACATTCCTAAAAGTTCCTAAACTGCAAAAAAGGAAACCCTAGAAACAAGAGTGAAATAGAAATATAAAGAAAGCTAAAATACTATTGATTAGAAAACATTTAAATTCAAGGTCTCTCCCAGGTTGAAGACGACAGAAAAGTAATAAAGTATAAGGATGTGGCAGTAAGTTGTATAAAATACTGAAAATCTGAAAAAGATTAATCACTTAAGCTAGTGGTGTATCATTTCCAAAATGCTAGAGGGCTGGAGGATACGGAATCTTAGACTCTGTGGCTAGGCTGAACTCAATATTTGATATTCTTCTTATGCTGTGGCTTTGAAATAGTCTAATAAATATCCATTTGCCCAGAGCAAGTAGTCTTTTAGGACAGGGGAACTTTAGAGAATACTGACCATGTTTAACTGAAGAGATAGGAACCACCAGGGCAAATATTTGGCATTCACTCCACTCCTTCACTGTTACTGAAAAACGTCCACTTGGCAAAGCCTGTTGTTTTACTTTTAAGGTAACATGAATTAAAATTAAGAAACTAGCAGTATTCTACTACAGTGAAGCTCCTGAGTTCTCAGCTCCAATTATTCAATATTCTTGAAAGGATGCTTTAAAAAGCAAGCCCTTGTCCAATAAGGTATTTAATAGTGCTTAGGGACTATTAGATATCCCATTTCTCCTCTCTTTCATTTCTCTTGATCCCTTCTCACCCCAGTGTAACAAACTGCTACAGGTTTTTACCAAAACGCTGCAGCAGTAGTTAGAAATGAGTTATTTTGCATTATCAAAGTATTCAATCACATTATCCCAGGTCACATTTGCATATAACCAAGAGATGAACAAATAACATCTACTGCAGTGATTTTGCAAATTCAGCATAGTCAATGTATCCATCATTGTTCTTGTCATCATCTCTCAAAACACCATCTCTTATGTTAATCAGTTCATCTTCACTCATTAGTGGTGCCTGTTCACTCCCTTTCTCCTTATGGATATGAGTGATGGCTGTGGAGAGTTCTAAGCCATCAAGCAAATAATTGCCATCATAATCGTGCATTTTGAAGCAATGGAGCTGCAAATCTTGTAGTGACATCTCCACCTCTGGTTTGTTGATGACATCTTCTGTAAGGTACATGGATGTGTTTGGGTCAAGGAATAGGCCAAGGTGGACATCCAGGCCTGCATGACTCAGCGAGTTTGGCGTGCAGGCACACACCTCCACTTGTTATATAACCTGTTTGTGTAAGTTCATACTTGGCTCTGAGCCACTATTGTCTGTTAAAGATATAATTGTCCTGCTGACACTGTGCATAGGGCTTAGCTTGACATGGCTCTTGTGCAGGTGCTGCTGCCCAGAGAGAGAGTGAAGCTACTGGCCCCTGTAAGGAAGAATGACCAACTGGCAGATGGGCAGGGGGAGCCGGGAACCAGCTCGTGCCCATAGAGAGAAAGAGTTAAGCTGCTAACTCTGAAGGCAAGGAAGAGCCAGCCCTGCAGCTGTGTGTGGGAGCAGCTGGCTCAAGCAGCCGAGACAGGGTGGACAGTGTGAGAGACCTGGTGTAAGTGAGCTATGTGAGTAAGCTGATGATGAGAGCTGCTGCTGAATAAAATCATCTTTCACCTGCCTACGTCCCCCACAAGTGTTCTGTTAGTTATTTGCCCAGGGACCCACTCCCTTGTACCTCAGCATGGGCTGGACCCGAACCCTAAACCTAACAACTGGCAATGAGAATGGGATGAGGTGAGTAGGTCTTCAGCCCCTGAGGGTTCCTGGGTTGGCTATGTGGCTGCAGCATGGGCTGTGGTACCCAGTGGCAGCTGTGCTGCGAGGATGGGCTTCAGTGGAAACATGGGAGGCAGCGGATGGGTCCCTCGCAAGTGTGGAGAAGGCGCTGAAGCACCTGGAAATGCACAGCACTGAGATGCAGCATGCTTTTACTGCCAGAGTCAGATGGATGTTTGTGACTTTGCTGCAGGAAGTGCCTGCCCAGTCCCTGCGGGATGCACGCAGGGAGGAAGAACCTCCGTTACAGGTTCACCCAATGGTCTGCCAGAAAATAGAGCATGAGCAGCTGTTGGGCCCCAAGGGTGGGCCAGAGACCCCCTACTGTGGTGGAGCACACTTCCTATGTTGTCTGTGCCCCTGTTAAGATGTATGAGTTAAGCAAGTAATGTTGGCACTCTTGTACAGACTTGGTGCAAGTCATTTGGGAGAAGGATGTTGCTGCGCAACCTGGTCCTGCCGGAGTGTTCCAGTTCAAAGAGTACCTGCTGCAGTTGGTGGAAGTATAAAGCCTTTTCTGTTTGATAAGAGAACTGGCCAAGGTGCCCGGCTTGGTAGGGGATACCAGACAACCAAAGGCCATATATGGACTTGGCAATCCACTGGTCCCTGGACCCGGATAAGTTTCCAGGCAAGGCTGCATAGACAGCTATGAAAGCTGGTCAGTGAAAGTGAAACCTGTTTCTTTGCACCTGGGCATCAGCTGCTTGGCTCTCCACTTATGCACTGTGTATGTCTCTTGCATGCCTGAGGACATTCTTGGGGGTGGATGTTTTGC
Organism: Gorilla gorilla gorilla; assembly: GCF_029281585.2. NCBI lineage: Eukaryota > Metazoa > Chordata > Mammalia > Primates > Hominidae > Gorilla > Gorilla gorilla. The sequence goes on along the minus strand of NC_073229.2, from coordinate 45,023,373 downwards.
AAGACTTGGCAGCTGTGCCACCTGTCATGGACTTGATGGACCGTTTGACAACAGAACTGGGATGGTGCCACTGTGTGGTGGACTTGACCAATGCATTCTTCTCAATCAGCATTGCTCCAGAGAGCCAGGAACAGTTTGCCTTCATGGGAGGGCAACAATGGACTTTCATAGTGTTGCTGCAGGGCTATATGTATAGCCCCATTATATATCATTTTCTTATTAATGATGTTATGTTAACCTCTAGTTCTTTTGCTGGTTTGGAAGCCACAACACCCCTCTTGCCTGGGATTGGGATGATGAGGCTGAAACAGCCCTTCTGATGACATAAGCCCTCTGGGTAGTTAACCAGGGGTGCCCATTTAAACTAGATGTGCATGTAACCACAAATAGAGTTGGCTAGGGCCTATGGCAGTATATGGAGTGCTTGGAAGTGCCAGTCAGCTTTTAGTCCCAGCTATGGAAGGGAGCTGAGCCCCAGTGTTCATTAATAAAGAAGCAGTTAGTAACCATATATGCTGCCCTTCAGGTTCATAAGAGCGTGGCTGGATGGGTTACAGTCGTGTGGATGGCTTACCCCATAGTGGGATGGGTGCGTTCATGAGCAATGACCCCCCAGACTGGGACAGCACAGACATCCACTTTAGCGAAGTGGGGAACCTACTTAGAGCAGTGGAGTACGCTAAGTATAAGTCCCTTAGCAGCAGAGTTGCAAGAGGTCTTGGGACCTGTAGTCCTAATGCAAGATAAGGCCATGGGGCCTGGGGTACCCCTAGACCCTGAGCCTTCACTGTTAGAAAGGGTGTTCTTCCATTCCTAATAGGACATGGTACACAGCTATGTCTAGTTGGGGTGCCACTGCTGCCTGAACTGCTGGTGCAGTCCAGCCTAGTACTGACACCATATGGTTTGAAACCAGGTGTAGACAGAGGGGCAGTCAGGCTTATCAATATCACTGTTTTACAGCTTCACATCTTAGCTGACTGGAAAGTCTTCCAGGAGCAGTAATATGCATGGAGCTGTCATCTCCTATGATAACAATGCCTTCTTCTGGAATACCTGCTGTAGGATCTGCCTGAGACTGTTTTACAGTTAACTTTTTTTTAATAAGTAGAAGTACACGCTAAAATATTAAATTGGTGCAAAAGTAATTGCCGTTTTTGCCATTGCAGTTACTTTTGCACCAACCTAATAACAATAAAAAGTAAGGTAAATACACAAACCAGTGATATAGTACTTTCCTATCAAGTATTATATAGTGCTTTTTTTTTTTTTTTTTTGAGACCAAGTCTCACTCTGTTGCCCAGGATGCAGGCAGTGGCATGATCTTGGCTCACGACAACCTCTGCCTCTCGGATTCAACCGATTCTTGTGCCTCAGCCTCCCAAGTAGCTGGGAGTATAGGTGTGAGCCACCACGCCTGGCTAATTTTTGTATTTTTAGTAGAGACAGAGTTTCATGTTGGCCAGGCTGGTCTTGAACTCCTGACCTCAGGTGATCCACCTGCCTTGGCCTCCCAAAGTGCGTGAGCCACCACACTAGGCCTTTAGTGCTATACTTTTATATGACTGGCAGTGCAGTAAGTTTGTTTACACCAGCATCACCACAAACATATAATTGTGCTATGATGTCACTAGTTAATTGGCATTTTCCAGCTCCATTATAATCTTATGTGATCACTGTCATTTCTGCAGTCCATCATTGACCAAAATGTCCTTGTGTGGTTCATAACCGTACTCAAATATCTACAAAGAGCGTTTCTTCTGGTACCCAGTAAATATTTCATTACTTAATATACTCTACCCCCTGCTCCTGCGAACCTCACTCCATCCTAAGAACAATCTTCGCATCTGCCTTTCTGGACTTTCTGCTATGAACTAAATATTTATTCACCAGAGAAACTGCTGTATACTAGGTGTTATGAAATATAAATTTTTTTATATCAAAGACATTGTATAATTACATGAAGACCAATGGAGTAATTCATCTTAATTCTAAGTATTAGAAAAGCTTTGTTTTCCTTGAAGAATGGACATATTTTTTTCCTTCTAAAACAATGTAAGCAAATGACCTTCTCATTTTGGTTGCCAGAATGCTCAGTTTGTATCCCTAACTGACTACCTGTGTAGGTTATCATAACTTGTCCTGATCTCCTAGTGCTCATTTGTGTGTGTTTTTTGTTTTCTATTTTACTGTATCTTGTTCGCCATCTTGAGTCATTTTTTTACACACAATGGAGTTATAATAAAATAGCTATTGCCTATTATGATAAAAGAAATACCTTCTAGCTTATTTGATTGTGATCCTAGTTTTCCATTTCTAGTAATGAAGTTAAAGGCTCTGCAGGGAATAAAATAAAAAGCTATAGACAGATGTGAATCACTAGAATCATAACAATTAGAATTTATTGAGAATTTACTTTATGTCAGGCACTGTTTTACTACTTTACATGAATGAACTCACTTATTCTTTACAATAGTCTCATGAATTGGAAAGCCAAGAGGTCAGCATCCCAGGAGATCTAAAGGAGTCAGTCTAAATAGTCAGTTATATATGTAATTCAAGGAAAAACAAAATGGGCCAAAATACCTATGAGGTTACCTCATCATTCAAAAGACTAAAAAGATTATGCTGCTAAATTAAACCCTATGTATTTAGATTAAAACTAGAGTCCAGGCTGGCATTGTACTATGTATTATATGAGGCTTATAAAAGATTTAGGATGATTTACAACTTCAAAACAGCTTATGTAAAAAAGTACTTGTGAAAGAACCAGAAAACAGTAAAGAAGGTGTCTAATACAGGAGAATAATGCAAACCATCACTACAAAGGATTTCTAAGAAGGCAGGGGACTGAAAGTGTCACAGAGTCAGGATATGAGCGTGGCCTTTAAAAAAGGGTGGATAGGGTTTCTGGAATACAACGAAGAAAGTAGGACACATAGAAGTGCCAAGGAACAGTTTGAAAAGAAAAAAAGTGTGAGAAGAGGGTATAGTAGGGACAAAACAGGCCTGCCCGCATGTATTATCTTTGAGAAGAGAAAGGAAGTAAATAAGTAGATCAAACTATGAAAGACCTTTAGGTTAAAGAAGTTTACATTTGGGGCAGAGGTCACTGGGAAACGACTATTTTTTTTTAACAAAGTAGTAGTTTAGTAAGGAGCTAGATAATGGTAGTGAGTCAACAGTGATCAATTTAGTAATCTAGGCACAAGGTACCAAGAACTTGGAAGCAGCAGTAGAAAAAGAGAAAGAAATCAATTATTAATCCATATCAAATAAAGTCAAGTTGATTGATTACAGATAAAGAGGAATCAGTGAGCAATAATTACAGAGCATTTAGTGTCTACTCAGTACTTTGTGATGTTTTATATCAATCAAAAACAAGATTTCTGGCAGGTGTGGTGGCTCATACCTGTAATGTCAGTGTTTTCGGAAGCCGAGGTAGGAGAATTGTTTGAGTTCAGGAGATGGAGGCCAGCCTTGCCAATATAGTGAGATCCTGTCTCCACAAAAAAACTTTAAAATTGTGGGTGTGGTGGTACACACTTGCAGCCCTAGCTACTCAGGAGGCTGTGGCAGGAGCCCAGGAGTTCAAGGCTACAGTGAGCTATGATTGTGCCATTGCACTCCAGCCTGGGCAACACAGCAAGACCTTCTCTCAAAAATAAAACAACAAACAAACCAAGATTTCTGTCTTCAAGAAGTGTATAATCTAGTTGCACTACCTCAAGTTTTATAACTTGATAAAATGAGATTATTCTGGCCTAACCCTTGCCCCAAATCACAGAGCTGATCATTGACAATCAAAGAAATGCTGAGAGGTAGGAAAAGTGTAGATCAGCACCGAATCATGGATCCTGAAAGAAGCTCAAGATTTAAGGCATAACAGTAGCAAAAAGTGCCAATTCTGCAAATGTCAAGTAGAAAAAGGACTGAGAAATAGGCACTGGGTTTGTCCTTGAGAGATCAATCTTCCAAGATTGGTGAGGGTCAAAACCACAGAATATAAGTTTCATGAAATCTGTAAATGAAAGAAAATTAAAAACAAACAAACAAAAACAGCACAGCATTTGGCAACTTTTTTTCCCAAGATCATGGAGGAACGTCTTCAAGATTTTTAGAACATTCTTGGTAAAAATATGATAAAATAACACTAGGATTAGTTAGGCATTAGTAAAAAAATGAGTTATACTTTGAGGAAAAATGCTACTGCAAAAAAGGTGAGAGAAGGAGGAAGATGAGAAAAATCTGTTTTTGCAAGTCAAGAGAATGAATTTGCCTCAACACTATTATCCCCAGACTGGTGAGAAGTTTTCAATCCTGCTCTGAAGCCAGATCCCTCTCTTCTGGTACTAGAGCCAGCAAGTATGAAGACACACACACAGGATTTTCTCTTCATGTGCAGGGGCTGATGTGGTTAGAAAACAGAGGAGAACCTGGTGGTTCGGGGACCCACGCTTGAAGGAATAGATTAGCAGAGAAACTACAAGGTGTCAGGTAGCTTTATACTCTAAAGTTGGAGCCCTTCAGAATATTAGATTTCATATATTATGTTTTTTGAGTCATCCCTTTGTTTTATTGTGAACTTATTTGAGAAAAGAGAAAGAAAGAACAGGGAGAGGGAGAAAAAGTAGGAAGGAGGGAAGAAGGGAGGGGAGAGGAAAGGATAGATGGATGGAAAGAACGAATGAAAGCTTAAAACGGGTGTAGGTATCTAATAAAAGAAAATTAGAACAAGTATATATATACTTGAAATATATATATTTCAGTGGTGGGAGGTTAGGTATATGTGTTCTTATGCTAACATTAATAAAAGCTCAGATATTACTCTTTAGTATGAAGGTGCTGATGTCTGATCAGAGTTGAACTCTGACTGAAGGCTTTTCCACAGTCATTACATTTGTACGGCTTCTCCCCGGTATGAGTTCTCTGATGAATAATAAGGGATGAGCTTCGACTGAAGCCCTTTCCACACACTCTACACTCGTGAGGCTTTTCTCCACTGTGGATTCTCTGATGTTCTGTAAGAGACGAGCTTCGACTGAACACTTTCCCACATTCACTGCACTCATAGGGGTTCTCCCCAGTGTGTGTTCTCTGATGTTCAATAAGTGATGAGATCCAACTGAAAGCTTTTCCACATTTACTGCATTCATAGGGATTCTCTCCAGTGTGTATTCGTTGATGCTGAATTATGGTTGAACGGTCACCGAAGGCTTTCCCACATTCATTACATTTGTAAGGCCTTTCTTGAGTATGAGTTCGCTGATGCTGACTAAGGTTAGTGCTTCGGCTAAAGGCTTTTCCACATTCACTACATTCATATGGTTTTTCTCCAGTATGGATTCTCTGATGTAGACTAAGATGTGTGCTCCGGCTAAAAGCTTTTCCACATTCATTGCATTCATAAGGTTTCTCTCCAGTGTGAGTTCTTTGATGTTCAATAAGGTGTGTACTTCGGCTGAAAGATTTCCCACATTTGTTGCATTCAAAAGGCTTTTCTCCACCATGAATTCTACTGTGTACAAGAAGGTCTGATTGGTAACTAAAGGCTTTTTCACATTCATTGCATTTACAAGGTTTTCTTTGTGAGAAAAGTCTTTGGTGTTTAATTAAGTCTGAATTATCTTTGGAGTTTTTCCTAGATATTGGGGATCCATCTCCCTTTGGAATTTTCTGTTGTGCGTCAAGGTTTGGGCTTAGACTAAATTCACTGGATTCAGGGCCTTCCTCCCCTGTGAAAATTTCTTTGAGTGTCACTGACACTTTTCTGACCACTGTGTTCTCAAAAGAGGATTTCTTCTGTGCAGGACATTTTGTTTGCCTTGATAATTGGCCTTCATTTTTATAGTCTTCTTCATTTGTAGGACCCTGAGCAGTATTCCCTCTGAGGCTTTCCATTGCTGACCCAGAAAACTCTAGTTCTTCGGAAACAGTCTGATTGGTGTTGATGCTTTGGTTCAGCTCAAATCCCCCTATCTGAAAGACATTTAAAGTGTAAATGTCATCTGTATCTACTATGGAGAGCAAAGAAAATAAACCAGCAGAGAAAAGACAACTAATTTGAATTCATGCATACTAGCAACTTTATATGAGGAGTAAACAAAAAAGGATAGTGGAGGAGAACAAAGCCAGAAGAGATAAGAGGCAGAATTTTTGCAGTGGGCATGGTGAACACAGAGACATCAAGAAATAGGGAAAGAGTTATTGGATAATATGTTAACCCAAACAAATGGAAATGAGCAGGTGTACCAGTTGATGACAGAGAGTTGGGGATTAAAAGGTAAAATGACCTATTATGGTAGTTGATTAATCATGGAAAATGAGAGCAAGGAGAAGGATGAGAAGAATCAAGACTCTCAAGTGTAGAAAAAAGAAATGGAAAAAAGAAAGATGACTTGATCAAGTTTGAATGCAACCATTTTCCTGGGATTGAAAGAGAATAAAAATTTCAGAAATAGTAACGACCACACTGCTATCCCCATTTGCCCCTCGACCCTTCTTCCAATTATTATACTTCAGGTATTCTTCTAAAGAAGTCTACAGTCCTAGACTATCAGAGATTTAGCAGAACTTAGACATCATCTAGGCCAACCCACTCATCTGACAGATAGAAAACAGACTGAGTCACTTGCCTACATGACGCAACAAATTGCAAGGGCTTGGACTAGATCTCATCTTCTCAACATCAAATTGCTGGTCTTCTTATGACACTACTCACCAAGACAGGTATTTCTGGGCACTGCCCTCTTCAGCTTCCTGAAGATCCAACATCTACTATTATTCTTCCTTCAACTGGGTGATCAAGTTCAATTAACATGCTGGGGTTCCTGCAGATTAGAAACGATTTAACACAAGGCTGCTGGTGCTGAAGACACAGAGCTATTCAGAGCTCAATCTCAGTGTTTTTATCTATAGAAAAGGTAGCGTGAGCTTTCACAGGGTCTATGGCAGGAGGGGCTGGAGAAAATGAGTCTCTGAAAGGGACTAAAATTAGATGCCAAAAGATGGGTTACATACACACACAGGTTACATACATACACACATACACATCAGAATTACTTATGACACTTGTTACTCCAGATATCTGAACCTTGCTTTGGACCTAGCAAGTCTGATGGGACCCAGGCATTTGTATTTTAATACGTTCATGTGACTTGACAAGTTGAATGTCCAGAAAGAGCCTTAGAAATACAGTCTAGGTTGCTTGAACAAAGTGCTAACTTGGACTATCTTCTGCCCCCTAACATTCTTCTCACAGCAGGCGGGTATAAAACAGAAACTCAGCTTTCCATAGGACAGGAGGCCCCTTCTCTCTACAGAGGGGCTGAAACTTACCAAAGATCTCAAGCTTCCCAGGTACTAGACAGCTAGCTTTCCCAGATGACTCTTGTTTTGTTTTGTTTTGTTTTGAGATGGAGTCTCCCTCTGTTGCTCAGGCTCGAGTGCAATGGCGCGATCTCGGCTCACTGCAAGCTCCGCCTCCCGGGTTCACACCATTCTCCTGCCTCAGCCTCCCGAGTAGCTGGGACTACAGGCGCCCGCCACCACGCCCCGGCTAATTTTTTGTATTTTTAGTAGAGACGGGGTTTCACTGTGTTAGCCAGGATGGTCTCGATCTCCTGACCTCGTGATCCACCCGCCCCAGCTTCCCAAAGTGCTGGGATTACAGGCGTGAGCCACTGCGCCCGGCCAACTCTTGTTTAAAAAGCAAACACCTCACATTCATATTGCCTGGCACCAAGTAGTGTGTTTATGTCCACACTGACAATGTTGTTTTCTACTTGTATTATAAGAAGGGAGAGCAACAGGGCAGCAAGGACCTCTCCTGGAACACCAACCTATCAGAGTGTCCAGCAGAGTACCCTGGCTCCAGCAGCCTTTGTCAGGAAAATAGGAAGATCTGGGAACCTGTGCCTTTTCTTCTTGCCCATCCCTGGACTCTAAATTTCCTCATTAAAGCTTGTTTAACCCCTCCTCTTGTTAATTCACTTGGAGTCCTTGTGTATTAAAGGAGGCAATGAACTGTATAACAGTTCCCCAAATATTTCTGCTCACAGCATAATTTGATATCCATGAGATTAGGGAGTTAATCTGGCTTCATAAAAATCTTTCCTTTCTCATAGACTGGGACCTCTCAGATGTAGAGGTTAGCCTTGGAGGATATGTGCCAAGAAGCCATGCATGGAGAACCTCAAATAACATGATGATGCTGTCTGTGTTCAGCTTTGCCAAGAACATGCCTTTCAACTGAAAACAGGGAAGATAAAAAGCCCTGCTACTGGGTTGATGCAGGAGTCAGAATTTCTTATTGTAGAATCTCACATTAAGATCCAATTGCTGGAGGGCGCAGTGGCTCATGCCTGTAATCCCAACACTCTGGGAGGCTGAGGCGGGTGGATCAGTTGAGGTCAGGAGTTTGAGACCAGCCTGGCCAACATGGTGAAACCCCATCTCTACTAAAAATACAAAAATTAGTTGGGCATGGTGGTGCATGCCTGTAATCCCAGCTACTTGGGGGGCTGAGGCTGGAGAATTGCTTGAACCTGGGATGCAGAGGTTGCAGTGAGCCGAGATCGCACCGCTGCACTCCAGCCTGGGCGACAGAGTGAGATTCCGTCTCACAAAAAAAAAGATCCAATTGCATACTTTATGATGCCAACATTCCTTAATAGGAATTGGCCTTACTGCTACCTTGGCTGGCTTCCATTCTTGTAGCTCAGATCCTTAAGCTCCTCCATTGTTATTTGATATGGTTTAGATATTTGTTCCCTCCAAATCTCAGGCTGAAATGTGATTCCTCCCCAGCCTCCCCTGAAAAAAAGAAAAAAATGTGATTCCCAATGTTGGAAGTGGGGCCTGGTGGGAGATGGTTGGATCATGGGGGCAGATTCCTCCTGATTGGTTTAGCAGCATCCTCTTGGTGATAAGTGAGTTCTTCCTCAGTTAGTTCATGTGAGATTTAGTTGCTTAAAAGTTTGGGACCTCCCCTCCCTTGCTGTCTCTTGCCCCTGCTCTTACCATGTGACATGCTTGCTCCCCCTTTACCTTCCACCATAATTGGAAAGTTCCTGAGGCCCTCACCAGAAGCAGATGCTGGAGAAATGCTTGCACAGCCTGCAGAAATGTAAGCCAATTAAATCTATTTTCTCTATAAATTACCCAGTCTCAGGTATTTCATTTCCATAGCAATGCAAGAATGGCCTAACACATTATTTTATTGTCAGTTCACTATAACCTCTCTCTTTTATTACAGTGATCCTCAAGATGGCATCCTAGGGAGACTCTGGAGAATTTGTGAGGTTATTTTGGGTTGTCACAATGATTGGATAGTACTATTAGAATTTAATGGGGGCCAGGGATGATAGACATTCCTGCAGAACAAAGAACTGTCATTTATCCTACCTGACTTTCAAAAAAGTTGTTAATAATTACCTGAAACTAAAACCTAGTAACACTTTATGCATACATACAAAGTATTTTGCATAGCTTTTATATGTATTGGAAAATCAAGGAAATATACATTTTTTTTCTTTCTTTTTTTGAGACAGGGTCTCACTCTATCACCCAGGCTGGAGTGCAGCGGTACAATTACAGTTCACTGCAGCCTTGACCTCTCCAGGCTCAGGTGATCCTCTGACTTCAGCCTCCTAAGTATCTGGGACTACAGGCACACACCACCATGTATGGCTAACTTTTAATTTTTTTTGTAGAGATGGGGTTTCACCAGGTTGCCCAGGCTGGCATCAAACTCTTGGGCTCAAGTGACCTGCCCACCTCAGCCTCCTAAAGCGCTGGGATTACAGGCATGAGCCACTACGTCCAGCCAAAATATACATTTTTTGTTTCAATGTTATTAGGAATTTTTCACCATTTCAGGGAAATAAAACCACTTATGGTATTAGATTCACAAATATAATTCATAAATCAGGCTGCATTTGTAGTTGTATTCAGTGATTCTAATAGGTGTAAGCATCTATTTCATCCAGTCATTTACATGCTGAAATGCATATTATTCGATTATAAATCACTTTCCTTTTCCTGCTCCTTCATATTATAGTTAAGGTAACATATTGATACTTTTGAAATTATTTCATAGGTAGGTAGGTAGTATTATCTATGAATTTTATTTCAGAATAGTAAAGGGAATGGTAGGTCTGAAGGGTAGAGAAATACTTCTCTAGTGCAGTGGAACTAAAATATTGACAATTACATGACAGATGAATACTGCATCTCCCAGTAGGTAAGTTACAAAGCCTCTAAAGCTACTAAAGCAAAAGTTCTTGTCCCCAACAGAAGTCTCTGAAGATTTGAGAATACCCATACTGCCATAAGGTAATATGAGAACTAATGGGAATGTTGTACTTAGTGGAATATTATTACATTATTAAATACTATATCCCATTCTGGAGAAGAGAGATTGTTAGGAAATATTTAGTTTTTGGAGGCATTATGAAACCAGGGAGATCCAAAATTTGAAGATTTTTGCAAATTGTCTCACTAGAAGAATCCTGAAATATAGGATATCTAAAAGTAGGCAGAATATCCTGACAAGAGAAAGAACTATGACAGAGTTCTTGGATATGGCCAATTTGAAGTTCACTCTCATGCTTATTAATATTTTAATGATTGTTAAACTGTGCCAATTTGATATGAGATTATCTATAATCAACTAATGTGTATATACTATGTATTAGGCTGTTCTTGCATTACTATAAAGAAATACCTGAGGATGGGTAATTTATAAAGAGGTTTAATTCGCTCATGGTTCTGCAGGCTGTAAAAGCATGGTGTTGGCATCTTCTCAGCTTCTGGTGAGCCTTCAGGGAGGTTTTACTCACAACGGAAGGTGAAAGGGGAGCAGGCATATCACATAGTGAAAGCAGGAGCAAGGCAGGGAGGGAGATGACACACTTTTACACACCAGATCTCATGAGAACTCACTCATTATTGCAAGGACAGCACCAAGCCATGAGGGATCTACCTCCACGATCCAATCACCTCCCATCAGGCTTCACCTCCAACATTGGTGATTACAATTCAACATGAGATTTGATGGGGACATATATCCAAACCATATCATTCTGCTCCTGGCCCCCAAGTCTCAAGTCCTCATATTGCAAAATACAATCAGTATTTTTAGGGGACTGCTCAATAGTCCCCTAAAGTCTTACGTCATTCTGGCATTAACTCAAAAGTCCCAAGTCCAAGTCCAAAGTCTCATCTGGAGATGAATTTCTTCCACCTATGAACCTGTAAATCACAATTTATTTACTTCCAAGATACAATGGAGGTGCAGGCATTGGGTAAACACTCCCATTGTAAAAGGGAGAAATCAGCCAAAAGAAAGGGGCTATAGGCTCCATTCAAGCTTGAAATGCAGCAAGGCAGTCATTAAATCTTAAAGCTCCAAAATAATCTCCTATATGTCCCACATCTAGGGCACAATGGTGCAAGGGGTGGGTTCCCAAGGCCTTGGGCAGTTCCACTTCTGTGGCTTTGCAGAGTTCAGCCCCACGCTGCTCTCCCAGGTTGTTGAGTGCCTGTGGCTTTTCCAAGCACAGAGTCTAAGCTTCTGGTGGATCTGCCATTTTGGGGTCTGGATGGTGGCCCCCTTCCCACAGCTCCACCAGGCAGTGCCCCAGTGGGGACCCTGTGTGGGGCCTCCAACTCCACATTTCCCCTCTGGACTGCCCTAGTAGAGGTTCTCTAAAGGGGCTTCTGCCCCTTACAGCAGGCTTCTGCCTGGACACCCAGGCCTTCTCATACATCCTCTTAACTCTAGGCAGAGGCTTCCAAGCCTCCTTCACTTTTGCACTGTGCATATCCACAGGCTTAACACCACATGGAAGCCACCAAGGCTTACAGCTTCTACCCTCCACAGCAGCAGCCTGAGCTGTACCTGGGCCCATTGGAACCATGGCTGAAGCCTGAGCAACCAGGATTTAGGAGCAGCCTCCTGCAGTGGTGCAGGGCAGTGGGACCCAGGATCTGGCTCTGAAATCCTTAAGTCCTCCTGGGCCTCTGAGCCCATGATGGGAGGCATCGCCTCTTAGATCTCTGAAATGCCTTTGAGGCCTTTTTCCTATTTTCTTGACTATTAGCACTTGGCTCATTTTTAGTTATGCAACTCTCTCTAGCAAGTGGTTGCTCCATGGCCTGCTTGAATTTCTCTGCTGAAAAAGCTTTTTTTTTTTTTCCTCTGCAAATTTTCCAAACTTTTATGCTCTGCTTCCCCTTTAAATATAACTTCCAACTTTAAATCATTTCTTTGCTTCTACATCTGAGGACAGATAGACTGTTAGAAAGAGCCAGGCTACATCTTCCTTTGCTGCTTAAAAATTTCTTCTGTCAGATACCCTAAATCAACACTCTGAAGTGCAAACTTCCACACATCCCTAGGGCAGGGGCACAAGGCAACCAAGTTCTTTGCTAAGGCATAACACACATGACCTTTGCTTTAGTTCCCAGTAAGTTCCTCATTGCCATCTGAGACTTTGTCAGCCTGGACTTCACTGTCCATGTCACTATCAGCATTTTTGTCACAAACATTTAACCAGTCTCTAAGAAATTCTAAACTTTCCCTCATCTTCCCATCTTCTGAGCCCTCCAAACTCTTCCACCCTCTGCCTGTTACCCAGTTCCAAAGTTCCTTTCACATTTTTAAATATCTTTATAGCCAAGCCAGCTCCTCAGTGCCAATTTGCTGTATTAGGCCATTCTTGCATTGCTATAAAGAAATACTTGAGTCTGGGTAATTTATAAAGAAAATAGGTTTAACTGGCTCACAGTTCTTCAGGCTGTACAACCATGGTGATGGCATCTGCTCAGCTTCTGGGGGGGCCTCAGGGAGCTTTTACTCATGGTGGAAGGCAAAGGGGGATAAGGCACATCACATGGCAAAAGCAGGAGAAGAGGTGGAGAGGTATCACACACTTTTACACAACCAGATCTCATGAGAACTTATGCATTATCACAAGAACAGCACCAAGCTCTGAGGTATCAACCTGTAAGATCCAATCACCTCATTGTCAGGGTTACAATACAACTTGAGATTTGGTGGAGACACATATTCAAGCCATATCATACTGTACAGTGCAAGAGTCTCAAAGTGTAGTTGTTTCTTCATTTCAAATAAGCTCATTATATATACAACTGTATTATGCATTAGATGTGTTTGTGCATGTGACACATATGATAGACACATACAAACTCCACTAGGGAAACTTTCTACCTAGAAAAAATGAAAAAATAACTTGTGAAAGGAATCTAACTTGGAAGTACAGTCTCCAGAAATGGCCTTTCTTTGGGCCTGCCTATTCTAAGAATTGTATGAATATTGACTCATTTATTGTTCACAATAACTCTGAGGGGAATTATTATTATTCCTGCAATACAAAAAAATAGTGTGAAGTACAGAGAAGTTAAGTAATTTGGCACAAGGCCAAGTAATACATTCTAGATTCAAACTCATTATACTATACAGTATGTGTTGCTTCTCAACGGACAGGGAAAGAATGCCTGAATCACACTTTCTGTTTAGCGGCCTCTAAATGGCCAAGAAACTAAACTCCACTGATGTCAGAAGGCTATCAGCATGATCTTGACTTCAGAGTGCTGTAGGGGTATAGAGAGTGACTGCCTCCCAGACCCAGTCCCTGAAAGGCTGCAGTAAATCTCAGCCACACTAACAGCCCTATCTATGTAACCTATGGAGTAAAGTCTCTGGCTTTGGCTCATACCTATAATCCCAGCACTTTGGGAGGCCGAGGTAGGCAGATCACCTGAGGTCAGGAGTTCGAGACCAGCCCAACATGGTGAAACCCCGTCTCTAATACAAATATAAAAATTAGCCAGTCGTGGTGGCACGCACCTGTAGTGCCAGATACTCAGGAGGCTGAGGCAGAAGAATTGCTTGAACCCGGGAGTTAGAGGTTGCAGTGAGCCAAGACTGTACCACTGCACTCTGGCCTGGGCGACAGAGCAAGACTCCATCATCTCAAAAAAAATAAAATCAATAAAGTCTCTGGCCTCCACTGAAGTTCAAGTGGCATCCTCAGCACAATTCAGGGAAACATCAGATAGAGGCCCAGAGCTATAGGCACTGACTAGGTAATCTGGATTTTGGTTATAGCTCCATTGGTAGCTATATAGAAACCAGGGAAAAATAAACAATCTGGTTTTGTGTCTCCTCACCTGCAAAATGAAGATGCTGTACTTGATTGGTCCAAAGCTATCGGATACCTAGTAGTTTAACTTTAGATCCCAAACTTTGAGGCACATAGCCATCTGCTTAGACTAAGGGGAGAGAACTAGAATGAATCTACCTTTTTTCAAATCCTCGGAGACATGTAAGATCTCAAGGTCCATGTTTCAGATGAAACCATTCAAGAAATAGGCCAAAAAAAGCCTGTGTTCATTAATCATCTAATGATGAATTAGAGTGAGGGAGTGTTGAAGATATTAAGGACAGTCAACAGGCAAATAAAGAATAGTCCCCTTGGCAAAATTTGGCAGACTCATCTAAGAAGGGAAGTTCCTTTAAAAGAGAAATAAATGTGTCTCTGGTTGGCATGATGAAACACACGTTCAGAAAAGAGGGAAGAATACTTAACTCATGTGGAATATGGATCTTATGGAGAGGTAGACAGTTGCCTTTCCATCTTCTGCCTCCTCTTGGTTTTATTTTTAATGAAAGGCAGAAATGGGCAAAGGTCATAGTCCAAGGCATCCAGAACCTCTGTCTAGTAATGTCCACATCTAGCCTGTTGAATGCAACCCTAAGGATTAAGAAGTAATGATTGGGAGGCCAAGACAGGTGGATCACCTGAGGTCAGGATTTCAAGACCAGCCTGGCCAACATGGGGAAACCCTGTCTCAACCAAAAATACAAAAAAATTAGCTGGATGTGGTGGTGGGCACCTGTAATCCCAGCTACTTCAGGAGGCTGAGGCAGGAGAATCGCTTGAACCCAGCAGGCGGAGGTTGCAGTGAGCCAAGATAGTACCATTGCACTCCAGCCTGAGCGACAAGAGCGAAACTCTGTCTCAAAAAAGAAAAAAAAAAAAAAAGCACAATGAATGCCCCAAAGTAATCCCATCTCCTCTCAGATATAAAGAAAATGACAATGGACACTTATGTCTGGGTTTCAAGTTCATCTTTTATGATAAAAGACAGATCTGAGCCAATTCCAAACTTTCTCTAAACCCTTTAGGTGATCCAGCCTCTTTGACGTTCTCTTCATATGGGGTATGAGTTCAAAGACACTACGGCACTAGTCCCCTTACTTCTTCCTGAGGGTCAAAATAGAAGACAGATGACACTGCTTACAGCTGCACTTCCTTGGTCAAGTCACTTTTCTGAAAAATCTTGTTCCACATTATAAAACACCATTACTAGCATGTGCTTGTCTTTTCTTACAAAGCTTTCATCAATACTGCAAGTTAAACTATGGCAAAACATTTACAATAAAGAATATCATATATAGTATAAGGGAGATGATGCTATTGCTGTGCTCATCTCACATCAATGAATTTGAAAACTGTGATGGTGTATGTTTAAGGAAAGATGCTGTCAGAGGATTTATGAGGCTCCCTTCAGCAGCTGTTGCTCTAGAGCATGGAGAGATGCATTCTTTTTCCTGGCTTTGGAGGATGTATATAAGATGGGAAAAGGAAGTCTAGCGGATGTGACAAAAGTTTCAGGGATAGCCCCCAAACATATTTCAGAGAGGCCAGGAGGCTAGGGCTATACCTTTATCCAGAGTCCATCCAAGGGATTCCTCCACCATGATGTGGAAAGTTGCCTCTCCTTTTCTCCTTTCTTCCTCATACTTTCATTATTTGAGTCACCTTACTGCTCTCTGGATACTGTATCCCTACAAAATCATTATTCTCTTAAGTGGTCACAACATGCTGCAGCCCTAGCCAACCTGGTGGTTTGCTATTCCTTTATGTGACTCAAACTTTCTAGCACTAACAGCGCTGGCCACCACTGTTACCCTAATTATCTAAAATTCTTTTGACATTGCTCGTCTCTCCTATAATCAATTCCTGATCCAGGGATAATTCTTTATTTTCTACCCCCTTCAGAAGGAAGAAGGTTTTGAAGGGTCAGGAATAGGGCTTCTCTGGGTGCTTTGTTTTGTGGCACTAGGTTGATTGCTTCCTGGAGCCTTTGCCAATCCACAAAGCAATCAGCAGAACTGCCTGGGCAGCCTCAGTTTAATCACAGAATAGAGAAAATCTTGTCCTACCAAAGGTGATCTTCAGGTAACAATGTTCCCAGATATTGGCTCAAAGCACAAACTCACACATAAAGCACAAACTCAAACACAATGATCCACAGTAACTGTCAATACACCTACAACAAATAATTAACAACTACTTTACTCAAGTACCAACCTTCATCATCAGAAACATAAACTAAGGACTGGCACTCACTAGCCTCTGTAACTTAAGCAAGTACCTCTCTTTTTTGGGGGGGAGGGGCGCGGAGTTTCACTCTTGTTGCCTACGCTGGAGTGCAGTGGCGTGGTCTCTGCTCGCTCCAACCTCCGCCTCCCGGGTACAAGTGATTCTCCTGCCTCAGCCTCCCGAGTAGCAGGGATTACAGGCGCGCGCCACCACTCCCACCTAATTTTTGTATTTTTAGTAGAGAACGGGTTTCACCGTATTGGCCAAGCTGGTCTCGACCTCAGGTGATCCGCCCGCCTTGGCCTCCCAAAGTGCTGGGATTCCAGACGTAAGCCACTGCGCCCGGCCGAGCAAGTACTTCATCTCTGTGTGCCTCAATTTCCTTATCTGTAACATGGGCATAATAATAGTTTAACATTATTTCATAGGGTTGATGCAAGGATTAAATGAGTTAATGCAGGTAAAAACTCTTGGAGCAGTGCCTGCACTCAGTAAGCACCTGGCAAACACCCCAGTACCGAAGCCCTCCCTCGCCCACCTAGAGGGGAAGCAGGGAGCAACCCTGCTCTTTTTCATCTCCCAGGGATACACCCGGGGAAAAACACTGGCTGTCACTGCCGCAGAGGGACTAGGCTGGCCCGCCAGTGAGACGAGCGCTGGGGGCTTCTTGACCCCACACCACGCGGCGTCCCAACCGTGGAGGTGCCTCCTGACCCGACCTGCAGCCAAACCACCCGCGACCCTTTCGCCCGTTTCCTTCGAAGAAACCGTGTTTCCGCTTTCCAGAACCTCCAAGAGCACCCACCTTGGTCCCGGGGCCCTGTAAGCCCCACTCACCGGCCGCCTCCGGCCGAGGACCCCCGACACACCCCGGGCGGGTCCCGCACTTGGAGCGGAACCTGAGTGCGCGGGGCTTGGGGAAGTCGGAAGGATTAAAGAGAAACCCACGCGTCGAACCGCTGCTCCAACGCCCATCAGGTTTCCTAAGATCACAGGCACTCTTCCACTCAGACTGCTGCTGATCACGCTCTGCTCGGTATGCGGGACCAGTCATTGTCTGGGCAGTCGCCTGGACCTAAGTCTCCTGACGCGGACGACCAGTTGCAAAACAGAGACCACACTGAGAATGAGCAACGTATCAGCAGCGGTCGCAGCTCTGCGCTTGCGCCCGAGAGCCAGCGACAGCAGGGCTGTGCTGGGATTCACTTTCGTGGAAGGTTTTGCAAAGCCCCTCCCCTGGTATGTGAGAGGCTGAGAGGTTGGCGCTAGAGGCAAGAGGAAGGGGGTCTGCGAGAGGTGCCGAAGACCACCTTAATACACTGCAAAGTATAGCCTAGACCGGTGGTTCACAGAGTTTTAAATAGCGTACACAAATAAATCACCAAGTGAGCTTGTTAAAATACAGCTTCACAAGATTTACACTCCGAGATTGACTCGTTGGCCTGGAACATTGCATTTTCAAGGGGCACCCCAGATAATTCTGATGCAGGTGGTCTCTCCAGCCTGTCTGGAGAAACTGGCTCCGTTGCACAATCTAGTTGCTTAAATACTGTTAAATGCAAGACATGTCTCAAATTTCACCAAAAGAAAAAGATGGATAAAATCAGGACACTACCCTAATCTAGTAGATTTTTTAAAATTCCAGATAATTTTAATATAAGGTAATGAAGTTGCACAATATGCCCTGGGAGTTCAGAGCAGGGGAAACTTACGGAACGAGGGACACTGGAGTGGTTTGACTAATGGAAGATTTAATGGAAAACATAGAGGAGGGCAACCTTACAAATAGTTGAGGAACTAGAAGAGTGGAAAGCATGTGCAAAACTGCAGGTCTGATACATGACAGCTGTGCACAAGTACCATAGAAACATCAAGTAAGTATAAAGCATGAGCCATGAAGTACAAAGGAGCAGGATCCAAATTATAAAGCTGGAGGAAGCAGTATCCAAATTATAAAGCTGGAAAGAACTAGATAAAATCTAATTTTATCATTTCCTATTTTTAAAAATTAAAAACACTTTCAAACTGTGGTAAACTATGCACAACATTAAAGTTACCATTTTCAAGTCATACAGTAAAGTTTTTAGCGTATTCACAACAGCACCGTCACTATCTAATTCTAGAACATTTTCGTCATCCCTAAAGATGCCCATTGAGCAGTCTCTATTCCCTGCTCCCCACAGTCCCTGGTAACCTTTATTTTACACTGTGTTTCTATGAATTTGCCTGTTCTAGATATGCCATATAAGTAAAATAATACAATATTTGTCTATTTATGTCTGGATTATTTTTAATTAGCATAAAGTTTTCAAGGTTCATTCATACCGCAGCATGTATGCTTCATGCCTTTTAATGGCTAAATAATATTCCTTTGTGTATATGTGTGCGTTTATACATAAACAGTGTATAAATATACATACTTAATATTTTGTTTATCCATTAATCTCTTGTTGAACACTTGGGTGTTTCCTGCCTTTTGGCCATTGTGAATAATGCTGCTGTGAACATTGGTGTACAAGTATCTGAGTCACTGTTTTCAATTCTTTGGGTATACACCTAGGCATTGAATTGCTATATCATATGGTAACTCTGTAATCAGCTTTCTTGAGGAACCATCAAACTGTTTTCCATAATGGCTGCATCGTTTTACATTCCCATCAGCAGTGCAGGAGGGTTCTAGTTCTCCACATCTTTGCTAACACTTGTTAACTTCTGTTTTGTTGTAGTTGTTGTATTATAGCCATCCTAATGGGTATAAGCTTTATCTCATTGTGGCTTTAATTTGCATTTCCCTAATGGCTAGTGATGTTGAGCATCTTGTCATGTGCTTATTTGTGTGTCTTCTTTGGAGAAATGTCTGTTCAAATCCTTTGCCTATTTTTGAATTAGGTTTTGTTGTGTTGCATGAGTTTTTGTATATTCCAGATATTCTTCTTCAGATATGATTTGCAAATATTTTCTCCCAGTCTGTGAAGTTTTTCTCTCTTTTGATAGTGTCCTTTGATGCATAAAACTTTTTAATTTTGATGAAGCTCCATTTATTTATTTTTATCACCTGTGCAATACTTGAAAATTACATTGTCTAATAAAGATTTTTATGTTTTCTGCTAAGAGTTTTATAGTTTTACTTCTTAAATTTAGGTCCTTGATCCATTTTGGGTTAATTTTTGTAGATGGTGTAAATACTACAACTTTATTATTTTGCATTTGGGTATCCAGTTTTCCCAGCACCATTTGTTGAAAATACTGTCCATTTCCCATTGAATGGTCTTGGCACTTGTTGAAAATCAATCAATCAACCGTATATGTGAGGTTTATTCCTGGGCTCTCTTTTCTATTTTATTGGTCTATATACCTATTCTTATTCCAGCACCACACTCTTTAGGTTACTGTAGGCTTGTGTAAAGTTTTGAAATTATGAAGTATGTGTCTTTAAACTTTATTCTTTTCTCCAAGGTTTTCATTGGTTATTCAGGGTAATTTGATTTTCCATATGAATTTTAGGATGGGATTTTCTATTTCTGCAAACAAAGGTTGAAATTTTTATAAGGAATACATTGAATCTGTATATCAAATTGTATTATCATCTTATCAATAGTTAGTCTTCCAACCCATGAACATGGGATGTCTTTCCAATTATTTAGGTCTTCTTTAATTTCTTTAAGCAATGTCTTGCAGTATTCAGCATACAGGTCTTTCACTTCCTTGGTTAAATTTATTCCTAGGTATTTTTATGCTATTTCTAATATGTATATATTCATTGCCATAAATTCCCCCTAAGCACTGCTTTCACAGCATTCTATAAATTTTGATAAGTTGTGTTTTCATTTTCATGTAGTTCGAAGTATCTTTTAATTGCTCTTGGCATTTCTTCTTTGACCCATGTATTATTTAGAAGTGTATTGCTTAATCTCCAGGTATTTGGGAGATTTTCCAATGATCTTTCTGTTATTGATTTCTAGTTAACTCTATTGTCATCTGAGATAAGTCATTGTATGATTTCTATTCTTTTAAATTTGTTAAGTTATGTTTTACAGCCCAGAACATGGTCTATATTGATTAATGTTCCATGTGAGTTTGAGAAGAAAGAGTATTCTGCTGTTCTTGGATGAAGTCTACAGATGGCCACTATATCTAGTTGATTGATGATGTTGTTGATTTCAACTATATCCTTACTGATTTTCTGCTTCCTGGATATGTCCATTTCTGATAAAGAATTTTTGAGATTTCTGTGATAATAGATGCATCTCTTCCTTCTTGAAGTTCTATCAGTTTTTGCCTCATGTATTTTGAAAGTCTGTTTTTAGGTGCATACATATTAAGGATTATGTCTTCTTAGAGAACCCTTTTCTCATTACATAATTCCCTTTTTTATCCCTGATAGCTCTCCTTGCTTTGAAGTCTGCTCTGTCTGAAATTAATATAGCTACTTCTGCTTTCTTTTGATTAGTGTTAGTATGGTATAACTTTATTGATTTACTTTTAATCTATATGTGTCTTTATCTTTAAAGTGAGTTTCTTGTAGACAACATATATTATTTCTTCACAATCTCTGCCTTAAAATGGTGCATTTAGACCACTGATGTTGAAAGTATTATTGATATAGTTGGATTAATATCTACTACGCTTGTTAACTGTTTTCTATTTGTTGCCTTTGTTCTTGTTCTTATTTTTGTCTACCACTTTTTTCTGACTTTTTTTGTTTTAATTGAACCCTTTATATGATTTTATTTTTCTTTTTTATTAGCATATTAGTTATACTTCTTTTTTCTAAGTGGTTAATCTAGAGTTTGCAATATATATTTACAACTAATCTGAGTCCACTCTCAAATAACACTATAAAGCTTCATGGGTAGTATGGCAAGTGCCTTATAATAAAAAAAATTCTTTTTTTTTTTTTTGAGATGGAGTCTCGCTCTTGTTGCCCAGGTTGAAGTGCAGTGGCGCGATCTTGGCTCACTGCAACCTCCACCTCCCGTGTTCAGGCTTCTCCTACCTCAGCCTCCTAAGTAGCTGGGATTACAGGTATCCGCCAACATGCCCGGCTAATTTTTGTACTTTTAGTAGAGACGGGGTTTCGCCATGTTGGCCAGGCTGGTCTCGAACTCCTGACCTCAGGTGGTCTGCCTGCCTCGGCCTCCCAAAGTGCTGGGATTACAGGCATGAGCCACAGCACCTGGCCAATAACAAAATAATTCTAATTTTTTCTTTCTGTTCCTTGGTTCATTGCTGTCACTCATTTTGCACATACAGAAGAATACATAACAGTGTGTGTATATGTAATTGAATATATATATCATTGAGTAAATACATTATTGTTATAATTTTGAGCAAACTTTTAGGTCAATTAAAAATTGGCTATAGTACATCAACTAACAATAAGAAAAATGCTTTTATTTTACCTTTACTTATTCATTCTCTCTCTCTCTCTTTTTTTTTTTTTTTTTTTTGAGATAGAGTCTCGCTCTGTCGCCCAGGCTGGAGTGCAGTGGTGTGATCTTGGCTCACTGCAACCTTCACTTCCCAGGTTCAAGCAATTCTTGTGCCTCTGCCTCCTGAGTAGCTGGGATTACAGGCATGCACCACCAAACCAGGCTAATTTTTGTATTTTTAGTAGAGACAGGGTTTCACCATGTTGGCCAGGCTGGTCTCGAACTCCTGGCCTCAAGTGATCTGCCCACCTCAGCCTCCCAAAGTGCTGGGATTACAGGCTTGAGCCACCACACCCAGCCCATGTTCTTTATGTATATATATTTCCGAGTTTTAACTTCTGTTATTGTCCTTCTCCCTAAAGAAGTTATATTAACATTTCATGCAAGACAAGTCTACTGGCAACAAATTCCTTAAACTTTTGTTTCTCTGAGAAAGTCTTTATTTTTCCTCAACTTTTGAAGGATGATTTTTCCAGAGTATAGAATTCTAATAGGTGGTTTTTAATCTCTAAACATTTAAATATTTCACTCCACTCTCTTCTTCTTTGCATGGTTTTTGAGAAGTCAGATGTAAATCTTATCTTTACTCCTCTATATATAAGCTGTTATTCCCCCACTATGACTTCTTCCAGGATTTTTCTTTAATTTTGATTTTCTGTAGCTTAAAAATGTTATCCCTAGGTGTTCTGGACTAAATGTTTGTGTCTCCCCAAAATTTATAAGTTGAAACCCTACCCCTCAATGTGATATTATTAGGAGATGAGGCCTTTAGGAAGTAACTAGGATTAGATGAGGCCATGTGGGTGGGGCCCTCATTAATAGGATTAGTGCCCTTATAAGAGTCATGAGAGAGCTTATTTCCTTTCTCTGCTCTCCACTATGTGAAGATACAGGAGTTTGGCAGTCTGCAACCCAGAAGAGGGCCCTCACCCAAATCCAAATATGTTGTCACCCTGATCTCAGACTTTCAGAACCCAGAGGTGTAAGAAATAAATTTCTTTTGTTAATAAGGCAACTTGTCTATGAGAATTTGTTATAGTGACTCAAATTGACCAAGCCACTAGGTGTAGTTTTTTGGGCATTTATTTTGCTCAGTGTTCTCTAAGCCACTTTGATCTGTGGTTTGATATCTGACATTAATTTGGGAGAATTCTCAGTCATTACTGTTTCAAATATTTTTACTCTTTCTTTATTCCTTCCTTCCCCACCCCCTGTCTTTGTCTCTCTCGGTGTCTTTCTTCTTTTTTTGGTATTCCTATTATACATATGTTATACTTTTTGTAGTTGTCCCAGTCCTTAAATATTCTCTTTTTTCAGAATTTGTTCTCTTTGCTTTTCAATTTTGTGTTTTGGTTTTTTTTTTTTTGAGACAGGGTCTGGCTCTGTTGCCCAGGCTGGAATACAGTGGCACAGTCTCGGCTCGGTGCAACCTCTGCTTCCTGTGTTCAAGCGCTTCTCCTGCCTCAGCCTCCTGAGTAGCTGGGACTACAGGCATGCACCACCATGCCCAGCTAATTTTTGTATTTTTGGTAGAGATGGGGTTTTACCATGTTGGCCAGGCTGGTCTTGACCTCCTGACCCCAAGTGATCTGCCCACCTTGGCCTCCCAAAGTGCTGGGATTACAAGTGTGAGCCACCGTGCTCAGCCTGCTTTTCAATTTTGATGCTTTCTATTGGGATAAACAACAAGATCAGAGATTCTTTTTTCTGCCATGTCTAGTCTACCAATAAGGCCATCAAAATCATTTTCATTTCTGTTACAGTGCTTTTGATCTCTAGCATTTCTTTCTGGTTCTTATAATTTATATTTCTGTGCTTACATTACCTATCTATTCTTGTATGGTGTCTACTTTACCCATCAGAAACTTTAGCATCTTAATCATCTTAATCATCGTTGTTTCAAATTTCTGGTATGAGAATTCTAACATCCCTACCATATGTGAGTCTGGTTCTGATGCTTGTTCTTCCTCTTCAAACTGTCTGTGTGTATTTGTATTTGTTTTGTTTTATTTTTTGCCTTTTTCGTATTTTCTTGATATCTGGAAATGCTGTGCTGAGTAAAAGAACTGCTGTAAATAGACCACTTTTTAAAAACTTCTGTATTTATTTATTTATTTATTTATTTATTTATTTATTTATTTATTTTTTGAGACGGAGTTTCCCTCTTGTTGCCCAGGCTGGAGTGCAATGGCGCTGTCTCAGCTCACTGCAACCTCCGCCTCCCGGGTTCAAGCGATTCTCCTGTCTCAGCCTCCTATAGTGATAAATCAGCCTCCTAAGCAGCTGGGATTACTGGCGCCCATCACTACACCCGGCTAATTTTTGGTATTTTTAGCAGAGACGGGGTTTCACCATGTTGGCCAGGTTCCTCTCGAACTCCTGATCTCAGGTGATCTGCTTGCCTTGGCCTCCCAAAGTCTGGGATTACAGGCGTGAGCCAACGCAGCTGGCCTTTTTTTTTTTTTTTTTTTTGAGATGGAGTCTTGCTCTGTCGCCCGGGCTGGAGTGCAGCAGCCCCGATCTCGGCTCGCTGCAACCTCCGCCTTCCAGGTTCAAGCAATTCTCCTGCCTCAGCCTCCCGAGTAGCTAGGATTACAGGCACATGCCACCACAGCCCGGCTCATTTTTGTATTTTTAGTAGAGACAAGGTTTCACCATGTTGGCCAGGCTGGTCTCAAACTTCTGACCTCAGGTAATCTGCCTGTCTTGGCCTCCTAAAGTGATGGGACTACAGGTGTGAGCCACCATGCCCTGCCTAAAACTTTTTTTGAGACAGAGTTTTGCTCTGTCACTCAGGCTGCAGTGCAGTGGCACTGTCATGGCTCACTGCAGCCTCCTCCTCCTGGGTCAAGCAATCCTCCCACCTCAGCCTCCTAAGTAGCTAGTGAGAGGTGACAGCGTGCTGGCAGTCCTCACAGCCTTTGCTCACTCTCGGCGCCTCCCCTGCCTGGGCTCCCACTTTGGCGGCACTTGAGGAGCCCTTCAGCCCGCCGCTGCACTGTGGGAGCCCCTTTCTGGGCTGGCCAAGGCCGGAGCCGGCTCCCTCAGCTTGTGAGGAGGTGTGGAGGGAGAAGCGCGAGCGGGAACCGGGGCTGCGCGTGGTACTTGGGGGCCAGCTGGAGTTCTGGTTGGGCGTGGGCTTGGTGGGCCCCGCACTGGGAGCACCTGCCGGCCCCGGGAAATGAGGGGCTTAGCACCCGGGCCAGCGGCTGCGGAAGGTGTACTGGGTCCCCCAGCAGTGCTAGCCCACCGGCGCTGCGCTCGATTTCTCGCCGGGCCTTAGCTGCCTTCCCGCGGCGCAGGCCTCGGGACCTGCAGCCCACCATGCCTGAGCCTCCCACCCCCTCCGTGGGCTCCTGTGCGGCCCACCCCTCCCCAGTGAGCACCGCCCCCTGCTCCACGGCGCCCAGTCCCATCGACCACCCAAGGGCTGAGGAGTGTGGGCGCACTGCGCGGGACTGGCAGGCAGCTCCACCTGCAGCCCTGGTGCGGGATCCACTGGATGAAGCCAGCTGGGCCCCTGAGTCTGGTGGGGACGTGGAGAACCTTTATGTCTAGCTCAGGGATTGTAAATACACCAATCGGCACTCTGTATCTAACTCAAGGTTTGTAAACATACCAATCAGCACCCTGTGTCTAGCTCAGGGTTTGTGAATGCACCAATCGACACTCTGTATCTAGCTACTCAGGTGGGGCCTTGGAGAACCTTTGTGTCAACCCTCTGTATCTAGCTAATCTGGTGGGGACGTGGAGAACCTTTGTGTCTAGCTCAGGGATTGCAAACGCACCAAAAAGCGCCCTGTCAAAACAGACCACTTGGCTCTACCAATCAGCAGGATGTGGGTGGGGCCAGATAACAGAATAAAAGCAGGCTGCCCGAGCCAGCAGTGGCAACCCCTTCCACACTGTAGAAGTTTGTTGTTTCACTGTTTGCATTAAATCTTGTTGTTGCTCACTCTTTGGGTCCATACTGTCTTTGTGAGCTACAAAACTCACCGGGAAGGTCTGCAGCTTCACTCTTGAAGCCAGCGAGACCACGAACCCACCGGGAGAAACGAACAACTCTAGACGTGCTGCCTTAAGAGCTGTAATACTCACCGCGAAGGTCTGCAGCTTCACTCCTGAGCCGCCAGGCTATGCACCCACTAGAACGAGGAAACTCCCAATTTATTGGAACATCAGAAGGAACAAACTCCGGACACGCGGCCTGTAATACTCACCGCGAGTGTCCGCGGCTTCGTTTTTGAAGTCAGTGAGACCAAGAACCCACCAATTCCAGACACACTAGGACTATAGGCACATATCACTCTACCTGACTAATTTTTCTGCATGGACGAGATCTTACTATGTTGCCCAGACTGGTCTTTAACTCCTGGGCTCAAGCAACCATCCCCATGCCTTTAGAAATGTGGTATCAAGGCCGGGCGCGGTGGCTCACACCTGTAATCCCAGCACTTTGGGAGGCCGAGGTGGGCGGATCACGAGGTCAGGAGATCGAGACCACGGTGAAACCCCATCTCTACTAAAAATACAAAAAATTAGCCGGGTGCAGTGGCGGGCGCCTGTAGTCCCAGCTACTCGGGAGGCTGAGGCAGGAGAATGGCGTGAACCCGGGAGGCGGAGCTTGCAGTGAGCCGAGATTGCACCACTGCACTCCAGCCTGGGCGACAGAGCGAGACTCCGTCTCAAAAAAAAAAAAAAAAAAAAAAGAAATGTGGTATCAAGGTATAGGGGAAGGGGAAGCATTCTATAGTTCTCTGAGTAGGTCTCGGTCTTTTGGTCAAGACTATGTCTCTGGATTGGGAACTTCACACCTTTCTCAGTTTCCCCTACCCCCTTTGGTGGGACAGGATGACTAGAGTGGGTTAGAGTTGGGTATTTCCTTTCTTCCATGTGGGAGGCTAGAGATGACTGAAGTTGGGTATTTCCATTTCCTAAGGTCTGTTAGGCCCTGATAAAAGCCCAGCAGGTTAGGCTCTGGTTAAATAGATTGTTTTTGAGGGCTGACCTTGTTGAGAAGTACAGAATGCTGTGGCATATTTCAAAATGGTTCCTTTTCTCATTCCCTCTGCTAGAAGCATGAGAGGAATTTTCTCTGATACTCATTTTGCTGAATTCCTGGAGGTAAAACTCACAAAAGTATGGGGGGGTCCCCTGGTGACTGGGTTCTCCTGGAGTTTTTAATCGTAGTTATTCACATTAAGTGAGATCATGTCATTTTAAGAGACTGACTGGGCTTTAGATTAAAAGGTAAGATAAGGATAAATCAGTTTCCTTGAGATACCTACAACATAGGAGGAAGAGAAATGACCTAAATATGGTAGAACTGGAAAACTTGATTTATTCTGCTTTCCCATCACAAAAAATACTGTGCTCTTCCCTTTATATTTATTTTTGTTTAGTTTTAGGTGACTGTTAATCAGTGTAAGTTCAAGTCTAACAAAGTATACTCCAAATTATATGGCACTGCAACAAGTGTAACACCACCAAACAGACATAGCAATAATATACTAAAATTATTTCTCTCTACTTTAGGTGACAATAAATGGAAAATACAAATAAAATTTACAGTGACAATAAATGGAAAATACAAATAAAATTTCATTTCATCTATTGTTGGGTTAATGACCTTGTAGTTTTAGCACAGCTGTAACAACTGGCATGTGAAGCAGTTTGAGTATGTAAAGGTCAGTAATGCTGGTTTTCATTTGCAAAATCAGTTGTTACAAATACCAAGAGCAAGGGTTCAAATAAACCACAACATAAATTTTCATTGTAGAATCTATGATTCATATGAATATAGAGAGAGGAATATACACTTTTTTTTTTTAGAGACAAGAGTTGTGCTCTTGTCACCCAGGCTAGAGTGCAGTGGCACAGTTATAGTTCACTGCAGCTTCAAACCCATAGGCTAAAGAGATCCTTCCAAATAGCTGGGACCATAGGCACATGCCACCATGCACAGCTTCAAATACATTTTTAATAAAAATGTTCTTATTTGATATACTTAATGGGAAATCACTAAAATGTTATATACAGGAATATTGACTGTCAGGCCTCTGAGCCCAAGCTAAGCCATCGCATCCCCTGTGACCTATACGTATACATGCAGATGGCCTGAAGTAACTGAAGAATCACAAAAGAAGTGATATTTAAATGGCCTGTTCCTGCCTTAACTGACGGCATTCCACCACAAAAGAAGTGAAAATAGCCGGTCCTTGCCTTAACTGATGACATTACCTTGTGAAATTCCTTCTCCTGGCTCATCCTGGCTCAAAAATCTCCCCCACTGAGCACCTTGTGACCCCCACCCCTGCTCGCCAGAGAACAATCCCCCTTTGACTGTAATTTTCCTTTACCTACCCAAATCTTATAAAACGGCCCCACCCCTATCTCCCTTCACTGACTCTCTTTTTGGACTCAGCCCGCCTGCACCCAGGTGATTTAAAAAGCTTTATTGCTCACACAAAGCCTCTTTAGTGGTCTCTTCACACTGACGTGAGTGAAATTGACTAAAAAGGGGTGCCAGGGAACTTTATGGGAAGAAACAAATGTTCTATATGATGACTCGGGGTGGTTTTTACTCAGGAACATGTATTCGTTAAAACCCACCTGTATACTTCAAAGTTATACATCAATTAAAATATTTGGAAACAAGTTATATAAATAGACCATTCAATATTATTTCTTCTTCAGATTACGCAATATTTTTCTTTAAAACATGTACACAGTCTTGTGAAGTTTGTAAATCTATAGGATCCAGATCCAAATTCAGTAGCATTTATTTTTCTCTATATATGTAAACACACACACAAATATACATATACACGTTACACACACATGTATGTGTATATATATTTTTCCATCTCTTGCTGCATCATTGAAGGTTGTGAACTTAAAGCAGGAACCACTGAATTTCTTCTTGGACTAAGATAGCTATTAAACACTGCGAACCCAGAAAATCTGAGACAGGTCTCAGTTAATTTAGAAAATTTTTTTCCAAAGTTGAGGATGTGCCAGTGGCACAGTCTCAGGAAGTCCTGACGACATGTACCCAAGGTGGTCAGGGCACAGCTAGGTTTTATTCATTTTAGGGAGACATGAGACATCAATGAATATATTTGAGAAGTACGTTGGTTCGGTCTGGAAAGGTAGGACAACTTGAAGCAAAGTCAGGAAGCCTTGAAGCTGGGAGGGAGCTTCCAGGTTACAGGTAAGTGTTACATAAACGTTACATTTTTTGAGTTTCTGATTAGCCTTTCCAAAGGAGGCAAATTAGATATGCATCTATCTCAGTGAGCAGAGGGGTGACTTTGAATAGAATGGGAAGCAGGTTTGCCCTAAGCAGTTTCCAGCTTGAGTTTTCCTTAGTGATATTGGGGGCCCAAGATATTTTCCTTTCACAGCACTAAATGGCTAAAGAGACTGACAACACCAAGTTGCATCAAATTGGCCTTGTGGTCGGAGTTCTGGTTAATTGTCTCCTCTGCTGTTTCCAGTGAGAAGCTACAGGAGGTTTCTGCTTTCTACTAGTCTTTCATTAATCTTGCCTAGTTTATTTGACAATGATTTTCTAATTTTTAATTTTCCAGATCGAATTGTTTATATTTTTCCAATCCTGCTTTAGTTGAATCCTCATGGCAATTTTTCGTTTTGGAGCACTGAGGTTCTAGGTACTTAATTCTCAGTTCCATCTGACTCAGTTGTTCACAATTCCCTTTAGATGCTCCTTGTGTCACTTGCCAGGTTGTGTTCTCACAACCATTACATTATTAACTCATTTAATCTTCATAACAATGGGTGGAAGGAGCCACTTAGGAATAATCTCAAGGCAGGAGGCACCCAAATACCTAGTTTTACAAACTTCACAAGAATGTGTACGTATTTTATTATTTATTTATTTATTTTGAGAGGGAGTCTTGCTTTGTCGCCCAGGCTGGAGTGCAGTGGCGCAATCTCGGCTCACTGCAACCTCCACCTCCTGGGTTCAAGCGATTCTCCTGCCTCAGCCGCCCGAGTAGCTTCAAGCGCTCGCCATTACACCTAGCTAATTTTTTTGTATTTTTAGTAGAGATGGGGTTTCACCATGTGAAAGGAGCCGGGCACATTCCTCAGCCCCAGGCTCAAAACAAACAAGCCCAGTACAAACACATCCCATCCTCCCATCTCACCACATATCGCCATATATCTCTCAAACTTCCTGAGCCCAGTACAAACACATCCCATCCTCCCATCTCACCACATATCACCATATATCTCTCAAACTTCCTGAGCCCAGTACAAACACCACCAGGAAAGTCTCCGATAAGGAGACAGCCGTTCAAAGTTTTACTGAAAAAGCGGGAACCAAAAGAATTTCTTTGTTCCCCTGTAACTCTCAGGCTATAAAAAGCAAACACTCGCATTGTTCAGGGCCCTCTTGTATGCTGTGGAATGGAGGGACCAGGTTCGAACTTGTAGTAAAGATCCTTGCTGCTTGGCTTTGACTCTGGACTCTGGTGGTCTTCTTTGGGGAACTAATGGTCTGGGCATAACATCTGGGGGCTCGTCCGGGATTCCCCAAGCCCACCAGACCCCTGGTCAACGGATCTGCTAGGATCGATCTACTGATAGGTGAGCTGGCTCGTCTCCGTTTGTCTGTCTGTGTCTGTTCTGAATCCGAATCTGTGACTCGCGAGGTCTGAAACTGGAGCTGGCACAGTCCTGGCGGACGCGCTATAGGACGGCCAGCGGAGACCGGTGGGAGACGTCCCCTGGGTCTCATCTGATCTATATTGCGGTCTGAGCTGCCCCGGCTTGGCGGGCAGCAGCTGTCTCTGATCTGAGCTGCCCCGGTTTGGCGGGCATTAGCTGTCTCTGATCTGAGCTGCCCCGGTTTGGCGGGCAGCAGCTGCCTCTGATCTGGGCTGCCTCAGCGCGACCGTGACCCAGGCAGCTAACTCTGACCCGGGCTTCCGGTGCGCGCTTGCGATCTGAACTGCCCCAGTTTGGCGGGCAGCGGCTGTCGCTGATCTGGGCTGCCACAGCACGACTACGATCTAGGCAGCTAACTCTGACCAAGGCTCTGACCAAGGCTGCCAAAGTGCACCTGCGATTAGATATCGTTAAGAAGTCAAATCAGATTTCCTTTACAGGGATTCAAACCCACATTCCTTTATAGGAAGAGACTACAAATTATTACAGGATGTGTAATACCCAGAGCACTCCCCTATCTCTCCTTACGAGTAATTTCAAAGAAGTTAGAGCAAGGGGCCATGATCTTGGTATAGAAATCAGGAAAGGAAAGCTAATTACTCTGTGTCGCTCCGAATGGCCTGCCTTTGATATGGGGTGGCCACCCGAAGGGACCTTCCGACTTGCTGTCATCACTAGAGTAAAGTCCAAGATTTTCCTACCTGGGTGTGCGGGCCACTTAGATCAAATCCCATATATCCTCATATGGCAGGACCTTGTTGAGAACCCACCTCCTTGGCTGTCCCCTTTCCAATTAGCCTCTGAACCCTGTAAGGCACTGGTTGCTCAACCACCAAAATCCAAGCAGCCAACTGCCCCCCCCCATCCTGTTCTACCTGACAGCGGGGACCCACTGTTCACAGAACCCCCTCCGTACCCCTCCGGGCCCCAGGCCCCAGCCCCCCTGGCTCAGCTGCGGGAGGGAGCAGGCGGACGGGAGGCGGCCGGCACACACGGGCCCGCTGAAAGGGAAAGTAACTTTGAAGGGCCGGCGGGGCGGATGCGAGGGCGCACTTCGCGGACTAGCCCCCCTCAGCCACCTGACTCCACGGTAGCTTTACCCCTTCGGGAAATAGGACCCCCAGATGACACAGGAATCCCCAGGCTCCAGTACTGGCCATTCTCCACCAGTGATCTGTATAACTGGAAGACTCAGAGTGCTCGGTTTTCAGACAACCCCAAAGATTTACTGGCTTTACTGGATAGTGTCATGTTCACCCACCAGCCCACTTGGGATGATTGTCAGCAGCTCCTCCGAATCTTGTTCACCACGGAGGAGTGAGAGAGAATACAGATAGAAGCTAGAAAGCTGGTCCCGGGGGACGACGGTCAACCGACTGCCAACCCCGACCTCATAAACGCAACCTTTCCTCTAACCAGGCCAGCGTGGGACTACAATACGGCAGAAGGTAGGGGACGGCTACACCTTTATTGCCAGACTCTAATGGCAGGTCTCCGGGCAGCTGCTTGCAAGCCCACTAATTTGGCTAAAGTATATTCTATTCTGCAGGGAAAGACAGAGAGCCCAGCTACCTACTTAGAAAGATTAATGGAAGCTTTTAGACAGTACACCCCCATAGATCCAGAGGCTCCAGGAAGTCAGGCAGCTGTTGTAATGTCTTTCGTAAATCAGGCAGCCCCAGATATTAAGAGAAAACTCCAGAAATTAGAAGACTTGGAGGGGAAGCGGATTCAGGACCTCCTTCAGATAGCTCAGTGGGTTTACAATAACAGAGATACTCCAGAGGAAAAGCAATTTAAGGCCACTGAAAAAATGACCAAGGTC
Organism: Gorilla gorilla gorilla; assembly: GCF_029281585.2. Lineage (NCBI taxonomy): Eukaryota > Metazoa > Chordata > Mammalia > Primates > Hominidae > Gorilla > Gorilla gorilla. The sequence goes on along the minus strand of NC_073229.2, from coordinate 44,991,007 downwards.
CTGGCAGCAGTGGTACAGAAAAAGCATCTACAGCCAGAGTACACCCAACCTAGGCGGCCCCCCCGGCATGATAATCTGAGCAAAGACCAATGTGCCTATTGTAAGGAGGCTGGCCACTGGGTAAGAGACTGCCCCAAAAAGAAACCACGAGGACAGGGACCCGGACCCCCTAGGTCTACACCCGTACTAGTCACTCAAGATGAAGACTAGGGAAGACGGGGTTCAGACCCCCTCTCCGAACCTAGGGTAACTTTGCAAGTGGAGGTGTCCCCAGTCCAGTTCTTGGTCGATACGGGGGCAACAGCCATTTAATTGGACAGACGAAGCCGAGTTGGCCTTCCAACAGATTAAAACCGCCCTACTCTCCGCGCCTGCACTAGGACTACCTGATGTTACCAAGCCCTTCCACTTATACGTGGATGAGAATAAGGGTGTCGCCAAGGCGGTAATAACTCAGAACTTAGGCCCCTGGCAGAGGCCAGTTGCCTACCTGTCAAAGAAGTTAGACCCAGTAGCTGCCGGATGGCCCCCTTGTCTCTGAATGATTGCGGCCACGGCTCTGACGGTGCAAGATGCTGATAAACTTGTCATGGGGCAAGAATTGCAGGTCGTTACTCCACATGCCATCGAAGGTGTACTCAAACAGCCACCTAATTGATGGATGAGTAACGCCCGGCTCACCCACTACCAAGGACTACTACTAAATCCTCTCAGGATAATTTTCCTGCCCCCAACGACCTTAAACCCTGCCTCGCTGCTGCCCAACCCGGACCTGGATGCCCCACTCCATGACTGCACCAAGATACTAGCTCAGGTGCACGGAGTTCGAGAAGACCTGCAGGACCGCCCACTTCCTGATGCCGACCTCGTCTGGTTCACTGATGGGAGCAGCTTCATGCATCAAGGCCAGAGGTACGCTGGAGCGGCAGTAACTTCAGAGACTGAGGTAATCTGGGCGGAACCCCTGCCCCCGGGGACATCGGCCCAGAAGGCCGAACTGATAGCGCTCACCCAAGCTCTTACCTTAGGGGCGGGGAAAAAGCTGACAGTATATACAGACAGCCGATATGCTTTTGCAACGGCGCATATACATGGGGCCATTTACAGGGAGCGAGGGTTACTGACGGCTGAAGGAAAAGAGATAAAAAACAAGCAAGAGATCCTAGCCCTGCTAACAGCCCTATGGAGGCCAGAAAAGTTAGCCATTGTACATTGCCCAGGGCATCAGAAACTAACTACTCCAACTGCTCAAGGCAACTTTCTGGCAGACCAAACTGCAAGGAATGTGGCAAAGGCTCCCAGCCAACTCCTTGCACTCCAGCTCCCTGACCCGGGCCCCCGGGACTTGCCATATTTCCCTGAATATTCAGAACAAGATCTCCAGTGGATTGACAAACTTCCCCTGAAACAAATCCAGAATGGGTGGTGGACTGATACTAATGACCAAACCATCCTACCAGAAAAATTAGGACAACAGGTGTTAGAACACATCCACCGAACCACCCACCTGGGGGCCCGGCGGATGATAGACCTGATCAGACGCTCCAAGCTCAAAATCAGACATATAGCTGAGACGGCCAGCAGTATTGTGACAAGTTGCAAACTCTGCCAGCTTAACAACGCATACCCCCAATCTCAAGCTGCAGCAGGAACAAGGCTCAGGGGAACCAGGCCCGGTATCTACTGGGAAGTAGATTTTACCAAAATAAAGCCAGGAAAGTACGGGTACCGGTACTTACTTGTCTTTGTAGATACTTTTTCAGGGTGGACTGAAGCATTCCCAACCAAAAGAGAAACTGCTCAGGTCGTAGCAAAGAAAATTCTGGAAGATATCCTTCCCAGGTATGGCTTCCCCATCCAGATAGGGTCAGATAATGGGCCCGCTTTCGTCGCTAAGGTAAGTCAGGACTTGGCTTCCATCCTTGGGGCAAATTGGAAACTACATTGCGCTTACAGGCCCCAGAGTTCAGGACAGGTAGAAAGGATGAATCGGACCTTAAAAGAGACCTTAACTAAATTGACTATAGAGACTGGCGCTAATTGGGTAGTCCTTCTCCCCTATGCTCTGTTCCAGGCCCGTAATACCCCTTACAAACTGGGCCTTACCCCTTACGAAATCATGTATGGCAGACCTCCACCCCTGGTTCCTAGCTTAAAAGATGACCTGCTTAAGTCTGAAACAGAAAATGTCTCTGAATTCTTATTTTCCTTACAAGCCTTACAGAAAATTCACCAAGAAATCTGGCCCAAGCTGAAAGAGCTATATGAGACCAGTCCCCCACCGACACCCCATCCGTACCAGCCGGGAGACTGGGTCCTGGTTAAGCGACACTGACAAGAGACCCTAGAGCCCAGGTGGAAAGGACCACTCCAAGTACTCCTGACCACACCCACCGCCCTGAAGGTAGAAGGCATTGCGTCGTGGATCCACTACACCCACGTCAAGCCAGTGGACCCAACCTCCGACCTTCTGGGGCCAGTCACGGCGGCGGCTAAAGCACCGGACACGTGGACTGTGGACAGAGCTAAGAACAACCCCTTAAAACTCACCCTGCGCCGGCAGCATAGCTCACTGCAAACATGCAGTTAGGTAGTCTAACTCTAACATTAGTCGCCCTAGTGGCCGCTGGGGAAAACATAAAGCCAGCTCCTAATCCCTTTGTCTGGAGATTCTGGCTTTATGAAAACCAAACCCACCCTGGGCAACCTCATAAGCCCGGGAAATTAGTGGCCAGTGCAGATTGCCCCTCCTCAGGGTGCAATAGCCCAATTTTACTAAATTTTACCGATTTCCCAGTAGCCAAACCAGTGGCACCAATAATATGCTTCGAGTATGATCAGACTGAATACAATTGTAAGCACTATTGGTGGCACCAAAGTGCCGGCTGCCCTTATAACTATTGTAACATCCATAAATACCAATGGTGGGGTGGAAAAGAACAGATAGATCCCAGATGGCCCTTCCATCGCAGATGAGATAGAGACCTTTCATATACATGGATAGTTAGAGACCCCTGGAACTCCCGCTGGACCACGCCTCAACACGGGGCTGTATACTACTCCTCTGCCTCCACATGGCCTAGCAGTCACCTCTATCTGTGGCGGGGTCTAGTGCAGGTACGGCCCCTGGTCCATGGAAATATCCAGCGACAAGAAAACCGCCTGACACAAGACTTACGTCCTTTTTCCTGGTTAAAATTATTGCAAGAAGGATTAGAAATTGCCAACCTTACAGGACTTCACAGCCTGTCTGGCTGCTTTCTGTGTGCCACTCTAGGGCGTCCACCGCTAACCGCTGTCCCCCTGCCATGGGGATCCTCCACCTCAGCCCAAGCTAACAACCACCGAAACCTCTCATATGCCCCTATCCCTAACGTGCCACTATACCTAAACCCCAGTCAAGAAAAGTTTCCCTACTGTTTCTCAGGAACTAATTCCAGCCTCTGCAACATCACTGCAACGCCCCCTAACATCACCTTAAGGGCTCCGTCAGGCATATTCTTCTGGTGTAATGGAACATTATCTAAAAACCTATCAAGCCCCTCTGTTACCAACCTACTGTGTCTTCCTGTCACCTTAGTTCCCCGGTTAACTCTGCTTACTGCCGGCGAGTTCCTAGGGTATACCGGTAACTGGACTAGTGCTGTTATTCACCCAGACCCTAGACCGAGACCTGCACGAGCCATATTTCTCCCCCTCATTGCAGGAATCTCCCTCACCGCATCCTTCATGGCGGCCGGACTGGCTGGGGGAGCCCTAGGTCACACCCTTATAGAAAGTAACAAGCTGTACCAACAATTTGCCGTTGCTATGGAGGAGTCAGCTGAGTCCCTTGCCTCCCTCCAGCGGCAGCTCACATCCCTAGCACAGGTAACCTTGCAGAACCGGAGGGCCTTAGACCTACTCACTGCTGAAAAAGGGGGAACGTGTATGTTTCTAAAGGAAGACTGTTGTTTCTACATAAATGAATCAGGGCTCGTTGAAGACCGGGTCCAACAGTTACGCAAGTTAAGCACAGAAGTAAGAACACGGCAGTTTGCTTCAGCTGCAGACCAATGGTGGAACTCATCTATGTTTTCTCTGTTAGCCCCCTTCCTTGGACCCCTGCTGAGTCTACTATTTCTGCTTACCGTAGGACCTTGTGTTGTTAACAGAATTTTGCGGTTCGTTAGAGAAAGGTTTGACACTGTACAACTCATGGTCCTCAGAGCCCAATACCAACCTGTAAACGCTGAAACAGAATCAGACTTATAAGACCCAAGATTGGCTCTAAAAAAACCTGAAAAGAAAAGGGGGGAATGAAAGGAGCCGGGCACATTCCTCAGCCCCGGGCTCAAAACAAACAAGCCCAGTACAAACACATCCCATCCTCCCATCTCACCACATATCGCCATATATCTCTCAAACTTCCTGAGCCCAGTACAAACACATCCCATCCTCCCATCTCACCACATATCACCATATATCTCTCAAACTTCCTGAGCCCAGTACAAACACCACCAGGAAAGTCTCCGATAAGGAGACAGCCGTTCAAAGTTTTACTGAAAAAGCGGGAACCAAAAGAATTTCTTTGTTCCCCTGTAACTCTCAGGCTATAAAAAGCAAACACTCGCATTGTTCAGGGCCCTCTTGTATGCTGTGGAATGGAGGGACCAGGTTCGAACTTGTAGTAAAGATCCTTGCTGCTTGGCTTTGACTCTGGACTCTGGTGGTCTTCTTTGGGGAACTAATGGTCTGGGCATAACACATGTTGGCCAGGCTGGTCTTGATAAGGTTATACCTTATCAATGGGTGGAAACTGATTTCGTTTCTATTTTAAGTATGAAGAGACTGGATCCCAGAGATGTTGTCATTTGTAATACAGAGTTGTATACAAGATCAGGCAGAGGAGTTAGAGAGCACATACATGCATACGTCCCAATCCAAAAAATACCACAGTGAGGTAGTATAAGGAAAAAGACTGAACTGGGAATAGAAAGGGATTCTAATCCTAGTTTTGCCATTTGCTACTTGTGAAACTTTAATAACATCTTGGGCCTGTTTCTACAGCAATTAAGAATATGTGCTCCTGTAGCCAAATCAAGTGAATGACCTTGGGTGAGTTACTTAACCTCTCTGTGACTATTTACTCATCTGTAATGTGTTAATAATAATTCATTAATAATTCATTCATTTCAAATAGCAAAATTCTTGACAATCTTATGATTTCAGCAAACAAGATTATCTTTTTTTAGTGAGAGTAGCAAGACAAAGGTGGGCATGTCATTGATAAGGAAACAATAAACATTTAAAGAGAGTGATTATTGAGGCAGGAAAATAGGGCCTGGAGTCAGGAAACATACAGCTGGTTCACACTTTAGGTATAGCAGGAAATATCTTCTCCATAGGGCTTACACCATAAATGACTTTGTAACTTTACTTCATCCTCTCCGTTTACATGGGGCGAACCGAAGTAACCAATTGAATCCTCTAGGGGGTATTTAAACTCCCAAAAATTCTGTAACGGTGTCTTTGAGTTCCTATGCTCGGCCCCCTCCCACACTGTGGAGTGTACTTTCACTTTCAATAAATCCCTTTGTCCCTTCCTTGCTTTGTGTGATTTGTTCAATTCTTTGTTCAAGACACCGAGAACCTGGACTCCCTCCACCTTTAACAATTATGACGCTTTATAGCTGCTACAGTATGATTTTGGTAGAAATATTGCTTGATGTTAACTTTGCAGCAGCCTGTCAGTGTCATTGAGTCTGGTTAATAGCAGGGCTGATTTTTGCCTTCTCAAATGCGATAAAACATGTAAAGTACTTAGAAGAGAGCCTGACATACGGTGTGTGCTTAATTGGCTATTTTTATTGTAGAATAAAGGTGTCTGATTTTTCTGGGACCCTGTGATTTTTAATTAGTGGTTTAATGTTTGTGTGTTACAAAAGAGATAATGAGAACCTGTTTCTGTCCTTTGCTTACTAGAGATCTGTCAATGATGTAATGCAGAGGAACTTTACTGCATACAAATTATTCACGTTATACCCTAGTCACAGTGGAAGTGTCCATAGATCAGACTCTCCAGCCGCCATGCCTACACCTCCCAATTAGGATCTCAGGCCTGTGCTAGCCACGCCCCAAACCCTAAAATCTCTCCAGCCGCAGACAACCCTGGGAAATGTAGTCTGCGGACAAGAGCCAGCCGGCCCACAGCCAGAGCCATGCAAGCGCAGTTCTCTTCCGACAGGTAAACCCTTTGTCAGCGGGCTCCCCCGCCCGCTGAGTGTCAGTTGCACGTCTTACCTGATAGGTGGGTAGGCACTCGCCTGTGGAGGAGCCTGAAGCTTCTAGGGGTGCCTTGCTCTTTCAGGAGAAAGCGGCCAGAAGGAGCGGGTGGGGAGCCCTGGAGAGGTGGGAGTGGAGGCTCTCTTTTATACCTGCGTCTGTCGCTGATTCCAAAAGGCGTAGGGGAGCCCGGGACGCGCCCTCCAGGCCACTGGGCGGGCAGTGTATCCTGCGGGAACCCGAGCCAGCTCGGGGCTGTGTGGGGTTGAGGGTCGTGGAAGGCTTCTAGGCGCAGGAGCGGCGGCGACTGTGGCTACTGACATTAAGAAGGGTCCCCGGGAGTTTTGCGAGAAATTAGAGGGTGACGATGGCCAGAGGGCGCTGGTCATAAAATTCCGGGCTCAGCCCGGCCTCCAGAGGTCAGAAATAGGTGGTTATCTGAGAGGGAAGGACGAGGCGAACTCTCCGAGAGCCACAAACTGGAGAAGCCGCTCCCGCTGGCTGGGACCAGGGACTCTCCTGGAAGAGGCCTAGGGTCACTAAGGAAACATAACCAGCGGTAGTGCAGGGAACGGAACCTGCGTGATGTCACAGCGGCTGGAGCAGGTAAGGTGGAGGATACGACTTTGCCTGAAGAGAGATAAGAAATAGACCAGCTCAAGAGCGAGTGTGTTCTGGGAACTGATTTGAGAAAGGAGAGCTTTCCCTTTCCTCACCTGAAGGCTGAGGAAAACACACACACACACACACACACACGAGTTTTCGTGTGAGAAAGTGGGAAGAAAGCGAAATTTCACGCTTGTGTAGTAGGGGCTGTATGAAGACGACCAAAACCCCTCTCTGGGTCACTTCAAATGTACGTACCCCTTTCTCCACTCCAGCCTTTTATCTATCATAGTACGATGGAAACAGCCTGGTTTAGTTAATTTTAAAATTATCATACATAAAATTGGCATGGGGGGGGGCATACTGTTCTAGAACATGTTTAGATTCCGGTAACTACTACCACAGGATGCAGAGCTGTTTCATTCACTCCAGAAAACTTCCTTGTGCTACCCCTTTATATTTACACTCTTTTCCCACCCTTAACCCTGGCAGCCACTGATTGTTCTCCATCTCTATAGTTTTGTGTTTTCCAGAGTGTCATATAAGTGGAATAATACAGTATGTACATTTTCACACTGGCTGCTCTCCCTCAGTATGAAGCCTTTAAGGTGGCCACATTATTGTGTCACTTTCTTCTTTTTTGCTGAATAATATTGTTATTGCTAAATAATATTGTATATAGATGTATCAGGTTTTTAAAAAAATGTCACCTTTTGAAGGACATTTGTTATCATTTCCAGATTTTAGTAATTATGAATGATGCTGCTGTAAATGTTCACCTACAGGTTTTTGTGTGAACACACATTTTTCTTGAGCCAGGATTTTGAATCCAAACAGGTCTGAATTTGAATCCTGGCTTTGAAACTTATTGGCTCTGTGGTAACCTTGGGCAAGTTATTTAACCTTTTTGGGGGATTTAACTTTCACAGTGGGTTGTTGTGAGGTTAAATGACCCAATATATCTCAATAGTTTTCAACTCTTTCAGACCAAGCAGGCTCTTTGTATAACAAATATTTTGTAATGCCCCCATTTCTATCCAGAAATAAAATTCATTAAATTGGCAATAAGCTTAACCTACCTATTTTAAAGCCATATGATGCCCTAATTCTACAATAAAGGAGAAATAAAAGAGAATACACTGCAACTCAGGCTGATAAAATGATCGAATCTCAGTAAAATTCAGAACAAAGTACCTTGATTTAGACCATAGTTGTCCTTATAGAAAATCATCATATATTAGCACTGAAAAAAAAAAAAAGGAAAGAAAGAAAGAAAAGAAAAAGACTCTATGGTTGTGTGTAAAAAAAGAGTTAGGTTCTAGGCTCTGATAATTATCAATAGAATTTTTACCCATCTGAATGTCCTGCAAAACATTAAAAAATTGTTTGGGATTGTCCTGTGCTGAAGGACATCTGGGATCCCTGACTCCTACAAATTAAATGCCAGTAGTTACTTCTTCCACTCAATACAAGGACCAGGTCCTGTCTGTTGAGTTCCTCTGGTTTATGTGAAACATTCAATATAATAACTAGCTCATGGCCGGGCGCGGTGGCTCACCCCTGTAATCCCAGCACTTTGGGAGGCCGAGGCAGGCAGATCACGAGTTCAGGAGATCGAGACCATTCTGGCTAACATGGTGAAACCCCGTCTCTACTAAAAATACCAAAAAAAAATTAGCCAGACATGGTGGCGGTTGCCTGTAGTCCCAGCTACTCGGGAGGCTGAGGCAGGAGAATGGTGTGAACCCAGGAGACGGAGCTTTCAGTGAGCCGAGATTGTGCACTCCATCCTGGGCGACAGAGCGAGACTCTGTCTCAAAAAATAAATAAATAACTAAATAAAAATAAAAAATAAAAATAAAATAACTAGCTCATGGCAGCTGCAAGCAATAACATTCTAAACCTCCAAGAGGACATCCTCCATTGCTTAGGTCTTTCAGGAGCTGGCTTTAACAATTTCATTTTCTTATAAACTCGTGCTTCCCAAACTTGAGTACGCATCAGAGTCACCTGGAGGATTTGTTAAACACATTGCTAAACTCACCACCAGAGTTTTTGATTCAGTAGGTCTGGGGTTGGGCCTAACAATTTGCATTTCTGGCAAGTTCCCGGGTGATGCTGGTGCTGCTGATCTACGGACCATAGTTTGAGAAGCAGTGTCCTAAACCTCTTCCTTCAAATGTTTAAATTCAGAGGATCTTTTTAAAATCTTACATCTTTCTTATTCCCTACAAAGTTCTGTAAAACAAAAGGAACAGATACTCTTATCCCTATTGTTTTGTTACCGAACAAACAAAGATTCAAGGAAGTTAGTGACTTGCTTAATGCTGTACAGCATTTTACTAACTCAGATATTAGAATTCAGGGTTCTTCAATCCCAGTGGAGTGTTTATTCCATTAACCAACACTGCCTCTGATAATAAGGGCAGTATGCCCTATGTTGAAAGGATTTGCCAAGTAATTTCTCCTATATCCTTGAAAAAACCAACGGCGACAGCATTATTTTATAGCACTTAATGATAAATTCCTCATTTTTACACTCTATTAGCTTATGTTGGCCTCCTTGTTCTTAGAGCATGACAAGGATATTCCAGCCTCAAGATTGTGTTTGCAGACTTTGCACTTGCTGTTTTCTCAGTCTGCCCAGAGATATCTTTATGGCTTACTCTCTCTTTTTACACAAGTCCGATAAAAATGTTTCCTTCTCAGAAAAGTTTTCCCTGGCCATGCCATCTAAAATAAAGGTCTTGTTTATCCTTTTATTCTACTTTTTTGGGGATATGTTTGTAACTACTTGAGTTTATATATGCTTGTATGGTTTGGTTTAGTTTTGCTTTTTTTTTTTGCTGCCCCTCTCACAGGGGCTTTATTCTGTCTTGTACTTGTTGCATCCCCAGTGCCTATAAAAGTCCTTATCACAGAGCTGAATGAATGTGAGAATTCAATATGTTAAAATCTAAATTATGAGTTTGACACAAATTTTAGCCTCGTCTATTCATTTCATCAAACATATCAAGACTTACATATATATGCCAGGCATAGTTTTGTTGTTAGGAATATAAAGATGGGAAAATCTTGATTCGTGTGTAGGGGTGGGGATGGCAAAAGATACTCCAAAAGATAATTTCAAAACAGGTAGTAAATTCTATGATAGAGTCTAGGTAACTGCTCTTGTTATCTGGAGCCTACTTAAACCATGGATGGTGTCTTAGACTGCTTCTATTGCTGTAAAGGAATACCTAAGCTGGTTAATTTAGAAAGAAAAGAGGCTTATTTGGCTCATAGTTCTGTAGTAGTTCTCATTATATAAAAAGAATGGCTCCAGCATCTACTTCTGGTGACGGCTTCAAGTTGCTTCCATTCATGGTGGAAGGTGAAAGAGAGCTGGCACGTGCAGAGATTACATGGCAAGAGAAGAAGAAAGTGAGAATGGAGAGAGGGACCAGGCTCTTTTTAACAACCGGCTTTAGCCTGGCGCGGTAGCTCACACCTGTAATCCCAGCACTTTGGGAGGCCAAGGCGGATGGATCACGAGGTCAAGAGATTGAGACCGTCCTGGCCAACATGGTGAAACCCATCTCTACTAAAAATACAAAAATTAGCCGAGAGTGGTGGCGGGTGCCTGTAGTCCCAGCTACTCAGGAGGCTGAGGCAGGAGAATCGCTTTATCCCGGGAGGCGGAGGGTGCAGTGAGCCAAGATTGTGCTAATGCACTCCAACCTGGCGACAGAGTGAGACTCCACCTCAACCAAAGTAAATAAATAAATAAATAAATCAGCTCTTGCAGGAACTAATAGAGTGAGAACCTTACTATGGGGGACAATACCAAGCCATTCATGAGGGATTCGCTGCCATGATCCAAAGCTTCCCATTAGGCCCACCTCTAACATTAGGAATTGAATTTCAACAAGAGGTTTGGGAAGACAAACATTCAAACTATTGAGAATGCAATGCCTGTGGCGTTTCTGTGGTCATGAGGTGGCAAGGAATGTTTGGTTGCCTTTACTTCCTGGAGCTGAAGATTCAGTTGGTATGACTTCAAAAACATACCACATATGTGGATTTCTAGACCAGTGCTATGCAATATAACTTTTGTGGATATTTTTGATGTATACATTGCTCGGTACAGTAGCCACTAACCACATTAGCTATTGAGCACTGAAATGTGACTATTGCAATTGAAGAATTAAGTCTTTTATTTAATTTTAATTTAAATAGCTACATGTGGGGAATGGCTACCATATTGGAGAGTGTAGTTCTAGAATATCAAGTGGTTGCTATAGACACAAGCTGACTTCTTCTTAGCTCCTCTCTCTTCCCTCAGAGCCACTGTCTCAAGACTCTGCCCTTCTTCAAGAGAAGAGCCCAGAAGAAGAGAGAATGACTGCTAGGCCCTTGATGGCTGGATTCAGGGTGAGCTAGATTTTCTTTTCATTTCCTGAAATATCTTATATTTTCTACTTTCATTCTGGTGGTTTGGGGCCCAAAAAAACTTCAATTCAGTCACTTGAATTCCAGATATTTTATTTTCTAGGAACCAAGGCCTATTCTCTTTGATCATGAATTTTATAAGATTGGTTGTCTATTGCCACCTGCCTTCCCATAATGTTTTTGTTTTTGTTTGTTTGTTTGTTTGTTTGTTTCTGGTAACTAGCATAGCATTTAGTAACCAGCATTTGGTAACTAGCATAGCACGTAGGCTCTCAATTAGGCATTGTCTGTGGTATTCAGTTCTTCAGCAGCCTTGTCTAACCAAGGAGTTAAGGAAGAATTCAAGGAAACACACACATCCATTTTAAGTAGTAAAGAGAAAACATCCCATAGGAGTTCAGAGAAGGAGAGTGTGATTTGGAGGATTTTATGAAGGGGTAGAATTTTGGTGTGCACTGAGATATGTTTGCAGTTTGGTCAAAGGAGAACTGAGGGATTTTAAGGGAAGAAAATATAAGACAAAACTTAGAGGTAGAAGAGACCATGTCTTCTATGGGCAATGGGTAGTAGCCATATATTGAAAATTTTAAGGGTGAAATTTGCTGTGCTAAGTAGGACTAAGGGTTTGACTTTGTCGTAGAGCTGATTGTGAATTATTAGAAACTTTTGAAAAAAAAATGCCATGACACAGCTTGTTTTGGTAAGGAACAGTAATGATTTGGTTTAGATTTAGGGGATGAAAGAGAAAGGAATTAAAAGTAACTCCAGTTAAGAGAACCTAGAATATCTAAGAGGAATAAGGTGCTTTGGAAGAGACACCAGTGTGCTGTGGAGGGGACATAGGTGGGATACTAACTGGGGTGAGTTAGCATTGTAAATGTATTACGTTAAGGCAATAAGACAAGTTGAAAATGTCATAGGATCCTTGGGTTATTGCTTTGCCAGCCAGAAGCCTCTATGGCCGGCAGCTCCTTCTGCCTGAGTAACTGAGTATTGGTTTTACCACTGGGCTCATTCCACCCACTCAGCCTGGCAGGCTGTGCTCAACTCACACTGCTGTCTCAGATCCCACATCTGCCAAGGGTGAGCCACACAGCAAGGGGTGTGTGGGCAAGTGAGCATGGGGTCTGGCCAGTGAGCACAACCAAGCATGCTGGCTGCTGTAGTGTTGCAAGCAGCTCTGCGCAAGGCTGCAGCTGGAACAGATATACCGCATGCAATGGAAGTACTTCCACTGTGGGCACCCATGTCTGGACAAGGGGAAAGCAATGACTTCTGAAAGCTTGGAGATGCCAGGAGCCACAGAGCCCCAAAGAGGGTGTCATAGTGCTGGCTCCGGGAGTCTCTAGATCTAGGCTCACTTAAGGGCTACAGCTCTTCTTTTCATTGCCTGCAATGTGGCAGGTGGGGAGGCGTGTTTCAACCCTGTTTGTGTTACAGCTTTTTCAGTCCTTCCATTTGGCAGGTCCCAAGTTTTTGGCCCATGCTTGGTCCATGTCCAGGAAGAATGAGGTATGTGGACAACTGGAGGGTGAGCAAGGTGGAGAGGAGCTTCACTGAGTGACAGAACAGCTCTCAGGAGACCCAAAGTGGGTGGCTTCTTTCCGCAGACAGGTTGTATCCATGAGTGTCCAGCTGTCAGCAGAGAGGAGACCTGCAGTGGGTAGCTTGTTTCCGCAGTTAGGGCCTCCCGATGTCTGTTTGAATCTGACTGAGTCTGAGGTTTTTATGAGCTCAGAAGGGAGGAAGTGTGTGCTGATTGGTCCACGGTGGCCACGGGTGGCTGGAAGAAGCACCAGAAGTTCTCACTTAAGGCCAGGCTGTGGATTGCAGCCAGAACTGACAGCCCAGCCCCCATGCGTTAGGCCATTCCTGGCTGGAAGGTGGGGCTTCAAAGGGGACCCACCCCTTTCCACCCAGGAGCCTGTATGCCTCCTGTCACCATCAATTATGTCCTCCATGGTGCCCAGGCTGTTTGTGCTGGGCCTGAAGGCCCACACTGAGCCACCCTCAACCCGGCTCCAGCCTCCTTCCCATGCTCTTCAGTGCCCAAAGTCTGGAGGGGGGAAAGGTGGCAGGGGCTGGCATGTCAGCGCTGCCCTGAGCACACCTGGTCAGGTCGTGACTGCACCCAGGCTCAGCCTCAACTTTGCTGTAAAATCAGAGTGGATGCCAGGACCAGGGAGATGCCAAGCAGTGGGAGCAGGCACTTTGGAGCCTGTGGAGGACAGGGCTTCCAGGGCCCACAAGAGCACAGGGATGCCCAGGTTCACAGCCACAGCTGGGCAGCTGCAGCTGTTCCTGGAAGAGTGGGGTTCCCGCCCCACCAACTTTCATGTTGAATTATAATCCCCAGTGTTGGAGGAGGGGCCTGGTAGGAGGTGATAGATCATGGGGGCAGATATCCACCTTGCTGTTCTTTTGATAGTGAGTGAGTTCTCACAAGATCTGGTTGTTTAAAAGTGGGTGGCACCTCCCCTCTCTCTCTCTCTTCCTCCTTCTCCAGCCATGTAAGGCATGCCTGCTTCCCCTTCACCTTCCACCATGATTGTAAGTTTCCTGAGGCCTCCCCAGGTGTGCTTCCTGTACAGCCTGTGGAATGGTGAGTCAATTAAATTTATTTTCTTTATAAATTAACCTGGTCTTAGGTAGTTCTTTGTAGCAATGCAAGAACAGACTAATAAATAATATACAATGTATTTATGTAGCGAGTGTATTGTTTGTCTTTCTTACTATGGAGTATGCTCTATGTAGGCAGAGTTTTTCTTTTCTTTTTGTTTTGTTTTGTTTTTTAGTCTCTTTCACTGTTATATCACCGTGCCTAGAGTATTTAGCATATAGAACTCATTAAACTTGTGTTGAATAAACGTTGAATGATTTAAAACAATTAAAAGTTTATGATCTCCAACCTCAAAATGCCTCCTCGATAATCTTGGCAGTCCCTAACACTTCTGTGGAAAACTTAATTTGCTATTTTAATTTTAATCTTCATCTGGCTGAATTTTAAGGTTTTCTCTCAAAAATCTTGAATTTTCTTACAGACTTTTAAACTCTGTTTTTAGTAGTTGCTCTAGGGATTACAATATATATCGTTACTTCTTCACAATCTTCTTAGATTTAATGTGTCACTTCACAAAAAGTGGAAGCCTTGCAACTATATGTGTTCAATTATGACACCTCGTTCTTTTTGTTCTGCTTGTTGTTCTGTGTGTTACATCTACATATATTATAAGTTGTTCAAGAAAATGTTATGTATATATTTTAAGTAGTTATATATATTATAAAGAAATAAAGACAAAAGCAGCCAGGCGTGGTGGCTCACGTCTGTAATCCCAGGACTTTGGGAGACCAAGACAGGTGCATCGCTTGAGCTCAGGAGTTCAAGACCAGCCTAGCCAACATGGTTAAACCCTATCTCTACTAAAACTTAAAAAAAATACCTAGGCCTGTTGGTGCATGCCCGTGGTCCCAGCTACTTGGGTGGCTGAGATGGGAGGATCACTTGAACCCAGGGTCAGAGGTTGCAGTGAGCCGAGATTGTGCCACTGCACTCCAGCCAAGATGACAGAGAAAAACCTGTCTCAAAAAAGAAAAAGAGAAAAAAAAATAAAGATAAAAGCAAACTTTTAAAAACAAATTTTAATTTGCCCAATGATTTCTAAATGCTCTTTATTTCTTTATTTCTTTTTGGGAATCAGAATTTCTATCTGGTGTGATTTCCCTTCATCCAGAACTTTCTTAATTATTTCTGCATTAATCAAACAAAATCCACAGTGGCACTCCATCCATTTAGCCACTCTAGCCAGAGTCCAGAAATCCATCTTTATAGTCCCTTTCCCTTCATCTGTGTATCCAGGTTGCCATCAAACCTTGTCAAATTTATTTCCAAAATATATTTCAAATCTATCACTTCTTTCTATCTTTACTTACTTTATCTTTAATTCATGTCCTTATCATTTCTTGCCTAGATTCCTGGAGCATCCACACAAATATTTTTCCATGTCTATTCTGGCCCTTCTACTTCTACTTACTCCACCTACTGCCAGAAGGGTCTTTTGCAGCTCTCAAGTTTGATTTTGTCACCTTTTTGCTTATGACTCTTAAATGGCTCCCTAATGCTGTCAGGATAAAGATACCATACTTTTTGCATGGCCTGTGAGCCTCATGTGGCTGGCCTCTAATTTTCAGTCTCAGTTCTTCCCCCTTTCTTCATGTATACCTTCTTTGCTCTATTCACATTGGCCTTCTTTCAATCTCTCTTCCTCCCCATTCCCCCTGTCATGATGGTGCCTTCACACTTGCTATTTCCTCTGCTTGGTGTGGTTTTCTTTACTTTTGTCACCAAGGCAATGCCTATTCATCCTTCCGAAATGAGTTCAAGTAGTGCCTTCTGATATGAACCTCCACTAACACAGTGACCAGGTCAGATGCCGTTATTAAAGGTTCTCATGACATCATGTGACTCTTTTTTTTGAGACAGAGTATCACTTTGTCACCCAGGCTGGAGTGCAGTGGCGCGATCTCGGCTCACTGCAGCCTCTGCCTCTCGGGTTCGAGCAATTCTCCTGCCTCAGCCTCCCAGATAGCTGGGATTACAGGCACGCGCCACTATGCCTGACTAATTTTTGTATTTTTAGTAGAGACGGGGTTTCACCATGTTGACCAGGCTGATCTTGAACTCCTGACCTCAGGTGATCTGCCCACCTCAGCTTCCCAAATTGCTAGGATTACAGGCGTGAGCCACTGTGCCCAGCCATGTGACTCTTTTTTAAAAGACATTTGTAACAGTTACAATTTTATATTTGTGTGTGATTGTTTGGTTATCATTTACTAGACACTCAGCTCTATGAAATCATGTGCTATTTCTGATTTTTGTTTAGCATTGTATTTTCAGTGCCTAGCACAGTGCTCGATAAATACATGTTGAATGAATAAATGTTTATTAGTTCGGTCACTTATTCAAAACAAAAGTATCCTAAAAACACTTTGAGGGAGAAAACTAATCAGTAGGCATTGCAATAACTGTAAAATTTGCTTTTTTATAATAAAAGTGATCAACTTTAAATATAAATACTTGACTCTATTCAACTTTGTACTCTGTAAACTCAAGAATGCTTCCCAGGAAAAGACTTTTCTCTGTTTTTCAAAATTTGATAATTCACATACTTTGTCGATCTATCTTCCTTTAACAAACCTTATATTTGCTTTATAATAATTGATGCATTTGAGTATATAATACATGTAATACCTGATACTTTGTAAATTCTTTTGCATTACACGAATAATGTTTGTGTTTAAAAGAAAAGGCTTTGCAGCATATTTTAGATCCTAAGTTTCTGCCCCAATAGAGACTAATGAAGAGTCACGTATTCATCTATGACTTATTGTACCCATACTATGTACCAGGCACTCAAGCATGTCAAAACATTATTATTGAATGACAAATAATGTAATTCAATATGAATAGCAAATAATATCATTCAATATGAATAACATTCTTGTTATTCATTCTGCTCTTTCACTAAAAGTAATGTTAACTTTTAGATAGTGTGTTCTATATTCTTGGCTCTGTTCTAAGTGCTTTATGTTAACTCATTTAATCCTTGTAATAAGCCTGAGATGTAGGACTTGTTATTGTCCCCATTTTGTAGATGAGACAGAGTTTAACTGGCCAAGATTCTATAGTTGGTAGGTGGTAAACCTGGGATTTGAATCTAGGTCTAGCTCTAGAGTCTACACTCTTAAATAAGGTTTACTACCCACTAAACAGATTTCTTGATCTCTTCATGGGTCTCCCTAGAGTTTAAAAAAGACTACTTATGGGCCGGGTGCAATGACTCAGGCCTATAATCCCAGCACTTTGGGAGGCCAAGGCGGGTGGATCACCTGAGGTCAGGAGTTTGAGACCAGCCTAGCCAATAGGCCAGCCTGGCCAATATGGTGAAACCCCATCTCTACTAAAAACACAAAAATTAGCTGGGCATGGTGGTGGGCACCTGTAATCCTAGCTACTCAGGAAGCTGAGTAGCTCGAACCTGGGAGGCGGAGGTTGCAGTGAGCCAAAGATTGCACCATTGCACTCCAGGCTGGGTGACAGAGCGACTCCGACTCAAAAAAAAAGACTGCTTATGATCTCTTTTGAAGTCCTTCTTGTGTTCTATTTCCTGTAGGAAACCTTTCCTTATTCAGGCTGTTTTACTTTAATGTTAGCACTTATTGTTTTAACTATACTATTTGTCATTGGTTTATATTATTATATTATTTACCTACTTTATGCATACAAATCTTTTTTCTTTTTTCTTTCTTTTTTTTTTTTCTTTTTGGAGATAGGGTCTCATTCTGTCACCCCAGACTCACTGCAGCCTCAAACTCCTGGGCCCAGGTGATCCTCCTACCTCAGCCATCCGAGTAACTGAGACCACCCATGTGTGCCATCATGCCTGGCTAATTTTTTGTATTTTTTGTAGAGACAGGGTTTCACCACCTTGCCCAGGCTGGACTCAAGTGATCTGCCCACCTTGGCCTCCCAAAGTGCTGGGATTACAGGTGTGAGCCACCATGCCTGGCATACAAATCTTTTTTGCCCAAAATTTTAAGATAAAAAGCAAGGATAATGTCTCAAATTTATTTTATAGTTCCAAGAAAATTAGATTATAATGTGTAACACACAGTGAGTGCTCAACAAATATGTGATGTAACTTGATCTTTCTTTCATTTCCCCCAATTTGGTTACCTTCATCTATTACTTTGGATGCAAATCAGTATAATTGCTTCTGGTGTTAATGCAAATATATTTGGTTTTTAGTTACCAAAGACGTTGGAAGAGGTGGCTATGGACATCACCTGGGAGAAGTGGAAGCAAATGGACCCTGTTCAGATGTCCATATACAGAAACATGTTGGAAAAATATAGAAACCTGGTTTTGCTAGGTAAAGGTTAAAGGTTACTTTCCTTCTGCATGTTAGAATATTTTCATGCAGTGTTTTGTCATCTTTAGTTGTTAATAGTCATGGCAAGCGTAATGTGGTGGCTCAGAATGTGGGTTTTGGAGAGGAGACCTGAGTCCAAGTCCTGGCTTTGCTACGTTAAAAACCCTTAGGGTTTTAAAAACCTTCTGAGGCCATTCGCCATATAAATAGGGCTAAAAATAAAATATTGTAAAATCCTAAAAAAAAACTGTTTCTTCAGGATTTCTTGTAAAAGACAGAATAAAATAAGTGGTTGGCATAAAAGCCCTGATATAGTATAAGGACTTGGTAAATGTTAGCTGTTGCTGCTTTTCCTGTTATTATTGCCACTATTGTGTTTATTATTATTTGCATACTTTACTGCATTTGGCTTGGATTTGAAGGATCAGGTTCATTTCTGAGTTCAGAGACAACTGTTTCTCCTCCCTGTTTATGACAAAAGGTGTGACCCATGCAGATTTCGAAAGTGATTGCTAGGATTTACTTTACTTTCCTGAATTCTGACCCTGTAATTTGTGTTTGTCTCTCACCACTGTATTGTAAATATACTTATGAAGGACATGACTCCTTTTCTTTGAGAATCTGAGGACCTCTTCTTAGCCCTCTTTTGTCTTTGCGGGTAAAATTGATCCAGTTCACTGTCTTTTATGAAATCATCTTTTCATGATGTGCATGACAGTGTAAAGCTCTGATTCATCTAATCTCCTAAGAACTCCATGGGTTCCTTTCATAGTTTTTGTTCCTGCCTCTTAATATTAGATGTCTATAAAATGTCATCTCTATAGTGGTTATTTCAGTTTACAGGTTGAATATTCCTCTTAGTATTTATGTCTATAATTATTTAAAAAGTAGATATTCACTATCAAACACTTAGTTTTCCAAATATAGGATATTGGCTTGACCAACATAGAGAAACCCCATCTCTATTAAAAGTACAAAAAATAAGCCGGGCATGGTGGTGCATGCCTGTAATCTCAGCTACTGGGGAGGCTGAGGCAGGAAAATCACTTGAACCCGGGAGGCGGAGGTTGCAGTGAGCCGAGATCACGTCATTGGACTCCAGCCTGGGTAACAAGAGCGAAACTCCATCTCAAAAAAACAAAAAAGAGCACATTGTCAGCAGTATGTAGGACTGAAAAGGCACCAAACAAGAAGCCTACCCCTTATGTCACACACATAGTAGGACTTGGGATTTAAGCTCAGGATATTCTGAGTCTCTAGCCATTATCTTTTTACTATATTGGACTGCTTCTTGGGGCAGCAGTAGAGACTAAGAGTTTGGACTCTGGAGTTTGACTTATGTGTACCTTAGACAAGTAACTTCAGCATTCTGAACCTCCCTTGAAATTGACATTCTATTATCTCACTTATAGGCTTGTTAGGAAGATTTGATATGTTGATCTTGTAAGTCAGCCGAGCATAAACTCAATTAATATTAGCTATAAACCAAAAACTTCATCAAAGTTCTTTCCCTTTTTTCTAAGACATGAAATGATAACTTTGAAGACAACATGTGCAGACAGGAGAAAATAGATAAACAATGTACAGCACTGCTATTAAGTGCTAAAATTAGAAGTTAAAATAGTAAGTTGTAGGAAATCAGGGAAACTGGAGAGTTAGGAATGTTGTGGGACTAGTGTCATTTGAGTGGCACTCCAAAGTAGTGTTAAGAATTAGATGGGCAAAAGAAAGAAGAAAGGGCTTTTTGTGCAGGAGAAGCAATGATAAAGTATTGTTTGTTGTTATTGTTTTTGTTTTTGCTTTTCTTTTTTTTATAGACCAGTGTGATAAATAAATTAGAGTTAAAATGAGAAATGAGTGTTGAATGTTAGGAGTACAGCTAATAAAATCATTAATTTTTATGTGTAACATATGCCAGAATCTAGGGGACACATTGAAAACAGATGGTTTAGTAAAAATCTACATATTGAATGGAGAGACCCTCACCTCAATTTTTCCTTCTACTGGACTTCTACATCCTACTCCCTTTCAGGTAGAAGGTTAAAGTGATTCATTCTGGGGAAACTAATCAGCCTAAGATAAAAGAACTGTACGTGCCAATATTTGGGCATCCTCTAATAAATCAGCCAGGTCCCTTCCCAGTCATCCTGCAATGAAACCCATTATAAATCATGACTTTACAAACAATTTTCAGTCATCATATTAGTATAATAACTCTCTCTGAAGAATAAATCCAGAGTGAAGGACTACTTTTTAACATGCTGATGAAGAAGAGCTATCCTTTTTTCCCTATGCTTTATGTTACTTGCCTCTTTATCCATGACTGAAAGTGAAAAATAATGTAGATTTGTCATTAGAAAGACCTAATAATTATTTTTTCATTTCAAAAGAGTAAATTTCTCCCTTTTCATCCTTTCCTTTGTCCTTAAACCTAGAGTTTATGCTCTTTTTATATCAAGTGTAAAGCAATAACATTAGCAGTTACCTGACAAAGAATAATTAGCTAAAAGTATTACTTTGTACAAGTATTAAAAAATCTAATATAAAAGCTTATTGAAAATAAAAAGCTCTTAGTATTTTTTAAGATAATAGTTTCAATGCTGAGTAAGTAGTTTTCTCATAGGATAATTTCTAAAAGACCATTCCTCTCTGATAACAGTTTTCATTTCTTAATCCCTGCTCATTGTTTCTCTTTTCTAATATTCGCCATTTAGTTTTTTCCCTAATCATTCTTCTCACATGACAGAATGTTTGCTTCATTCCCATTGATTGCATTATGCTCTGTATCAGACACTTTCACACCACTAGTATTTCCATCTCACTCCTCCCTAGATTACTATCTTATAGTCCCAGTATTTTATGTTCTCAGTATCTGCAATTTCATTATTCCATTCCTAATATACCAGCTTCTTTTCTCCCAACATTTGGCACATAGTAGAGTCATATTTTTATGTCTTTTAGATGGGAAGCTTGAACTTGGGGCCAAGACATCAAGAGTAGAGCAGCAGGACATTTCAAAAGAAGATTAATCTCAAAGATTAGAGATGGAAGAACTTGCAAAGAGAAAGTCTGTACCGGAAGAAATCTGGAAATCTAGAGGCCAGTTTAAGAATCAGCAGCTAAACAAGGAGAATAATCTAGGGCAAGAGATAGCTACCTGCACAAAAATTCCTACCAGAAAAAGAGATATAGAATCTAATGAATTTGTGAAAAATTTTACTGTAAGATCAATACTTGTTGCAGAACAGAGAGATCCTATGGAAGAGAATTGTCATAAATATGGTACATGTTGAAAGATGCTCAAACAAAACTAAGATTTAATTATACAAAGAAAGTATGATGGAAAAAAAAACCTTGTAAATATAGTGAATGTGGGAGAACCTTCAGAGGCCACATCACTCTTGTTCAGCATCAAAGAACTCATTGTGGAGAGAGACCCTGTAAATGTACTGAGTGTAGAAAGGGATTTAATCAGAGTTCCCACTTAAGAAATAATCAGAAAACTCTTTCAAGAGAAAAGCCCTACAAATGCAGTGAGTGTGGGAAGGCCTTCAGTTATTGCTTAGTTCTTAATCAACATCAGAGAATTCACAGTGGAGAGAAACCTTATGAGGGTACTGAATGTGGCAAGACATTCAGTCGTAGTACATACCTTACTCAGCATCAAAGAATTCACACTGGTGAGAAGCCCTATACATGTCTTGAATGTGGAAAGGCTTTTAGTCAGAACACACATCTTACTCTACATCAGAGAATCCATACTGGAGAGAAACCTTATGAATGCAATGAATGTGGTAGGTCCTTTAGTCAGAGTACACATCTTACTCAACATCAAAGAATGTATACAGGAGAAAAACCCTATGAATGTAATGAATGTGAGAAAGCCTTCCATGATCACTCAGCTCTTATTCAACATCATATTGTCCATACTGCAGAGAAACCCTATGAATATCATGACTGGGAAAACTTTCAGTTACTGTTCAGACCTCATTCAACATCAGAGAATGCACACTGGAGAGAAACCATACAAATGCAATGAATGTGGGAATGCCTTTAGTGATTGTTCAGCCCTTATTCAGCATCAAAGAACTCACACTGGAGAAGAGCCTCATGAATGTAAGCAATGTGGAAAAGCCTTTAGCAGAAGCACACAACTTACTCAACATCAGAGAAGTCACGCAGGAGAGAAACAATATAAATGCAAAGAATGTGAGAAAACTTTCAGCCTGAGTTCATTCCTTACACAGCATATGAGGGTTCAGACTGGAGAAAAACCCTACAAATATAATGAATATGGAAAAGCTTTTAGTGACTGCTCAGGACATTTTCAGAGAACTCACACTGGAGAGAAGCCCTGTGAATGTAATGACTGTGGGAAACCTTTCAGTTTCTGTTCAGCCCTAATTCAACATAAGAGAATTCATACCAGAAAGAAGCCCTGACTGTACCTTCATACCAGTAAATGCACTGACTGTGGAAAAGCCTTCAGTGATTGGTTAGCACTTGTTCAACATCAGATAACTCAACACTGGAGAAAAACCGTATAAATGTACTGAATGTGGAAAAGCCTTCAGTTGGAGTACAGACCTCAAAAATCACCAGAAAACTCATACTAGTGAAAAATCCTATAAATGTAATGAATGTAGAAAGGCCTTTAGTTACTGCTCTGGTCTTATTCAATGTCAGGTCATTCATACTGTAGAAAAACCTTATGAATACAGTAAATGTGGCAAAGCCTTTAGGCAGAGGACAGACCTTAAAAAACATCAGAAAATGCATACCGAAGAGAAACCCTATGAATGTAACGAATGTGGGAAAGCCTTTAGCCAGAGCACATATCTTACAAAACACCAAAAAATTCATAGTGAAGAGAAATCAAATATACATACTGAGTGTGGGGAAACCATTAGACAAAACTCTTCTTTTTTACAACAATAAAAACCTCACACTGGAGAGATTCTCTGAATGCCTTAAGAATTTGGTTAATATGGAGACCCTTCCCAGGGAAACAGAAGGAGGATTGTGAAAACTGTTGACTACTTAGAATGATCACATGGTTTAGTGGAGAGAGCATGATTCTGGGTTTTAAAAGTCATGGATCTCAATCTCAGCTCCTATTACTAACTAGATCTTTTACTTTGGGGTAAGTCACTTCATATGTTTAGGCCTTAATTTCCTCATCTGAAAAACTGGAAGGCCTGACTTGTTGAGCTTTAAGATCCTCAATTATTACATTTACTAGGAATTCAAGTTTCTATAGATGTGGTTCAGAATTGTGACTTATTTATTGTACATCAGGTGTGATTCACAAGTGAGCTTGTAGTAGTTATTAAGGAGTCAATAAAGATATAGAGCACATGTCATGTAGCTGTTTATTACCCTTGCATTACTTTTCTAAAATACATGTCACAAATATTGAAGAAAACTAAGAGATAAAGTGGTATAAGTTCTATGAATTATTACATTAGGGGTTTGAGATCTTTTCTTAAGAATACGGTATTAGATAAAAACTGAGAAAAAAAGAATCAAATTGTTGATAGATAAAGGCTAAGTTACCTGGATTTCATTCAAGCCCAATCTTGCAATATAAACCTCTACTAAGTTGAATATGGCAGTCATCATGTTCCAGCTGAGAAGGGGCTGGAAAACATGACTTAATCAAGTATCTAGAAAGGGCGAAATTGGAAAGTGCATTTGTTATTTCCACACCTAAATATGTAAAGGCCATGTAAATGAGAGTACATTTTGAGATCTAATATGTCTAGAAAAGTCTGTTGTCTTTTTCTTATGGTTACAGAGATGATGGCCTGAAAATATGAAGATTTAGCTCGGAAGCCTGTAATTTACAATTGATCATCTAGGGACAGGAAAAATCCACTTGTTATGGAACTTATCCGGTGTGTGGCTTTGGAGGCTTAGTGCAGACTTACTGAGTTTGGAGTTGGTTTTGGTGTCCAGGACAACTGCTTACACATAAGGATAAATAATGATGAACCTGCTAGATAGTCGTTGAGAAAACTTACAGTTAAAGCAGTAGTGTTTAAGCTTTTGTGAATTTATATGTCCCTCTGAGAACCTGTTACTTCCATAGACTTTCTCACTGGAATAATGCATGGCACATTCATATGATTTTGTGAACAGCTACAAAATGAATATGTGTAAAATTGGTAGTACTATATACACATAAGTACTAATAATTTGAAAGCATAATAGAAAAAATATTCACAATAGCTGTAGAAATATGAAATATGGGAATGAGTTTAATAACAAATATGCAAGACAACAAAAATTATTTAGAAATTTTTATAATGAGAAAAGGCTGATTTCATACATGAGGAATTATGTACCTTTATGGGATGAATGAATACAATTGTCAGTTAAAACCATATTTGTAAGCTAAATTTAAGATGATTCTAATTTTAGTATGAAAGAAAAAAAGGGAGATGAGTGGGCAAAATATTTCCAAAATATAATAATTCTGAGTTAGCATGGCAGGGGAGCTACAAAACAATTGATACATCAGTAAAGCACAAGAGAAAACACTAATTTTTTCAGTACATGAAATAATTTAGCATATGAAATTCTAAATGAGGAGTGGTTGGATAATTCAGTAAATTTTCAGAGAAGTAGCTAATTGTTATAGCAAATACATTTCCCAGATGGTTAAAGATTAAACATAAAATTGAAATTATAAGAGAAGTAAATATATACACACAAATACTTAAACACTCTTGGGATTGTGGGAGCTTTCTGAAATATTCACAAAAAAATAATTGATAGCTATCTCTACCAAAAAACACTAAAATTTATGTTTCTAAATACCTTAAAAACTGAAAAATCAAATGACAGTTTGAAAAAAGAACTTTTCTGTCGTATATATGATAGAAAAGAGATGTAATGAAATAAACCCCAAAAGGAAAGAGTTAAAGATCTCACACTGAAGAAATGCAAAGTGACCAATAAAATGTGAAAAAATATTTGGCCTAATTTGTTTTCAGAAAATCGTGGTTTAGAACAACTATTAGATACACTTTTTGTTTTAACAAATTCAGAGTATTAAAAATAAATGCTATTCAGTTGTGGGGTTTGAGTATATTAATACTGTTATGAATCCCATATTTATTGGTACAATATTTCTGGAGGCAGTTTGGCTATATGCAACGTGGGACTTAGAAATATTTACATTGGTTAACCTAGCATGTTCATTTCTGGAAATGTATTTTAAGGAAGCAGTCTTGGATATACATACAGACTTATCAATGATGATTTATTTAGATTAACTTTTACTGATAATAATTATATGTATTTATGAGGTACATGTGATATTTTGATGCATACAATATGTAATCAAATCAGGATATTGAGGATATTCACTTCAAACACTTATTACTTCGTCTTAGGAACATTTTGAATTTTCTAGCTATTTTGAAATATAGTTAGGTGTTACTTAATGACATGGATGTTTTCTGAGAAATGTATCATTGATAAATAGATTTGGATGTGCAAACATGATGGGATGTACTTACACAAACCTAGACGAAATAGCCTATTGTACACCTAAGCTAGGCTATATGATATTATTGTTCCTAGACTACAAAACTGTACAGCATGTTACTGTACTGAATGCTGTAGGCAATTGTAACACAGTGATATTTGTGTATCTAAATATTAAAAAGGTACAGCTAAAGTACAGTATAAAAGATAAAAAATGGTACGCCTATATAGGACACTAACCATGAATGGAACTGGCAGGCCTGGAAGTTACTGTGTGTGGGTCAGTGAATGAGTGGTGAGTGAATGTGAAGGTCTAGGATGTTACTGTACACTACTGTAAACTTTATAAACACTGTACATTTAGGCTACACTAAATTTACTTTATAATTTCTTCAATAATAAATTGATCTTATCTTACTGTAAACTAAACTTAGTTTATAAACTTAAAAGTTTTTAATTTTTTAACTTTTAACTCATTTTAATTTTTTGACTCATAATAACACTTAGCTTAAAACACAAACACATGGTATAACTGTACAAATATATCCTTATTCTGTAAACTATTTCCTATTTTTAGCTTTATAAAAAAAACCTTTAAAACTTTTTTGTTAAAAACTAAGTCACAAACATATACATTAGCCTAGGCCTACACAAACTTGTGATCATCAAGACGTCACTCAATAATAGGTATTTTTCAGGTCCAGAATAATCTTATGGGACCACCATCATGTATGTGGTCCATCATTCATAGAAAAGTTATTATGTGGTGCATGACTATATACAATAAGTTATTGCTAACTATAGTCACCCTATTGTGCTATCAAACACTAGAACTTACGCCTTCTATCTGTGTGTAGCCACTGACCAACCTCTTCATTGCCTCACCACTTCCCAACCTCTGGTGACTATTACTCTACTCTACCTCTATGAGGTCGGCCTTTTGAGCCCCCATATATGAATGAGAATTTGCAATATTTGTCTTTCTTACCTGGGTTACTTCACTTAACATAAACACCTCCAGTTCTATTCACATTGCTGCAAATGTCAGAATGTCACTCTTTTATGGCTGAATAGTATTCCGTTTATGTATATATATCACATTTTCTTTATTCATCCATTCATGGACACTTTTTGATTCCATATCTTCACTATTGTGAGTAGTACTGCAATAAACATAGGGTGCAGATATCCCTTTGATGTACTAATTGATTTTCCTTTGGATAAATGCCCAGTAGTGGGATTGCTGGATCATATGGTAGTTCTGATTTTAGTTTTCTAAGAAACCTCCATTCTATTGTCCATAATGACTGTACTAATTAATATTCCCACCAACAGTGTATAAGAGTACCCTTTGGTCTGCATCCTCACCAGCATTTGTTATTTTTTTTTATAATAGCAATTCTGAGGTGAGATGATACCACATCATGGTTTTGATTTGCATTTCCCTGATAATGAATGATGTTGAGCATTGTTTCATATACCTACTGCACATTTGCACGTCTTCTTTTGAGACATGTCTACTCAGATACTTTGTCTACTTTTTAATAAGATTATTGTTTTGTGGTTTTTCTTTTGCTCTTATATGAGTTCCTTGTATATTCTGGATGCTAATCCTTTGTTGGATTAGCAATAGTTTGCAAATATTTTCTTCCGTTCTACAGGTTGTCCCTTTGCTCTGTTGGTTGAATTTTTTGCTGTGCAGAAGCTTTGAGTTTAATGTGGTTCCGTTTGCCTGTTTTTGGTTTTGTTGCCTGTGTTTTTGAAGTCTTAGCCATAAAATATTTGCCTAGACTAAAGCCCTGAAGCATTTCCACTGTGATTTATTTTAGTAGTTCTATAGTTTTGGGTCTTATGTTTAAGACTTTAATCTATTTTGAGTAGATTGTTGTATATGGCAAGAGATAGGAGTCTAGTTTCATTCCTCTGCATAAGAATGTCCAGTTTTCCCAGCATCATTTCTTGAAGAGGTTGTTCTTTCCCAATGTATGTTCTTGTCATCTTTGTTTAAAATCAGTTGGCTGTAAATATATGGGTTCGTTTGGGGATTCTCTGTTCTGTTGCATTGGCCTATGTGTCTGTTTTTATACCAGTACCATGCTGCTTTGGTTACTACAGCTTTACAGTATATTTTCAAGTCAAGTAGTGTGATGCTCTCCAGCTTTGTTATTTTTGCTTAGTATTGCCTTGGCTATTTGAGTTTTTTTTTTGTTTTGTTTTGTGGTTCTATATGAATTTTAGGATTTTTTTTCTATTTCTTTGAAGAATATAATTGGTTTAGGGTTTGCATTGAATTTGTAGTTTGCTTTGGGTAGTATGGTCATTCTAACGATATTAATTTTTCCAATTTATGAGCAAGTGATGTCTATATTTGTTTGCCCTCTTCAGTTGTTTTTCATCAGTGTTTCATAGTTTTCCTTGTAGAGGTCTTTCAAGTCCTTGGCTAAATTTATTCCTAGGTATTTTATGTTTATATTTTATTTTGTAGCTATTGTAAATGGAATTTTTTTCTTGATTTATTTTTCAGCTAGTTCATTGTTGATGTGTGGAAATGCACTAACATTCGTATGTTAATTTTCGTATCCTGCAACTTTGCTAAATTCGTTTATCAGTTCTACAAGTTTTTTGGTGGAGTCTTAGGCCTTTCTAGATATAAGATCATGATGTCTGCAGAGAGGTGCAATTTGACTTCCTCTTTTACAATTTGCATGACTTTTCTTTCCTTTGTCTAGCTACTCTACCTAGTACTTAACAATATTAGGTTGAGTAGGAGTAGTGAACACTCACCTTTTTGTTGGGGTGATCAGACCCAACACCAGGTCATGGGGACTACAAAGTTCTGCAGAGTCAAAGGAATGAGACAAGACAAGTTAAGAGTACATAGGGTGGGTCCAGGGGGCCAACACAAGTATGGAGGCTGTGAAGGCCCCCAGCTCTGGAAACCCACACTGTTTATTGGTAATCAGAGAAGCAGGTGGTGAGGACATGCAGACGTGGGGGTAGACAGGTGAGGACGTGAGGACGTGGGGGTAGAAAGGTAGCGGTGCATCAAGTGTAGCTGTGACAGTTTAGCATATGCTCTGCTACTTGAGATAAGGGAGAACAGTTCTTCTAATTCAAGATACAATCAATTTATGATCTTGGGAGAGCAAGGAGCAAGGGGCCAGTGAGTCTGGACACATTCCAGAGGCTAGGAGGGGCCCTGAGCCCTGGGTTCTCTCCAAGCCACAAGGGGTTTTATGCCCTGGGCTTAGATTGTAGTGGAGCAGGGCAGCCTTCCACCCTTTGGCAGAGTTTGGTGTTCCAAAGGCCACAAGGGGTTTTAGACCCTGGACCCAGGACAAGTTCCAAGACTCTTTTACATTATGTCAGACAAGCGAGCCTTGCCTCAGCCCTTCCACCAACACTTTTTTTGTGTCAGTTCTTAAAAGAAAGGCTTTCAGGTTTTCCCCATTCAGTATAAGGTTAGCTGTGGATTTGTCATATATGGCCTTTATTATGTTAAATTATGTTCTTTCTACACCTAACTGGTTGAGAGTTTTTATCATGAAGTGATGTAGAATTTTATCAAATGCGTTTTCTGCATCTGTTGAGATGATCATATGGTTTTTGTCCTTCATTCTCTTGATGTGATATATCACATTTATTGATTTGTGTATGCTGAGCCGCCATCTCTGCATCCCTGGGATAAATCCTATTTAACTATGATGTATTTTTGATGTGTTGTTGGATTTGGTTTCCTAGTGTTTTGTTGAGAATTTTTGTATCTATGTTTATGTGGGATATTGGCCTATAGGTTTGTTGCTGTGTCTTTGTCTGATTTTGGTATCAGGGTAATGCTAGCCTTGTAAAATGACTTAAGAAGAATTCTCTCCTTCAGTTTTTTGGAATAGCTTTAGAAGAATTAGTATTAGTTCTTATTTATGAATTTGGTAGAATTCAGCAGTAAAGCCATTTGCTCATAGGCTATTCTTTGTTGGGAGACTTTTTCTTATTGATTCAATCTTGTTACTCGTTGTTGGTCTGTTTAGGTTCTCTGTTTCAATCTTGGTAGGTTGTATGTGTCCAGAAATTTATCTATTTCCTCTAGGCTTTCTACTTCATTAGCATATAATTGTTCATAGTAGTCTCTAATGATCCTTTGTATTTCTTTAGTATCAGTTGTAATGTTTTCTTCTTAGTTTCTGATTGTAT
Organism: Gorilla gorilla gorilla; assembly: GCF_029281585.2. Classification (NCBI taxonomy): domain Eukaryota; kingdom Metazoa; phylum Chordata; class Mammalia; order Primates; family Hominidae; genus Gorilla; species Gorilla gorilla. Next base: position 44,961,092 of record NC_073229.2, on the reverse strand, counting down.
TTATCTGGATCTTCTCTTGTTCTTGGTTAGCCTAGCTAGTGGTTTATCAATTTTGTTAATCTTAAAAAACTTTTTGTTTCATTGATCCCTGTGATTTTTTCAGTCTTCATTTCATTTAGTTCTGCTCTGATCTTTATTATTTCTACTAATTTGAGATTTGGTTTGTTCTTGCATTTGCTATCCTTGAGGTGCATCACTAGTTTGTTTATTTAAAATCTTTCCAGTTATTTAGGCATTTAGTGCTACAAACTTGCCTCTTAATGCTGTTTTTGCTGTGTCCCGTAGGTTTTGGTCAGTTGTGTTTCTATTTTCATTTATTTCAAGAAATCTTTTTTCTTCTTAATTTCTTCACTGGCCCAGTGGTAATCCAGGAGCATGTTTAATTTCCATGTATTTTTAGTTTCCAAAATTCCCCTTGTTATTGATTTCTAGTTTTATTGCATTGTGGTCTGAAAAGATACTTGATATTTTGACTTTTAAAAATGTGTTGAGATTTGTTTTGTGGCCTAACATGTGGTCTATCCTGGAGACCATACGTTCCAGATGCTGATGAGAAGAACGTGTGTTCTGCAACTGTTGGATGAGATGTTCTGTAAATGTTGTGTTAGGTCCATTTGGTCTGTAGTGCAGATTAAGTCCAATGTTTGTTGATTTTCTGTCTGGATGATCTGTCCAGTGATGAAAGTGAGACGTTGAAGTCCCAAACTATTATTTTATTAAGATCTCTCTCTTTAGCTCTAATAATAATTGCTTTATACATCTGGGTGCTCCAGTGTTGGGTGCATATATATTTACAATTGTTAGGTCCTTTTGCTGAATTTATCCCTTCATCATTATATAATTATATAAACTATGTACATTCGAGGTTATTATTGATAGGCGAGGACTTACTCCTGCCATTTTGTTTGTTGTGTCCTGATTGTTTTGTATATTCTTTGTTCCTTTCTCTTTTATTCTTTACCTTTACAATTTTTTTGTAGTGGTAACTTTGACTCCCTTCTCATTTGTCTATCCATTCTGCAAGTGAGTTTTATACTTCTCTGTGTTTTTCTGATGGTAGACAGTGTCCTTTTGTTTTCAGATGTAGGATTCCCTTAAGCATTTCTTTAGGACTGATGAGTTCCCTCAGTTTTTGCTTGTCTGGGAAAGACTTTCTTTATTCTACATTTTTAAGGATAGCTTTGCTGGGTATGGTAGACTTGGCTGACAGTTTTGGATTTTCTTTTCCCTTTCAGCACTTTGAATTTCTCATCCCATTCTCTCCTGAATTTCTCCACAGAAAAATTCCCTGTTAGTCTGATGGTGATTCCCTTTTATGTTACTCGATGCTTTTCTTTTGCTGTTCTTAGAATTCTTTGTCTTTGACTTTTGACAATTTGACTATAACCTGCCTTGGGTTCAGTCTATTTGGGGATCTTTGTTCTTTTTGTACCTAGTTGTCTATATCTCTTTCAAGACTTGGGAATTTTTCAGATATTATTTTATTAAATAGGTTTTCTATGCCTCCTTCCATGTTTTCTCCTCTTAGAATTCCCAGAATTCAAATATTTGGTCACTTTATGGTGTCCCATATGTTATGTAGACTTATCATTCTTTTTAATTTTATTTATTTATTTTTTTGGTGTGCTGGGTTATTTCAAAGGACCTGTCTTCAAGTTCAGAAATTATTTTGTCTGCTTGACTTGATCTGTTGTTGAAGCCCTTGATTGTATTTTCAATTTTAGTCATTGAATTCCAGGATTTCTGTTTGGTTCCTTTTTATGATATCTCTTTATTGAATTTCTCATTCAGGTAATTAACTGTTATTCTGATTCCTCTGTATTGTTCATCTTTTTTTTTTTTTTTTTTTTTGAGATGGAGTCTCGCTCTGTTGCCCAGGCCAGAGTGCATAGCACAATCTCAGCTCACCGCAACCTCTGCCTCCCGGGTTCAAGCAATTCTCCTGCCTCAGCCTCCTGAATAGCTGGGATTATAGGCATGTGCCACTATGCCCAGCTAATTTTTGTATTTTTAGTAGAGACGGGGTTTCACCATGTTAGCCAGAATAGTCTTGATCTCCTGACCTCATGATCCACCTGCCTCAGCCTCCCAAAGTGTTGGGATTACAGGCATGAGCCACTGCGTCCAACCTCACTGAATTTCTTTAATATCATTATTTTAATTTTTTTTAGGCATTTCAAAGATTTTTCATTGATAACTATTACTGAATAATTACTGTTTTCTTTTGGAGATGTCATGTTTCTTGCTTTTTTTATGTTTCTCATGCCCACGTTGATATCTGTGCATCTGGAGTAACAGTCACTTCTTCCAATTTTGTGGATTGCCTTTTGTAGGGAAAAAAGCTTTTTCCTTTAAAGGTTATCTGTATTGTTGGTTGGGTATCGTGCGTTGGTGTTGATTCTAGATGGGCACAGTAGTATAGTTTCTATGGCTATAATCAGTGTCAGTAATGTCTATGATTTTCTCAGTGGCTTATGTTGCAGTTGTTAATGAAGGCTGTGGTGAGGCTTTGCAAGGGATGGGAATGCCAGGTGGGCTGGTCCTTGAGCACCAGTGTTGGTGGCAGTGGGCTGGGTGTGCCAGTTCATGGGCCCTTGAGTGGACCAGTGTTTGGGCCTCCAGCTGGCTTGCTTGGGTGCTAGCAGCGGCAGCAGTGGACTAGGTGGGCAGGTCCTTGGGCCCTCACATGGTGTGCGTAGGGTCACTAGTGGCAATGATGGTAGACCAATCTTTGGACCCCAAACAATGCATGTGGCACCAGCAGACCAGGTAATCTAATCTCCAGGGCCCTGGATGGCACATGTGGGTGACTGCCAGTGGCTGTGGTAGTGGCAGGCTGGGTGGGCTAGTCCCTGGGCCCCTGGGAGGCATATGTGGACACTGGCAGAAGATGAAATGTGCAAGTCTTACACCTCTGGATGGCACACATGTATGCCAGTAGTGGTGGGCAAGGTAGGCCTATCTCCAGGCCTCCAGACAGCTTGCATGGACAGCACTGACAGGCAGGGTGGGTCAATCTCCAGACCCTTACATAACATGCTTGGGCACCAGTGGTGGTGGTGGTCAGCTGGGTAGACCTGTCCTCAGGCCCCTGGATGGCACACATCACCACCAGTTGCAGTAGGCATGGCAGTTCAATACACAGGCCTGTAGATGGTGCACTCAGGCACCGTTGGCAACAGTTGGAGTTGGCCTGTCCTCAGGCCCCAAAACAGTATGTTGGTGGACCAGTCCTCAGGGCCCTTGAAGGTACATGCAGGTGTGTAGTGCCCCAGCCCTGACGGAGGTAGGGTTGCTGTCAGTGGCAGCAGCCCTAAGTAGGTGGCTTTCATGATCTAGGGAGTACATGGTTCAGCTCCTTTTATTCTGGGGTCACTCTCTCTAGTCTGTTGCACTGCCCACTTCCCAGGGTGTAAGACACTGTGAACAACAGTGCTGGGGACCTGGCTGCACTGCTGGATCCATCCAGCATAGTGACACTGAAGCCCTCTGGGTGGGCATGAGAGTATGTAAGCAGGGCTTTAGGGATGTGGAGATGCAGGGGCTGTGGAGTCCCAGGGCAGGATGTAGTCCAGCGGGGGCTGGGCTCTCAATATAGTACCATGCTGCAACTGCTTGGGTCTCAGAAGCTTGGTGGGACCCAGCACAAACTCCTGTGGAACAATGCCATTGTGTGGACTCCAGGCAGCTCCCTATACAAGTCTCAGGGCCTGTGAGGGCCAAGGGGCTCTCTTGTGGCTGGTTAGGAATCCAGGAGTCCATGGTGGGAATACCGACTGTTGGCATTCTCTCCCTTACTTTCCCCTACTCCTCCTGCAATGGGGACTTCCTCCTGGCTCTGAGCTGATCCAGCTTGGCCAGCTGCTTTCCTTCCCTCTTCTTTCATGCCTCAGAGGTTCCCTGTCACTTCCCTGCTGAATTCCAGTGTTCCCTCTTAGAAGCTGTTATTTTATATGTTGTTATCTACTCACTGTTTTAATCCTTCTGTGTAAAGAGGCAAGTGCTGGGTGCCTCTAGTCAGGGATCTTGAAGCCCCCTCTCAATGAGGATTTTTTTTTTTTTTTTTTTTTTGAGATGGAGTCTCAGTCTGTCTCATAGGCTGGAGTGCAATGGTGCAATCACAGCTCACTGCAGTCTTGACCTCCCTGGGCTCAGGTGACCCTCCCACCTCAGTCTCCCAGGGAGGCTGGGCCTATAGCTGGGACTATAGGCATGTGCCACCATGCTCAGTTAATTTTTTTATTTTTGGTAGAGATAGGCTTTTTCCATTTTGCCCAGACTGGTCTCAAACTCCTGGACTCAAGCAATCCGCCCTCCTCAGCCTACTAAAGTGCTAGGATTATAGACATGAGCCATTGCCCCTGGCCACAACAAGGATTATTAATTTAACTTTGCTACATGGATGAAAAGCTAGAAACAACCAATTTGTGTTTCACAGTGGGAAATTGGTTAAATAAGCTGGAATATTATAGAATCTTTAAAAATAATAATATAGAATATTTAGTAAAAATTAATATAAAGCAAAAAAGGTTAAAACTAAGTACAGTGTGTGTGTATATATATAAATAATTTATATAATCACTCGAATTATATGCAACAAAATGTGGGATTTTATTGATTATCATTTTATTTTCCAATCTTAGTGCACATGTATTGTTTTATATGCAAATAAACTTTTTTTTAAAAAAAGGAACTTGATAACTAAGCAAATTTGATGGCCTTGGAATATAAGAATACTGTAGTGAATTATTATGCAATGGATTTTTAAAGTATTAATATTAGTTAAATGTAAGATTGTCATGCACCTATAATCATATGGCTTTTTTGTTGTTGCTGTTTCAACCTGAGAAAATTCATTTACTTAATTCCCCATACAGCAAATACCATCCTACTCACTGAAACACATTTCAGTCACTTTCACTGCTACTTCCCAACACTTTTACCATGTGCTAACTGCAACTGGAATATCCTCCTTTGTTTTTCTTACTCCTACCTCTTTCAAGCTTCTCATGGCCGGCCTAGCACATACATAGTTTTAGTTTATTATTATTTGCCTTCATCAGCTCCATTCAACACTCATCTCTTCTTTTTTTTGAATTTCTGTAGTGTATATTCTCATGGTGTTTAGTACGTATTGGTACTGTGATGTTCAGTAACAAGTTCTTTGAGGGTAGGATCCATACGTTAAGAGTTTTAGAACTTCACAGAAGCTAGGTAAAAGTAGAGATTTAGTAGATGCTCGGTGAATTTTCATTGACCCAGGAAGAGTGTTGTTATATTGACTGCATAAGGGAGGATGCTTTAGTAACATTGACTGAAAGTGAGTTCTGTAATAACAAGAGCATAAGGAAGGCATGCACTTTATTTGGTTTGCAAGATGTGTCTTAGAACTGTTTGGTTCAACCCACAAATATATAACCACATCTACCTTTCACTATATATTTATATATTTAAATATATATATTTATATATATATATTTAAAATGAATTAAATCAAAATTTACAGTGATTACTCAAATCAAAGTTGATGCTATCCAGCAATCTTTTATTTCTTTAAATAGACAACTAAGGTACAGAAATGGTATGGTCCGAATGTTTGCATCCATACAAAATTCATATGTTGAAACCTAATCCCCAATGTGGTGATATTAAGAGCTGTATCCTTTGAGAGATAATCAGTTAATGAAGGCTACACCCTCATGAATAAAATTATTCCTTTTATAAAAGAATCCTGGGGGAGCTTGTTTGCCATTCGGGCCATGCAAGGACACATAGAAGGCATCATCTATCAAGCAGAGAGCAAGCCCTCATCAGACACCAAATCTGCTGGCACCTTGATCTTGAATGAAATTTCCAGCCCTCAAAACTGTGAGCAATACATTTCTGTTGTTTATAAATTACCTAGTCTAAGGTATTTTGTTATAGCATCCTGAATAAACTAAGACAATAGATGTCGGTCTCCATAATAATTTCTAACTCCTATACTTAACACAACTGTCTTGGAATTTTTTAACTTGATATGCTCAATTATCTCTAGCAACTGACCACCAGACTCCAGCTATGGATACTGGACCTTCATGCATAATTTATTCGGGCATGTTCTTCCATAGCTTATTCAAAAATAACTTTGGAAATAACTCTCCCATTGAAATAATGAATCACTTAGTTGGTTTGGTCTTCATGAAGTATCAATTTGCTTTTTCCTGTTTATGAGAGGAGCCTGTTAGTCTTTATTAATGTAAAATAACTTCTTCCATTTCTCTTTACATGCATGTTTTAATATACTGAGGTTATTTGTTATACCTACTTGATTTCCATTCAGGTTTGGCTCTGTACTCAGAGGTTGTTAGTATATAGGAATATATCTTAGACTCAGAATATCAGTGGTTACACAAAGTCTAAGGACATAAGCCACCCAGAATTCACAGATATAAGAAGTCCATAATAGCAGGAACATAGGATCTTGCAATCTCATTGCTCCATCATCTTCAACCTATGCTTCCATTTTGAGGTTAAGGCATCTTGCCTGTTTTCAAGCTGGCAGGAATTGAAAGATGACATTTTCCCATTAGAGGCATGACCTACAGGTTTTGTGCAATATTTTAATATATATTCCATTGACCATAAATGAGTCATATTACCTCATGTGCCTGTGATGAGAATAAGGAAAGTTTCAAATGGCTTTAAAGGGAAGCATGATAATAAGCAGTCAGCAGAGGTCTTAAATTGATTGTATCTCTTATCAGTTACATTTCAATAGAAAATGACCTGGTTTCAGCTGGGTGCATTGGTTCATGCATATAATCCTAGCACTTTGGGAGGCTGAGGAGGGTGGATAACTTGAGCTCAAGAGTTTGAAACCAGCTTGGGCAACATGGCAAAACCCTGTCTCTACAAAAAAAATATATAAATTAGCTGGGTGTGGTGATGTGTGAAAAGAAAATGATCTGGTTTCATCATAAATTCATCGATCATGAATTCAGGCAGGAGGGTAGGTTGGTAGGTTAGATGTCCCAGTAGGTTAGCACAATCTTTGGAGAAGTGAAAAGGCTGAGAGAAAGTGCCTCTATGGGGCAGGTACACGCTCAGAAGGTACAGCCATGTTCAAGATGTGGGAGATTGGCCTTTTCCCAAAACGTGGTTTTGAGCTTAATCTTAAATTATCAACTTTTAATAGACCTTTCTTCCCAAGTGATGTGCCCAAATCTGGGCAGCAAGCTGAATACGAGCACCTCCAAAGCAAACATATTACAAAGGAAATCTAAATCATGCTTCAAGAAAGGCGAAGGTTTGTTGCTTTCTTAAGTACCCACGTACTCTCCACCCAAATCTGTCAGGGATGTTGGAGCATTTGTTTTACTCTAACTTATCTGGAAATCACAGTCAGTTCCCTTCAGTCTAGTACAGACATGAAACTTGTTAACCAGACTCAATCTGGTGGACCCCCCAACAGGATAATGTTGAAGAGTATATCCATTATCTTAAATGGAATGCACATTTGCGAGAAGCAGTATAGAAAATGGTTAAGGGCAGGCCAGGCGTGATGGCTCACACCTGTAATCCCAGCACTTTGGGAGGCTGAGGCGGGCAGATCACAAGGTCAGGAATTCAAGACCAGCCTGGCCAACATGGTGAAACCCCGTCTCTACCAAAAATACAAAAATTAGCCGGGTGTGGTGGCACGGACCTGTAGTCCCAGCTACTCGGGAGGCCGAGGCAGGAGAATTGCTTGAACTCAGGAGGCAGAGGTTGCAGTGAGCTAAGACCCGGCCATTGCACTCCAGCCTGGGCAACAGAGTGAGACTCCATCTCAAAAAAAAAAAAAAAAAAATGGTTAAGGGCACCAGTTTCTCCACTTGACAACTGAGTAACTTTTGGTCAGTTAATATAACCTCTCAGAGGTAGTTCCTTCATCTGTAAAATATGCATGATTACCTACACAGAGTTTCATTAGGGGTTAAATGAGATGATATAAAGTGCCAGATACTTTGTGGGTATTTTATTATTATTGTAATTATACAATATAATAATGAGGCCTGGGTGTGATGGCTCATGCCTGGAATCCCAGCACTTTGGGAGGCCGAAGTGGGTGGATCACCTAAGGTCAAGCATTCGAGACCAGCCCGGCCAACATGGTGAAACCCTGTCTCTACTAAAAAATTACCAAAAGTTAGACAGGCATAGTGGCATGCACCTGTAATCCCAGCTACTCATGAGACTGAATCAGGAGAATCGCTTGAACCAGGGAGGCAGAGGTAGCAGGGAGCCAAGATTGCACCATTGTAATCCAGCCTGGGCAACAAGAGTGAAACTCCATTTCAAAAAAAAAAAAAAGACCTAGAGAAACAAAAGTACGTATTCATGAGTTGTAAAATCCTACAATGTTGTTAAATATCTGTTCATGTAAAATTAATAGATTAATGTAACTCCAACTAAAATCTCAAAATTTTATTGAGTTTAATAAGCTTTTCTAAATATTTTAATGAAAATGTAAAGAGCCAAGAATAGCTAAAACATTCTTGATGAAGAAGGAACTAAGAGAAAACTCGTTCAACCCTATGTGAAAACTTCATTTAAAGCTTTGTAAACTGACAGTGTGGTATCGGTACAAGGATGGACAAATGGACCAATGGACCAACAAAAAAAAAAAGCACAGTTGGTGTATAATAAATGGGATACTGTAGAAGTGTAAGAAAAGAAAGAACTATTCAGTAAATCATGCTGACATAATTAGATATCCTTATGGAAAATATATCACACACATTAAAATTTCAGGTGCAGCATTTAGAAGAGAATATAGAAAATATCCACAGGACTTTTGATAGGAGAGGATTTCTTAAACAAGGAACAACACATAATGATACTAAATATTAGGGGAAAAGATAAATTCAATGACATTAAATTTGTAAGTTAAGGATAAATGAAATAGGCTGGGCGCGGTGGCTCGTTCCTGTAATCCCAGCACTTTGGGAGGCTGAGGCAGGCGGATCACAAGGTCAAGAGATCGAGACCATCCTGGCCAACAAGGTGAAACCTCATCTCTACTAAAAATATAAAAATTAGCCTAGTGTGACGGCAGGCGCATGTAGTCCCAGCTACTCAGGAGGCTGAGGCAGGAGAATCACTTGAACCTGGGAGGCAGAGGTTGCAGTAAGCTGAGATCATGCCACTGCACTCCAGCCTGGCAACAGAGTGAGACTCCGTCTCAAAGTAAGTAAGTAAGTAAATAAATAAATAAATAAATAAATAAATAAATAAATAAAATAAAGAACTATGTTCATCAAAAGAAACTGAAAGTCACAGGTCAGAGAATTTATTTGCAATATAAATAATTTACCCAGGATTAACATGAAAATACAGACTATATAAAGAACTTGTATCAGTCCATGAGAAAAATATAGACAATTCAATAGAAAAATGGGGAAAATGGGGAAAAACAGAGACTTCCCACAAGATGAGATCCAAAGTGGTCACATTGAAAGTTAATAGTTCTGTTGGCTGGGCGCGGTGGCTCATGCTTGTAATCCCAGCACTTTGGGGGGCCGAGGCGGGCGGATCACTAGGTCAGGAGATCGAGACCATCTTGGCTAACACTGTAAAACTCCGTCTCTACTAAAAATACAAAAAAAATTAGCCGGGCGTGGTGGCAGTACCTGTACTCCCAACTTCTTGGGAGGCTGAGGCAGGAGAATGGTGTGAACCTGGGAGGCGGAGCTTGCAGTGAGCCGAGATCGCGCCACTGCACTCCAGCCTGGGCGAAAGAGCGGGACTCTGTCTCAAAAAAAAAAAAAAAAGAAAGAAAAGTTCTGTTTATATATTGGTTATGAAACAAACCACTCTAAAAGTCAGTGGCTTAATATAACATTTATTTTGTTCACAAACTTGCAATTAGATCTGAGTGCCATGGGGTCAGCTTGTCTTTGATTCACTGGGCATGAGCTATGGCTGCTTGAAGTTGGGCTCAAATTATCTGAAGATTCCAGCAATTAAATGTCTGAAGGTTGATTCTGGCTGTTGGCTATAACCTGAATTTGGACTCTGATAGGATGAGCTACATGTAGGCTCTCCACACTGCTGCTTGGCTTCCTTGCAACATGGTGGCCAGATCTCAAGGACAAGCTGAGAGAGATTGGAGATGAATGAATATGTGAATGCATCAGGCAGAAGGTATTTTGCCTTTTATCATTTAGTCTGAGATTTCAGGAATGGTGTCACTTCTGCTTCACTCTTTTTGTTAAAAGCAAGTCATTAATTCCACTCCATAGTCAAAGAGAGGGGAATTAGACTCTACCTTTTGATGGGCAGAATGCCAAATAATTGATGGACATATTTTGAAACAACTACAGCAATCACCCAACTACAGCAATCACCCGTATTAGAAATTAGGAAACTGCAAATTAATCCTGTAATTAGATACTACTGATCTTCTACCAGAATTGCTAAAATTAAAAAGACAAAAAGTAATCATTATTGGTAAGGATATGAAGTAGTAAGAACTTTCTTTTTTTTTTTGAAACAGAGTCTCGCTCTGTTACCCAGGCTGGAGTGCAGTGGCGCCATCTCGGCTCACTGCAAGCTCCGCCTTCCGGGTTCGCGCCATTCTGCTGCCTCAGCCTCCCGAGTAGCTGGGACTACAGGTGCCTGCCACCACGCCCGGCTAATTTTTGGTATTTTTAGTTTCTCCGTGTTAGCCAGGATGGTCTTGATCGCCTGACCTGGAGATCCGCCCACCTTGGCCTCCCAAAGTGCTGGGATTACAGGCGTGAGCCACTGCTCCCGGCCCAAGTAGTAAGAACTTTCATCACTACTACTGAGAATCTAAATTGATAAAACCACTTTAGAAAACAGTTGGATATTATTCAGTAAGTTAAGGATATACATATCCAATTATCCTAGATATATATCCAAGAGAAATGTTTGCACATGTGCAAATATGTACGAGAATGTTCATAGTAGTATTGTTTGTATAACCAAGAACTAGAAACAACCTGCGTGCGCATTTACAGAAATTGGATAGTGTTGAATGCAAGTCAACAATGACAATGGACAGGTCAGAGACATGTACAATATGAATGAATCTTATAAAAATAATTTTGTGAAAAGACGACACAAAAAGAAAGTGTGATTATACTTATATAAATTTCAAACCAAACAAAATTATGTTATATTGTTCAGGGATATATGTGTAGGTGGTAAAATGTATTAAAATGTAAATAAATGGACTGGGCACAGTGGCTCATGCCTGTAATTCCAGAACTTTGGGAGGCCGAGGTTGGCAGATCACCTGAGGTCAGGAGTTTGAGACTAGCCGGGCCAACGTGGTGAACCCCTGTCTCTACTAAAAATACAAAAATTAGCCAGATGTGGTGGTGTGTGCTTATAATCCCAGCTACTCGGGAGGCTGAGGCATGAGAATCACTTGAACCTGAGAGGTGGAGGTTGCAGTGAGCTGAGATCACCCCAATGCACTCCAGGCTGGGTGACAGAGAGAGGCTCTGTCTCAAAGAAAAAACAAAAAAAAAGAATGTAAATAAATGATTACCATAAGTCAGGATTGTGATTTTCTGTGGGAGTGAAAAGAGTGTGCAAAGCAGAGATTGTGAATGGAAGAGGCATGACAGCGTTGCTCTATTTATCCTGAGTTATGGTTAAACATGTGTACACTGTAAAACTACTTTTCAAAGCTCTACACGTAGGTCTTATTTACTTTGTATATTTCACAATAGAAAAACATAAACACGGAAGCTTTTTATATATTAATGTGGAAAGATTTCCAAAATATATTGTGAAGTATCAAAAGCAAGGTCCAGAACATATGAATCTATATTTGTATTTATATGCAAGTAGATAAAGAAGAATAGACAAGAAATTAATAACAGCAGAAACCTCTGGAGGATGAAGGAAAGGGTAGAAACCAAGTAGGTAGGTGACGGATGGGAGGAAACTTTTCACTGTAACTATTTATTTGTCTTTTAAACTCTGTGAGTGTATTACCTTTTCAAAATATAAGCCAAATTAACAAACAAAATCTCTTAAAGCCGTATAAGAGACCTCAGAGAAAAGTATGTCTTCTTAGAACAGATTCCCACTCCCTCAAGGCTTCATGTGTTATCTTCATTCTTAGGAGCCAGGAGCTCAGGAGTCAGTGTTTGTTTCTGGACAGAGAAAAGGTTTGGAAAGAATTAGGGATTACGCGGATCAATACCTGCAGCTCCCCAGATGGGACTATAAGTCTCAGATGCTTAGTCCTACTGCAGGGTCAAGCTTTAACTTCTCATACAAGCACTGACCAGCATGGTGGATCAATGTGATTAAACAGCCCTGTGGTTAGCAATTTGGTCAGGTTTACACACATAATCACAACAGGGAGCTATACAAACAGAGTTCAGAACATTTAGCAATGAACAGACCATTCCTGTCCCCTTTCAGGAAAAACTTATGTATTGAGTGTTTCCTTGTACTCTGGTGAACCATTTATTTAACAAATTATTAATGAGTAGCTGCTACATCACAAGCACTCTGCTGGGCACTGGGACTATGGCTGTGAATAAAATGGGCAAAACTTCCTCTCCTCATGGATTTTGTATTCTAATGTGAAATGCAAAGAAATGAAATGAATAAGTAAAATATGTAATATACTAGATAGTGATAAGCATTACTTAGAAAAATAAAGCAGGAAAGATAACAGCAATGGCTGGTGTTTTTTTTTTTTTTTTTAATGTTTTGTATTTTTAAAGATGTCGAACAGGAGAAGTCCCCACTGAGAAAGTGATATTTAAGAAAAGACCTAAAGGGGATAAGGAAAGGAACAGGGCACATATTTGGGAAAAGGAGTTTCCAGGCAAACAGCAAGTGCAAAGGCCTGAGGCAGGAGTATGCCTGACATTTGAGGAAGAGCAAGGGGGTCTTGTGGCTAGAGGGGAAGAACAGGGAGAAGAGCCCTCACAGGCCACTAGAAGCACTTTGACTATTAAACTGAATGAGAAGGGAACCCTGGGAGAGTCTTGAACAGAGGCACTGCTGCTGCATTTAGAATACATAGTAAGAGGGCGGTGATAAATAGAAGCAGGGAGACCAGTGAAGAGCATATTGTGAAAATCTGGGTGAGATGTGATGATAGATTTTCTAGCATGGTAGCAATGGAAGTGGTAAAAAAAAAATGGTTAGGTTATGGATATATTTTGAAGGTAGAGCTGATGGGATATAGGATCTGAAGGAAAGAGCAATCACAGATGATAGCACGGATGGACTGGCTGTTTATTGAGATGGGGAGGATTCTTGAGAAGCAAGCCTGGAAGAATAATCAGGAGTTTATTTTTTTGAAAGGTAAAAAATGCTTGTCAAAAAAGCAGTTGCAGACCAGGCACCAAGGCTCACACCTGTAATCCTAGCACTTTGGGAGGCCGAGGTGGGTGGATCACCTGAGGTCAGGAGTTTGAGACCAGCCTGGCCAATATAGTGAAACTCCATCTCTACTAAAAATACAAAAATTAGTTGAGTGTGGTGTCATGTGCCTGTAATCTCAGCTATTCAGGATGCTGAGGCAGTAGAAACGCTGGAACCTGGGAGGCAGGGGAGGTTGCAGTGAGCTGAGATCGTGCCACTGCACTCCAGCCTGGGCCACAGAGCAAGACTCCGTCCCAAAAAAAAAAAAAAAAAAAAAAAAAGGTAGCGAGTCTGGTGTTTGAAGCAACAGTCCAAGATGGAAAGAAGCATTTGTATATATATGGTATTTAAGGACTGAGCCCTGAGTATGCTAATATTTAGGGAAGGATCAGGTAAGCGATCATTTAATTTATGCATATAATAGTAAGTACTATTAATATAACCAAAATAATCTCAGGAATCCTGTGTATATTCCAGGAGCTTCTAAAACCGCTCTTGGGGAGTCAGCAAAAACTTTCAGAAAGAGGTAATGGGTTATGTCTAAACTGAGATCTGAAGGACAAGTAGGAACTGGCAAACAAGAAAAGGGGAGGACCCTCCAGTGAAAATGCAGCTGCAAAGTCCACAAGCAAGAGAGGACATGAAACAATCAGGAATTTCACTGTCCCTTCCACTTCAACTTCTCTGTCACACTTGTTCTGTCGGA